>NC_065547.1:17605521-17923021 GCF_022605725.1 Anthonomus grandis grandis | reverse complement strand
TTTCTATTGAAATACGTACTACCATACCAAGTGTCTCATATAAAATAAGAAAGTTAGCGTCACACAGAAAATAATTGAATGTTAAAATATCCTCTTATTAAAGATTACTTACCTTTCCAAAATTTGGGAATAGCCTCCTTATGCAGCATCGTTGATCCGCCACTTATATAAATGTAGTCTTTATTAAAATGTTTTCCACAAATAAGTTTATTTTTTAGTAAAACCTCATCCATAACATATATTTCCTGGTTTCCACAATTATTTATCCACTCAGCGAGTATTTCTGGCTTTTCTAAAGGGAATTTAAAAAAACTTAGGCCCCATCTTCGTAGGGAGGGCCTATGGGAATTTTTTTTATAGGAAAGTTCAAATTTTTTTTTGGTTTTTTTTTACCTGAATTCGAGAGATTTGCCACATTTTCCGAGACACCCTGTATATTTATGTACATAATATCTGTTTTATTTGTAACTTGTCTATTTTGTAAGTATGTACTAGTTTTTTTATCTCTATCAATCCATGTAGACTTCTCTGGTTTTGCCTAATCTAAAAACTAATATGTATAGTTGCCGCCATCGATATTTTATTTTGGTCACCTGTCAAAAAACCAGTTGAATTGAATTGAATTGACGAAACAGTGGGTTGCCAAGGCAGTTGTGCATATTGTGCAGTCCTGATGGACCCGTCATGCTCCACCGGGGGTTACCAGAGCCCAACGGCCTTAAAGAAACCTATAAGGCTCTCTGGTCTGAAGGACTTAAAGTCGCTCGGTACACTGAAAGTGTTACCCAAGTATTTGAACCTGGCGCGCGTGAGTGCTGGGCACTCCCCGACTACATGGTCAACGGTTTCATCCTCCTCACAGCACCATCGGCATTCCGGGTTGTCCGCAATACCGATAGTATGGAGATGGCTTCTTAAGTGCCAGTGACCGGTTAAAAGACCTGTCACTAGCCGAATTTCGCGTCTTTTTAGGCGTAGTAGATTTTTGGTGAGAAAGGCAGAGGGCCCACCTATGTGCGCTTTGGCCTGTCTCATACCAGGGGACTCAGTCTATCTTCGGTGGGTCCACTTATCCAGCAGACCCTTCATTGATGCGACCGCAACGCATTTGGCGATACCAACTATGGGTTCCGGCCCCATCGGCACATTCGCGGATCCCAGTCTGGCAAGAGAGTCCGCTTGTTCATTACCTGCATGGCCTGCATGGCCAGGTATCCAGACGAGCTAGACCCTGCATCCAACCTGTACCAGTTTTTTCAGGACTTTTATGCACTCTAGTACAAGCTTGGAGCTTACCTTTGCGGCCGTGATAGCCTTAATGGCAGCTCTGCTGTCCGAGCATATTGATACGACTGTATTGCGGTGTCCGCAGCTTAGGATTTTCTGTCCGCATTTTAATACAGCGAATACTTCGGCCTGGAAGACTGTGGCGTGCTCCCCCAGCGAGTATGCCCTACTGGTATGTGGGATCCCACCAATAAGCCCTGATCCAGCTCTGTTATTCATTCTGGAGCCATCTGTGTACCAGATGGTCTCCCTGTTTAGCAATGCAGGTCTGTTGGAATGCTGCCACTCCTCTCTGCCTGCAATATGCGTCACGAATCCCTCGCAGTCCACAGTCACTGGAGCCATGCAGTCACTGCCCATCAGAAGGAGAGGACATTCCTGTATGGCCCGTGACCAAATTTTTGCGTGACCGGTCTCACCAGCACGTAGTTCGCCGAGGACGTATAGCCTGTACGCAGTCCTCATTGCCTCGAATTGCACAACGAGGTCCAGAGGCGGAAGGCTCAGCAGAGTCTCAAGCGCTCTAGTTGGCGCCGTCCGCATGGAACCCGTTATGCTGAGACATGCAAGACGTTGGACTCTGTCCAGTTGTGCGCGAATTTTCGCTTTCTCAGTACATGGCCACCAAACGATAGCCCCGTATGTGAGAAGAGGTCTCACAATGTAGAGTAGATCCAGTGGAGGATCTTAGGAGACAGACCCCAGGTATTGCCGAAAGCCCGCCTGCAGGCCCATAGCGCGCAGGTGGCCTTCTTCATTCTGGTGTCTGCATGATCGTGCCAGGAGAGTTTGGGATCCAACTTGATTCCCAGAAATCGAACTGTCCTGGAGTAATGCAGCTGCACGCCACCTAGAGATATAACAGGGGGCGTGCCAGAGTTACGTCTCCTTGTGAATAGTAGGAGCTCTGCTTTTTTGGGGTTAATCCTGAGACCTCCCGAGAGGCACCATGTGTCCACCATACGCAGGGCTCTCATCATAGGGCCCCGCATTGAGACGGCGTCTTTCCCTGGGCAAAGGATTACCAGATCATCAGCGTAGGCCTTTGTGTATAGGCCAGCATTGTTTAAAAGATTTATCAGGCTGTCGACCACAAGGCACCACAAGGTAGGGGACAATACTCGCCGCCAACGTTTCGACAATCTCGTGGTTGAGCTGGGCAGATACATGACATTTCGAGAGCATGGCCTCTATCCAGCTAACCAAACAGGGTTCTGAGCCGCGGCTCTCGAGTGCTTGGCAGATTAATGCAAAAGGGGTGTTGTCGAACGCCCCTTCAATGTCTAAAAACGCACCCAGACAGGCCTTGCCACTACCCAGAGCGCCCTCCACCTTCCTAACGAGGTGGTGTAGGGCCAGATCCGTGGATTTGCCCGCCTGATAGGCGTATTGGTGCACATGTAGTGGTTTGTTGACCAGGATGCTTTCCTTAAGGTATTGATCAATCAGCTTCTCCATCGCCTTCAGCATAAAGCTGGTAAGGCTGATAGGTCGGTACGATTTGGGATCTGTAAAATCGCTTTTTCCGGGTTTCGGAATGAAGACGACTTTCACTTGACGCCATGACTTTGGGACGTAGCCCTGAGCAAGGGACGACCTGAATAGTCTGACTATGTATGGGGTTAGTATTTCTAACCCGTTTTGCAAAAGGCATGGATATAATCCATCCATGCCCGGAGATTTGAAGGGGGGGAATGTCTTGATTGCCCATTTCACCCTCTCGTAGGTAATTATTCTTCTAGCAGTCTCGAACTCTAAGCGAATTGGAGCCCGAGAACAGCTAGGAGGATCGCGAGTTGAGTTGGAGTCTGGGAAGTGAGTGCGCAGCATGACCTCCAGTGACTCCCGCTCATTGGTAGTAAAGCCACCATCTGGAAGTGACAGCGACCCCAATTTAGTTCCAGGTTCCTTGGACAGTACTTTGCACAGTCGTGCTGCGGATGGTGTGTTTTCAACATCATCGCAGAACCGCCTCCAGCACTGTCTTTTGGAGTCCCTGAGTGTCTTTTTGTATTGCCTTTGAGCTGCGTGGAACGCATCCCAGTCACTGGCAAGCTTAGTGCGCTCAGGCCTGCGAAGGAGCCGACGCGTATTGTCACGGTGCTTTTCCGTGTTCTTGTTCCACCAGGCATTCTTGGCATTGGCGGGTCTCCGTCTGAGGGGACAGCTGCCCTCGAATGCCGCGACTATCGCACGAGTCAGGTTGAGAGTCCCGATCTCTGTGTCGGCCGGAAGTGTGTACCTTGCCGGCATGTCCGACTAGTTCCTCTCGAAAGTGGTCCCAGTCAGTGCACCTTGGGTTTCTGTAGGCTGGGGTATCGTATCGAGCCTGCTTCTTTATTTCAAAAAGAAGGTGCCTGTGGTCCGACATTGTGGCCTCAAGGGACACTATCCATGAGCTGAGAAGGTTCACAGTACTAGGTGAACAGATAGTAAGGTCAATAATTGATTGACCCCTATTGCAGTAGAAAGTTGGGACACTGCCTCGGTTGAGTAGTTCTAGGCCATTTGAGCACAGGAAGTCAACCAGGGAGCAGCCCCTTGGGTTCTCATCTCCGCATCCCCAAAGGCCGTGATGTGAATTCGAATCGCAGCCCATGAGAAGCGGGAGACCCAAGTCTTCACAGTATTTGACCACCGCAGTGACGGCCGGGGGGGTGATTCAATTTCGATGGGAAAGTAGGCAGAACAGACTACCAGATCCTTCCCCGTGTCCATTGACAGTTTGACGGCTACTAGGTCCCTTGTACAGAGACCTGAGAGGAGAAAGTACCGCACATTCCTAGTAAGGATGATTGCGCGGGGATTCTCACAAGGTACAAGTTTATGTATTGTGCCGCCAGTTAAACCCAGGCCTTTAACAGAGCCCTGGTAAGTCCAGGGCTCCTGTAACAAGGCGACGTCGATATGGAGCTCAGTGAGCCTTTTGCACAGAACAGCGGTGGACGCTCTTCCATGCTGTAGATTCGCCTGCAGAAATGTTAAAGGCATGCTGTATGGTATGGGGATAGGTGACTGCCAGTACGCTTAGTCCTTGGAGCTGGAAGGGCCATCGTCTACGGATAGCCCTGGCCCCTCGGAAGCTGCGGCGTCAGCAGTAGTGGCCTTTTCTAAGTCGGCGGCCGAGGGCCCAGGGGCCACTGTGGAAGTAGCCACCCTGGTGTCATCAGCCGCTTTCCTGCTCTCGATAAGGGAGATAGAGGCCCTGGTGATGCTATAAAATAGCAAGCCCTGTCTCTCCCTTATCGTTTTGGCCGATCCCTCATCCACCCCCACCACCAGCCTGAGGTTCTTAGCCTCTTCCTTGCGCTCCCACACTCTCCACTGGGAGCACGGGAGGCCAGGATTTTGAAGCTCCAGAAGCCTCAAGGTGTCCTTGTCAGACCTATGTCTAATACCCGGGATCCTTAAGATGGCCTGGCGTAAGCGAAGCGTGGAGGGATCCACTGTTGTCAGCGTGACCCCCTCCCAAGGGGAAAGACTTGGGAGTGCCCGACGGAGCCACTCCAGACTTTCCTGGTTCACGGCCGTTAACAGAATGTAGTTCCTGATCAGCCGCGGTGGATGGAATTGCAGTGACTGTGCCTCACTGCTGGACGAAGTCCGCAGTATGGCCTCAGTCACCGAGTCCACGAATTGTAGCAGCTGTTCGCCAGTGAAACCGACCTCGGGTTGTCCCGTACGGCACACTGCCAGCTGCAGCTTGGCGCTGCCGACCGATCGCGCATAGCTGACTTGAGGCCGGGACTCAGCGGTCCGCGGTCTCTTAGCCCCGACAGCGCGCTCGGTAGGCGTAGGCCCGGGTGTCCTGAGCCTTTTGGTGCCTGGTCCCTCTTTAGTGGAAGCCCCAGGCTTGCAAGCCTCTGAGGGAGTGGGTGCCAGGGCCGCCGCGGAAGCCGAGCCCAGGGAGCCTTTGGCCTCTTCTGCAGCCCTAGCCTTCCTTCTCCTTCTTTTCTCAGAACCGCAGAGGTTCTTTCTTTTCAGCTGTGCCCTGTTGAGAGCTCCAGCTAGATCGTCAATGTTGACGTCGGGGATTACCGGGTTCCCTGCTGAGACAGAGCCCTCGGGGGTGGGAGAATGTGTGGGCCCATCAGAGGAAGGGCCCGCAACAGGAGCTGAAGGAAAGGTGGGCTCTGATGTATCAGAGCCCGCCATAGTGGAGGGGGAACGAAGGGGAGAGAGAGTTTTTTTGGTTTTTTGATGGTCCATGTTGGTCCCACGAGTATAACGGAATAGCGGTCCACCCAGGCAGAGCCGTTTACCTGGGTAAGGCTGGATACTCTGGAAGGTCGCCCGGTATTCCAGAGGGAACGTCTACGACCGTGTTTTGCCCCACGGCCATTCATCCCTCGGCACGTTGCCTACACACCTTGGATTGTGCTAAAGTAGAGAAGAAGACACGCAGGAAAAAAAAAATAAAAAAAAAAAAAGACGAACACTAAGAAAGAAGAACAGCAGGCCGAGGGCGGCAGATAGTAAGCAGAAAGAAGAGAAAGCAGAGGCACACCCAAGAATAGCGGAAGAAAGGTGTGACTCTAGTTCAACAATCCCAAGTGTTATTGCCGGGGAGTTTATCGACGTCCAGTCTAGATCTACAGGATTTAGTTTCAACAGGGTTACCGCGTGTAGGATGCAGGCTAGGCCTGCATACTCCCGATCATTGACGGGAGTATCCTGTAGTCTTGGTAGTTTGATGACTATGGAGGTGCTAGCCAAGGAGAAAAACAAAAAGGTCTCCGTGCAGGTCCAACAAACTACCCAAGAGGTGTGCTAGGGACCGTTCAGCCTTAAGCCGATTAGAGCCCAGACCACCTCCCCAACCCCAAAAAACCAGTTTTTCACTTGTCAAACAATTTTATAGTAGATAATTCGCATTGTTTTACAAGTTTTTTAACAGGTGACCAAAATAAAATATCGATGGAGGCAACTATACATATTATAATATATGGTTTTGATTTTTGCTTTTAAAAAAATTTTAGTTGCTTGCAGTATCTAATTTTGCAAAATTTTGTTCATACATAATATTACATGTATTTTACTTGCTAGGAACATAATTATTATTTTTTATAGAAATGTTTTCCAAAAAAATTAAAATGGCTTTATCATGAACGAAAATCTGAGCGCTCTCTACTACCATTTACTTGTTGATATCTATATTTATGTATAAATATTATGTTGTATTTTTTAAGCAATAAAGTATGTATTCGGGAAAATATAATTTTCGTTTTATTTATGTAATGTAATATAATTTGTGTAAAAGATATCAATCTTTTAAAAATCCCGCCAATATGGGTGTCGTGCGCCATCTAGTATCGAAAAATTGAAATAGTAGTTAAACAGTTGAAGCTTTAATTTTAAGGAGGTTTCTACTGTTCACACGCGTTCATATGCTTTTATTTTTTTCACTCTCGAGAGATGCCGCTAGTCTCGTCTTAATTTTGTTGGCACGTTCGTTTATATGGTAGTTTCCATTCTATTAACCCCTATAAACTGTTTATCTATGATCTATCTTAGTAAACCTCTGACTTTCGTGGGAGCTGCGTCGTTTGGCGACAAAATGTCCGAAAATGTTACGCGAAAATCCAGGCATTTAAAAAAAAAACATGCTTTATTGTTATTAACAAAGAAAAATTGTTCTAAACAAAGCTACCTTAAATTACTACCACTAAACTTAACCACCACACCCCATACACACTCGAGTTCTAAAACATACATCAGAAAACAATACAATCGTAAGAAAAGCAGAAAAAAAATACATAAAAAGTAAATTAAATTCCATAATTATACCCTCAAGTATAAGACAGCAAAGAATTCTAACCATACCAATAAATCAAATAAAATTCAAATACTGTAAACTTACACTTAGGGAAAATTAGAATGTGTCGACGTAGTATTCATCCAGTGAATAGTAAAATTTTTCGGCCAAAAGTATTTTCTATTTACGTTTAAAAGTGTCAATTGTCTCCCTGATTCCACCTGGTAAACGATTGAAAATTTTGATTCTCTCGTAGAAAATAGATTTTTTAGTTAATGTGGAGGAGGGGATTTGAAGATTTAGATCGTTCACTTGACGCGTTAAGTATCTTGGATTTGGGGTTATAAATTTAAAGCGATTTGCAAAAAGTAAGCAGGCCACTTCCTGAATGTAGAGGGAGAAGACAGTGTGTATGCCCAGCCTAACAAATAATGGGTGACAGGAATCTCTTGGTTTAGCCCCACAGATGTAACGTACAGCACGCTTCTATAAAACAAGCAGCATTTTTAGAAGGTAGGCAGCTGCATTACCCCAGAAGCAAATGGCATACCTAAGGTGGGATTCAATTAATGAAAAATATACAGATCTTCCAAACTCCATGCCAAGCTCCAGGGTAGCCACTCTGACTGCAAAACAACCTGCAGACGCCTTTTTGCAAGTACCGAGAATATGCTCTTCAAATCAGAGTTCTCTGTCAATGAATATAACCAAAAATTTTGTATTACCAAAATGCTGAACTACTGAATTAGAAAAAGGCACGTGGTCTAGAACACACTTAAAACACAATAATTTGGTTTTATGAGGATTTAGTGACAGCAAGTTTGATTCAAACCAGAGATTTACTGCCTGAAGATCAGTTGCTAATGTAGTTCGCAGAGTATCTGTATCTGGGCTGTGCCAGAGAAGGGTGGTATTATCGGCAAATAGAGTAAATTTCTTCCGTACATTAAGATTGGTAAGATCATTTATGTATAGGAGAAAAAGTATAGGTCCCAAAACTGAACCCTGAAGAACTCCCAAGGTGATAGGATGGTAATCTACTTAGATCCTACAAGCACTCATTGTTGCCGATCTTGCAGATAGGAAGCAAACCAAGAAGATGAAACTCCCCGAAATCCATAATGATGAAGCTTCCGCAGCAGAATCCTATGGCAGACACAATCGAAAGCCTTCGACAAATTACAAAAAGCCGCCGAAACTTCACCATCATTTATCTGGGAGTAAAGCTCATGAAAAAAATTAAACATATCATCATTGGTACTGGTATTTTCACGGAAGCCAAATTGAAGTCTGGTGAGGATGTTTCTGGACTTTAAAAAGGACATTATTCGATTTTTAACCAGTTTTTCGATTACCTTTGATAGCGTAGACAAGAGAGAGATGGGACAAAAGTTGGAAGGATTATCGATTATAGGATTATCAAAAGCTCCACCCTTGTGAATCGGGTTAACTTTAGCTGATTTTAGGCAAGATGGAAATATCCCCTTGCTCCAAGAAAGATTAATTGCGTTAACCAGTGCCTTTAGCGCCGTTTCTGGAAGGTTGAGAAAAATCTTAGCTGAAAGGTTGTCTTCTCCAGTTGAATTTTTATTATTTTCAGTATATAGAATATCCTTGAGTTCATTTAGGTTTGTAGGTATAAAGAAGAAGGAAATTGGAACATGAATGGCTGGCATAAAGGAAAGAGGATCCTCTGAAGGGTTCAAATTTTGCTGAAGTTATAGAACAATATTAGAAAAAAAATTGTTAAAATCATTGGGAGAGACTCCAGGGCATTGTCTTGACTGTTTACCACAATCGTGACGAATATCATCAATAACTTTCCAACTCTCCTTATATTTGTTAGATGAAACACTTAAACGGTTGGAGTAGTAAGTTTGCTTAGAGATTCTTATCAGACGACGATACAAGGCTCGGTAAGAATTAAAATAGTTATGAAAAACTGGAGAGTCAGTGAACTTTCTTATTGTGTGAAGAGATCTCAGATTTCTTGAAGATACTTTCAAACCCCTCGTGAACCAAGATTTTATAGGTTTGGATTTCGGTTTGATTTTAATCATTGGGAAGGAAGCATCAAAGAGCTTAACAATTTTTGTGTGAAAGGAAGATAAATCGAAAATAGAATTCCAGGACTCAAGAGCTGAAAGTTGACGAAACTTATTAAAGTTATTAATACCAAAAATTCGATCATATCGCTGTGCAGATACACTACATTCCTTTTGTATATTTGCTATTTTACATAGTTTAAACTCATGGTCTGATAAAGCAGAATTTGCGACTGTACACTCCACGGAGTCATATGGAAAATTAGAACAAATATAGTCAATAGTGGAGCTTGTTGACTGTGTTATACGAGTAGAATCTTTTACATGCATATGTATATAAAATGCCCCCATTAGATGATCGAGGCGCAGACTAAAGACAGAATTTTTATCATTAAAGTTGATATTAAAGTCTCCTGTAAGAACTAAAGTCGAAATTATACCCATTTGTAATGACGTCATTTTTGTTTATCGTTGTTAAATCAGTTAGCATATTCCAAACAGCGGCGACAACAAACTTTTGAAAAAAATTGGTGTCTGATGATTATTTATCTTTTATATACTGGGTTATGTGAAATATCCGTCACTGTCAATCAAAAATATTGGTTTGTCAACTTGTTCTTGAAAGTTATTTCGAAAAGTGTTAGATAATGCCTAAAAAAAGATATAATAGGTATAATGAACAATCGCAACTGATGATTTTAAATATATCGGCTTTTTTTCAACTGGAAAAGGAACAAGTCCGAAACGGAATTGCACTTCAAATTGAGAATGTGATGAGAGCCGCAGATGCAACAAAATTGAGCACAACAACGATCTGTTGCAGCAACGTTATGTCGCAGAGATTGAATATTTAACAACATTAGAGTTAGTTGGCTAGGTAAAACATTAGATTGAATGTGTTTTATATTTACATGATTGTTGCTAGCTTGTATGTCAACAGTAGAGAGTTTACTATTCCCAAATGTTACATTGGACTGAGATGTTGACAGTCTTGGTGAAAATTCAATTTAATATTATTTAATTGACAGAAATCAATGAGATAATGTACCATGCGCTCCTTATTTATGTAATCGCCAACCATGGGTACAAGCGTAGTTCCATTTAAGGATTCAATGCATTTTGAGATTTTGCGATGTTGTGACGTTATAAATGAATTAAGTATGGGCCTATTTTTAAACAGAGAAGGTCCTATTAAAACTACGTTTGTATTATCCATGTTTCTAAGTCTTTTACGAATATTCAAGTGAACCATGAAACACAAAAACGAAGTCCGATTTAGTAAACCGTTCGGAGAATTGGAGAGTCTCTTAAAGCAAGTCTTTAGTCAGCAAATTAGATGTGTTTTGGCAGTTTAGATCATACTTGCTACCAATTGATTTTTTAAAGAGTGACAGATATCCTCTAACATCCGATCCAATGACCAAAATTTTGTTCTTCCTGGGATAGCGTCGTTCTGCTTTGGTATTGGTAAAGGTATTGCTGGGTTTGGGTACATTTTCTGCGGATGTAGGACAGGATTGAACTCGGGTAGCCTCATATTTTAGACTCTCAACTTCCATACGCTGCGCCGCATTTTCCAGTTCTAGTGTACGGATCGTTGATATCATGTTCTTGCTAGTACTTGTAAGATCTTGTAGGCGCTGATTTAGATCAGTTTCCAAGTCCTTATACTTTTGTATAGTTTCTCTCTAGAGTTAGCTCTTCAGATCGGAGTTTTTTAATTTCATCCTGAAGTGTTATAGTTCTTTGGCTTTGTTTTTCCAAATCGGAAGCAAATTTATTTTCTGCCTCTGTGACTAGACTGTCATAATTGGCACTATTACGACGTAATCTTTCGATGAACCTGTCTTTGAGCTCGAGATCTTTAGAAAATGTGTCTATTTTTGTGGTGTGGGTCGCTTTTTCTTCTTCCTCTTCTTGTCGTCGCATATTTATTCTAATGCGAGTTTTACAGACATGACAATGTGCAAAACCCGCATAGATTTGTAATCTTAAAATATTTAATATGCTGTGTTTTGCATAATGTAAATGAAAGCGTTATTCTAATAAAAAATAAAATATCAACTCTGATAAAAATATAATAAAAAATCAGAAATAAAACTCTAATAAACAAACTTAACAATATATCATTTTTTAAATAAAAAGCTCAAATAAACCTTCTTTCGCTAAACAAAAACTTAACCTATCGTAAAAGCTATTTCACACCTCCAAAAGAGTTTCAGGTAAAATGGTTTATTTTCAGCCTTCTTGCTGAAAATAAACCGATCCTAGGTCTACATCAGGTAGGATTTGAATGGCAGGAAGAACTTGATTTTGCAGCAACTCAAGGTACTTTTGGGCGTTTAAAGTTTTATCAATAAAAAATGGCCCTATAACATTGTCGCCCAAAATATCTACCCAAACATTCATTTTCTGAGGATACTGGGTACGAAACTGAAAACTTCTGTGCTCGTTTTCCTGACCAATAACGAGCAATGGAAGGATTGTGTTTGCCATGTAATGGAAAAGAAGATTCATCAGAAAACAAAATATTTTTTAAAAAATATTCGTTTTCATTTGCCTTTTCCATCATCGTTTCACAAAATTCCATTCTTCGCCACTGGTCTTCAGCAAATATTTTCTGAGTTTTTGAATACTTGAAACATTTTTATCCATATTTTTTCCAGATAGGAGCAACAGTTTTATTGCTCATTCCCAGTTCCTGTCCAACACTTCTAGTGGACCGTGTCGAATCAAGTTCTAAGGTACTGCAAACCATTTCTTCCCGCCGTTCTATATCCTGGACCACTTCAACAGGTGGTTCTTGACGTTTTGTGTGGCATTTTTTAAAATCTTGAAGACAAAAAGATGTCTCAAAATTTGTAACCACATTTAAAACCATTTTTGCACAAGAAATCGGTCTATTCTCAAATGTCACTGAAAACAAATCTCTACATTGTACTGCCGAATTGCCTCCATAAAACCATTTAATTAGTTGAACTCTTTCGGAAGGGGTATAAACAGCCATAGTGAAAAAAACACGAAAATAACGCTCAAAAATTATTAATGCAACGTGCACAAACACAGCAAAGTGAGGTCTGCTGACTCCCGGTTCAAAAAATAAAAACGAAAAATTCCGCCGCCTGCAAGCCGCAACCAAGCGGTGTTGCCATTATTTTGGGCATATCTGTATATAGATTATTATTATTTTTCATTACATATGCATTGTTATTACTTATATTTTCATATTTTGCCTTAGTGATTAGGATTAGTTTCCTGCTAGACAAGAAATATATTTGAATTTGAAAATTTGGTGACGATTTATGCTTATATTTTGATATGTCAAACAATTGAATACCACTTCCGATGTGGCCGGGAGCGCAATCAAGAATCAACACACTCAGAATCCTTTGATGGAATTATTTCCAAAAAAAAAATGGAGTATAATAAGTTTTTTAATTATGTTGAAGCAAGAAGTATTTTTTCTTAGTTTGCATAATATTCCAATTGATGCAATAGTTCCTATCAATCTCTCCTATTACAAAATAACTGGTTTGGTCTCTGTTTTTGGTCTTGCTATACGCATTCTGTGTGCATTAACAGCCAATAACTTTCTCAACATTGGTGAAACTGGTAAATTTTTGGAATTGCTTCGTTTTCTTACTAAATTCAAAAAATTTGATGATTTTAAAAAAATACCACTGAAAGTATAATTGGAAAATATATGTTTTTTAACAAATTACAACTATAATTTTCCTAAAAAGTCTGTAAAAAGTGTAAAAAGTGTTTTTGCCCTCGTCATAATTCACATATGAGCTTTCCGACCTAACATCGTCAGCTACAACGGTAATGCAAGCTATGTATTCCATTTTCATAAATCGTTGTGTGCTCTTTGGTTATTGATACCAGGGATGTATTTTCTACGTGCTTCCCTGCACGAATTGTCAGGAATGGTGAAGAGGACACAGCAAAAGACAATTAACACACCGAAGTTCTTTTATTACTACTTTAATAATGGATTAAGTTACAAAACACAGAGATTCGATCACTTCCACGTCTAAGAATTAACTAAACTAATTAAAAGGTCGCAAGCCCTATTTAAACTACTAAAAATTAAAGAACGTATTGAAAAAGTGTGGTCCTTTCCCACACGTTAGGTTTATCCTAAAGTAAACACTCATTACTAAATCTTTTAATTCTCGCATGTTTCATATTTAGTTAAAAGCGTGTAAGTTAACACCCTTATCAAAGGGCCACTTGTGGGACCTCTAAATAAGAAAGTATTAATATAAACATGAGACGTCGAGAGATTAGAGTTAACTTAAACAATAAAGAAAGGCAATCAAGTGGTCTTAGAACCTAGACTAAACATAACTAGTGCTTAAATTTAGAATATGTAAATGCTAATTAAGTGAATATATATATAATATAATAGACAATAAGTAATTATCAAAATAATGTCTATATTTGAAAACGATTTTCACTAATCGATTTCCTTAAGCAAGGAGCGCGTGAATATGTCAGTGAATATGATGGCGGTAAATTTTCTTTAAATTTCGACAGGGGAGCTAAAGCGCTGTTGTTCTCGTCCTGTTCTTCGAGGTGTCGTAGTCGTGGTTGCGACACTTGTCGATCACTGAGTTCGAAGCGTTCGTTATGATTGGACATTCGGATGTCCGCAGTAGTTGGGATATTTCAGGAAGAATGGGCCAATGATTGGTAAGCAAGAGCAGTTGCAACAGCAGCACAAGCTTAGGATTATGAGTGCTGTAATTATGATAACTGCAGTTGTTGCGGAGAACCACGATATATTTCTTTTGAAGTAAGATTGATTCATGTTCTCTTGTAGAATTTCGTCGAATTGTTCCAATTAATGCTTTGCATGGCGAAGCTCGTCTAGGTTGTTGTCAGAAAACTTCATAAGTTCGATCTTAGAGGCTTTGGTCTTGAGGAATTCTCGATGATATTAACAACAATCGTCCGTGGTGATGTCTACTGGTAGTGAGAAGTTCGTGTAGTTTGATGTTCGGTTCGAGGTAGCCTACAGCACAGTAGAGAAAGTGAAACATGTGCATCCCGAAAGCATTGGAAAGGTACCAATTCCTTGTAATTGCACATGAACGATATGAGTATTTCGTTTACTGTAACTAATTGATGCGCTGGTTTTCTGGGAAATTGCATACAACCAAATATTGGGAGAAATAGAATGCCACATTTCCATATCTGCTGTGATGGTGCGAGTTAGACAATCATCTGGAATGGATTCAGGTAACCCTGTGCGAAGAATTGTTTCGCAGACTGGCCTCTCAGTAGTCAAGTTGTTTGTGAACACAGATAATCCTCATCGGAGCCTCATCACCTTTAAGAGCAAGTTGATAGATCCTTCAATCGATCATAATGTGATCTAGTGGCACTGAGTAGTAGGAAAGGATAGGTGGGATCGATGATCGATGAATAGATACTAGTATTTGTATAAGGACTTGTATAAGGCAAAGGAATTAAGTTAAATAAATTATAAAACTCTTCCTGAGCAAAAGGAATTTTGATAGCATAGATAAGCAATTAATGATTATAAATAACTATTAAGTCGCAGATTGAACAATATTTATATGTATTACTAATGTCAAAAGAGGAATTGGAAGTTCTATTTTGTTACTTAATTGAACTTTTAGCACTTCGTTTCGTAAATTACTTGGCGTTGGATAAATGATCTTTTGTTTTGCAAATAAAATAGAAGATATTTGAAGATCACCTTCTTTGTTTAATCCTAAAATAATTTGTGATAAGATTGACATGTTTTATAATAATTGAATTTAATTCTAATTTTTGAACTTTATTTTTAGTTTTTGAAATAAAATTGTTAAATTGCATAACGTTAAAGTTTGCATTGGAGTTTGCATTGCGTGAATAGCATTGGAGATAATATGAATTTGTTGTCTCATCAAGGATTGAATATCGTGATTTTGTTGAACTAAGCTTTTGATTGATTTGTAATAGTATTTAGCATCATCAGCGTCGAGGGTCCCGAATAGCCAATTAAATGCATAGGATACTACATTAAAAATTCTTTTATGTTTACTGCAAGTAAAAGTTCTTTAACTTGCAGTATTGTGTCCCACAAGATTTACGATAGTGTCGAATTTTGACTCTAATAAGGGTATTTGACCTCTGATAATATTTAATGGTTCTTAACAAGAACTCGATTCAGGTAGCTTAGAACATAAGAGTAGAGTGTTTTCGTTGGCGGCCCGAATGAATTTTAATCTTTTATTGAAAAAGGATATTTGTATAAATAATAGTAAAGAGAAATCTTCCGTATGAATTTTGGCATAACCCAAATTGTGGTAAAATATACCTGCTGTATTTTTAAGTGGGGTGTTTTTATAGATTTGGTCGGAGGAAGTGAAAAGTATGGAAGTAATAATTATAAGGATTAATAGAGGTGGTGAATACAAGAGTGGTGAATTTATGACGGTCATAGTCGCTTGAAACAATAAGTTTCATTAAGTTGGTGTGATAAGTTGTCCTTTTGTTTGTTTTTATTTAAAGTTCTACGGCATTGTTGGAATTTATTTTTATAATTTTATAAGGGCCTTTAAAATAGACTAAGAATAGATTTAAGTTTTTTGCCAAGACCGGATTTAATATTCTTATTATGAACATAAACTAAGTCATCGATTTTCAATTGAACTTCCCTAACATTATGGTCATAATACTGTTTAGATTTTCCTTTAGATTTTATAAGACTTTCTCTGGCAATTTTATGGGATTTGTTCAGTTTAAATTTAAATTTAGAATAATAATCATTATAAGAATAACGAAATTCAGGGGATTCACTGAGTGATTTTGAAATATTTGCTTTGTGACCAAACACTAATTCAAAGGGAGTAAAATTAGTAGATTTATGAATGTGTGTGTTATATGTTAACATGGCTGATTAAACGTATTCGTCCCAGTTAGTCTGTGTTAATCGATCGACCCAGAATCGATTTTAAAATACCTAATTTAAAATATATTAATTTGATTAATACCTCACATTATCAACTTTGGCATAAACGGATATCACTTTTTCCATTTAACTATTCCTTATACCCCCAACAAAATGGAGTAACTGAAAGGATGAATCGCACAATTACAGAAAAAGCTCTGCTCACAATAAAGTCAGAAAACATAAATTTGACGATAAACCATTTAAAGGGATATTAGTAGGCTATGAACCAAATGGGTATAAAATATGGAATGTTGAAATGGAAAAGTTTATAACTGCACGTGATATTATCTTTGACGAAATAAATTTAAAAAAAAAACTGGACCAGTAAGAGTATTGCAACCAGCTAATATAACTGACTTAACTCAAACTCAAAACTCAAAAATGCTTTATGTCAATATAACGAGAAACTAATTTAAAATAAAATTAAATTATATAAAACTTTGAAAAATACTTAAATGCTAATCATTAAAAAATTCACCTAAACTATAGTACGCTTTACTAGCAAGAATAATTTCGTCCTTGTACGTAGGCTTTTTTCAGTCTTAAGTTGTCTTATTTCTAGTGGAAGTTTATTAAACAGCTTTCTACCTCCATATATGATAGAGCTACGGATAAGTTCAAAATGAGGAATGGGTAGCCTCAACAAATAATTTTGTCGCGTATTATAGTGGCTTCCTAAGTGGAGTTAAAATATTATGACTTACAAAAAGCGGGCGACATGACACGAGGCTTGGCCCCACATAGATATCTAATGGCCCTTTTCTGGAGTACAAACACTGAACTAAAAAGTGAATTTGAACATGAACCCCAAAAGCAAATTCCATATCGAAGGTGCGACTCGATAATCGCGAAGTATGCAGATCTGGCGATGGAGAAATTAACACTGGTGGCAATAACCCTTAGGGCGTAGCAGCCTGATGAGGCTTTTCTACATACATTCACAATATGGTCTTCAAATTTAAGGAACTTGTCTATGGAAAGACCCAAAAACTTACTGAAAGGTGGCATGGTGATGGCTTCATTATTAAAACATATATCATTTGTATTACATTTAAAATTAAGGATATTTGTTTTGGAAACATTAAATGTCAAAAAATTTGCATCACACCAGTCTTTTATTTTTAACAGTCTTTTTTATCTGCACGTATATTCGCCTCCATTTGAGAAACATCAGAGTCGTGCCAGAGGATGGTGGTATCATCAGCAAACAATGTAAATTTGCCAGTTACCTGCAGTTGTGACAGATCGTTCACATAAATGAGAAAAAGTAAAGGACCAAGTACTGATCCTTGCGGAACATCCACATCTATATTAGGTTGCTTAGAGATACCACCATTAAATTTGACAGCCTGGACACGATTTGATAAAGAAGGAACGAAACCACTCAAGGGCAGTTCCTCTGAAACCATAGAGCTCCAGTTTCATCAGCAGAACTCTGTGACTCACGCAGTAAATGCCTTGGACAAGTCACAGAATACCGCTGCTGCAACTTCATCAACATTCAGTCGGTTGTACAGGTGGTCTAGAAAGCTAAAGATAGCATCATTTGTGCTCACAGACTCATGAAAGCCAAACTGCTGAAGACTCAATAGGCCAAACCTATTTAAAAATGAAACCATCCTCACCTTAACGAGCCGTTCCACTATCTTGGCTAAAGTAGGCAATAACGCTATAGGTCTAAAGTTAGAAGGACAGTCGCGATCTCCACCCTTGTAAAGAGGAACAATCATTGCTCTTGTTAAGCACTCTGGGAAAACTCCAGACATAAATGATAAAAGTTAATTGACTCGGCCAAGACTTGCAAAGCAACAAGAGGTAAAGGAGAAAATATTTTAAGAGAAAGCCCATCCCAACCTGATGAACTCTTATTCTTAATATTAACCATTAACTGTTTAAGCTCTTCACTTCTACACTTGTGGGGCCAAAGAAGAAAGATTCGGCTACTACCACATTGCTGAGATAGCTCCTGGGATCTATTTTTTGTGAGAGATTGGCTGCAAGGTTACTAGCAATATCACAGTAGAAGGAATTGAGGACATTGGAATGTAAGGTACTTGGAATAACCAAGACATTTTTTTTGCCCCTTAGCTAAAGTAGGTCCACTTAGCCATTTTGATTGAGTTTCTGTAAATCTTGCGGTATCTGTTATAATAATTTAAAAATGTTGCATTGTTCATAGCGTGTTTCCTAATGTAAAAAAGGGAGCGCATATTTTTCCCAGATACTCGTAAACTCTTAGTATACCAAGGTTTTCTATTTCGTTTTTTAATATTGACAACAGGAAAAGCAGTGTTAAAATTGTTTAATACTATTTGATAAAAGCTATACAGTGGGTTAAGAGTAGTCAATACATTATTCCAACTTGACATATTGCAAAGCAAAGAGAATTTGCGGAAATTAACTCTAGTATAAAGTCTATTGCGTCCAAACTTATTCTCATTAGCTGCACTATTAAGCTTTACTAATCCCACTATTGCCTCATGGTCAGACAAACTGGCATTGATTGTCGTAATTAAATGAGTTTAACAGATTAAAAAGCATTCGATTTGATCCATTAGATTTGTCTAAAAAATTTACATTAAGATCGCCAGTCAGAATCAACATCGCATTAACCGAAATTTCACTTAAGAGGATCTCCAACTTTTCTAAAAACAAATCTAAATTACCACATGAAGATCGATACAATCCTAAAATATACAAATTTAACTTACTGCTAAATACAATAGAAAACTCGCACACCTTTTCAATCAATAGATGATCAAATCTGTCAATAGTAATAAACACAAATTTAGTTAAAAAAGCTTTCTCTAACATAATAAGAGTACCACCATGTGTATATTGCTTGCGTAAAAATTTGGAAATTAGTACATAACCAGGGATATCAATAGGCTCGTCAGACCCCAACCAGTGTTCAACAAGAATTAACACACTAGGAAAGTTAACCGATTCTAAAAATAGTTCCAATTCGCTAACTTTTGAACGCACAGATTGAACATTAAGAAATGCTAGGGCAACTTGATTATGGTGGGAGTTTCTATTAAAAAAGAAGATCCAATAGCAAGGGTGTCTATAGATTGGTCTAGTTGAGGCGTAACCGAAGACCTACCTTCGATCTAGGGTGTATCGCTGATTATCCCACTATTGCTAATACCTAAAGATGCTAATACTAATTTGGATGACAGAAAAGTATTTTTAACATATAAAGATAAAAGTTTGCACATAGATTTGGCAGAGTGACGGTACCTAAAATTTTGTCTGACATCAGTAAATATTCTCACAGAAAAGTTACGGTTACAGATGAAAGAATTCATAAAATGAATTGTATTGTAATATCTGCTTTTTGAGCACTTATTCAAATCGCATTTAATACAAACAATTACATTAGTTATCCTACCCATTGATAGCAAGGATTTCATTTGGGAAAAAGATGGCAATGTACAAGAAAAATCAAGACAAACAACAACAACATCATTCTTCGTATAGTTAACAATTAGAGGAAACGCATAATTATAGTTTGACCATCGGATCTGTGTCTACGAAAAGACTGCGGGCGAAATTTTGAAGCGTTGTCACGTCTTACTGCAAAAATGAAATAGTATAGAATAAAAAGTAAATATAATGGTAAAATTCAGCTATTTAATCAACTATAAACATTCATTTTATTTCGATGCATTCTATACTAGCATCTATTTCTTCACCAGGGGACAGTGATAAGACGTTACCCGAGTTTACTTGACGTGTTGTTCGGTTCAACACTCGTTTCGGGATCATTGTCTAGGTCAGGGATTGGGTTAAATACTTCTTGATCAAATGTTTTTACGTTTTTATCGGATATAGGGCTTTTTGTTTTGGATGAATTTTTGGTTTGTTTTTAAGATATCTGAGCATTATGTATGTAATATATATAAATAAGAATAGTAGGAAAAGTATAAATAAAGTGCAAATTATTACATAGAGAATATCGTGATTAAAATTTGTTAAGGGTTTTTTTTAATGGTCGTCCCTTTCTCCACGTATTTGGGGAATAGCTGTTATAACTACTAGTATATTTTGTTTGATTAGTAGATATGCTACTAAGACTGAGAGGGTTATATTCGAAATTACGAAGAATGAATCTCCGTGAAAGCTATGTGTGTCGCCATAAGTGACTATAGTTGGATAGGTTTTTCCACAGATTGTAAAATATTTTTTTAAATTGTATCGCTGGAAGTTGGGTTAAGGTGTGGTATGCTCAGTCCATTTTGTATTTAGACATTCGGAGACATTTTTGTAAAGTGGTGGGGGTACTGATACTGTTGGGGTTGAGGATATATGAATTTAGATTTGACCAGGTTGCAGGTGTGTGGGTTGCGATTGCACTGGTAGTAGCATTTTCTGAGCATGGGAATTCTGATAGAGCCTTGATGCGCTAATGTTGTGTCCAATTTCTGAGGATCGTTTTTGTCACAGTGTATTTTTTTTTTGCGTGAATTATGACGTAAGTTTCTTCTTTAATTTCGGATATTGTCATTGATATGACTGAGTGGCATTCCATTGGGCAATATTCGCCTTAGTTCTTTTACTGCTGCTTCTTGAGATAGGATTTTTGCGCATTCAGGTTCTTTGTAGGTTGTCGGCTGAGAATCTTGGTAGATACCGTAATTTATTCAGGTATGGCTTGCATTCATGTAGGCCTGTCTTAAATATTCCTTATTTCTGGACAGTGAAATGCATAGAGGCTGATGACGTATATTGTATGTCAGGTTGTGCCAAGCGAAGGGTGGTTACTTCTAGTAGTTGCCTATTTCTGTTTTTCTTGATTATTGGAATTTTTACGTTAACATATAAACTTGATTTTGTGAAGGAACAATTGCCTATGGGCATTTCATCTTGTCATTTGTCCTTGTACTGAATTTGCGGTTTGACTGGAAATACTTAAGATCCTATTTTAGAACTTGTGGGTTTTCAATTTCCGCTGCTATTTTATGGTGTCTACATAAATTAAGGATAGCTTGTTAACCCTTACTAATAATACCATTCTTTTTAGGTTTAGATACCCATTGTAGAGGTTCGTCATTATCGTTATTACGTATTACGTCGTTATTAGTAATTCTTGTTCGTTTGTCATATCCGCCACCTTGTTTTCCAATTGTTTAGTAAACCCATTTTCTTCTATCCCTTTTTTTCTTCGTTCTCTTTATCCTTCGCTCCGTGTCCGCAAATATTGCTGCAAGTTTCTCATAGTCCTGAAAGTGCTTGGAGTTTCATCGCTCATCGGACAGTCCTTGTGATATTATGTCCAGCGTTTTCCTGATCTCATAATTTGAGTATTCGACCATATTTAATTTCTGCAAAATTTCCACTCCTCAACAGCAAGATAATCCCAATCTTATAAAGTCTAAAGACCTTTTTGTCTTCTTAGACTGATCATTGTTTCTCAATGGTCCTATGCTCCAGTGTTCTTTAAGTAGAATTAATTCTTTAAAGAATGCTTTATTTAATCCATTTATGCTATTTATTGTAAAGCATTTGTTCGTTTGTAACTTGCTGCATCTGAGATTTCCTATATCCTTCGTGGCGTCACTTATGTCCTCGGTCCATTCCGGTTCATACGTCAATGATACTGTCGCTTCGTAAATTCTGATTGCGAGGCTACGGGGGTTCCAGTAACCCCCGCGCTAACTTCCACTCTGTAGCCTGTTTGTTCTCCCATCGTGTTCTGCGCATGATTTAGCACCATAGTGAGTAACCTCATAGTAGCATTAAAATATGTACCTATTTGTCACATGCTTAATAGTTAAAAAAAAGTATTTGCCTATTTGTATTGATAACGAATTAATATTAATCATATGTAGTTTTTTCCTTAATATGCCCACGCACCAATATGCTTATAATAATGATTCTTTCGTTTATTTATTTTATTTTGTTTTTTTGTAACGTGTGTTTGTAACACATATGTGGCAGCTGCTGATGGATATAATAGAGAAGCATTTAGAAATGATTCTGTTGCTATCGTTTATCAGATAACTTTGGATTTGGATGCCGCGCCGGTAGCGGTATTTAACCACTGCTGCTCTGCCATTTCCGTTGCAATATCCATATGCTATAGCAACAAATGAATGAACGTTACAATAAAATGTTCCTGGGAATATTCGAATAGCTGACACAGATCATTTCTATTTTCCAGCAAGAAAAACATTATACTTTAACAACAGATTCATCATTATTTACGACTTGGTCAAGCTGATTTTTAATGCGAGCTCGAACGGACATGTTAATATTTTTATAGACTGTTTATTTAAGCAAGTTAAAAAAATAATTATTGTTGAATATTATATTCCACCACAAATACAGTAAAACAACTATACAGTAAACAAAAAACGTCAACACCCAAAGAACTAAAAAGTGGCGTTGTTTACAAAATCCCATGTTCTGAATGTCAAGGTGTCTATATAGTTCAAACAAGGTGGTTATTTAAAAACTAGGATGACGGAACCCAACAGAAGCGTTAAACCTGAAGTACTATTAATAACAGAAAATAATTAAATAATATTTTAAAAGGGAAAAATTTAAAACCTCTATTAAACAATAGTCCTATTTACTTTCAGAATGCTAAGCAAATGCAAATGAAGCTTTTTAATTAAAAAAAGTTAAATAAACGTCGATGATACCTTATACTATAATTCTTGTGTTTCATTTAAACTAACTGAAAACAAGCACCAATAAAATTACCGTTATCGCCAAAGAAAAATACTGCACGCTAAATTCTGCATCTGCGAAAATTCTTAGTATTCATAGGTTATTAATAGAGGTCGTCTTAGCCTAAATCCACATTGGTACGTAATTACGGATACGTGAGGCTTTTAAGCCTATCCGTAACTTTTATCCCATCCACTAATGACAAGAGTATCCGTAAAATGACGTTATATTTTTACTCGAGTTTTTGGTGTTTTGACCTCCCACAATTGCTTCAACCTGATTTTATGCCTTGATTGTAAAGGACTTCTCGGATCCCATAGAGGTTTTCTGGCATAAATAATGAATGAAGCCAACATTTCGTCATCTAATTTGCTGTGTTTTTGGCCACTAAAGTTAAAATATCGTCCTCATTGGCACAAAGCTCGAAGGTAAAACCCTGATTCTCCTCCATATATACTGGGAAACCTTGGTGTTGCAAATAATTTTGACAGTGACTATTAATTAAAAAGCCACAATAGTCACATTTAAAATATGTAGAACCCGGGGTTGAACCCAAACTCGACATTCTAAAAAGAATGGTACAAAATAACAATTAGTAAAAAAAAAATTAAAACTCAAAAATAAAAATAAAGAATGAATAGTACAACGGACCAAAAATAGGACTGAAGTTCGAATTAACCAACTTCTATCCGTGTTAACCTTTACGTAGGTACGTGAAACCTTTCGGGTCTCTTATTGGCTGATAGCGATCACGTGGTCCCAACAGATCCGTAATTACGTTTCTATGTGGATTCAGGCTTAACTCAGATCCACTAAACACAGAAAGTACTGAAAACAATTCTAGTTAAACCCCTTATATATTACATTACCCTTATTATTCGCTTACTCGCTAAAATATGGCTTTAAGGTTATGTTATTCATTTATTTTGACAATTACTAAAAGACCGACCAAATCTGAATTTATTCCGTTACGTTAATGTAGCTTAAGCTTAATTTTACTGCAATCAGCTGATGTCTGTCACAATTTGTCACCCGAAGCAGATGTCACTGTCACCGATTCTCGATTTTTCATAACAATAATTTTCCTGAAAACATCTGGAAAACGTTTGTGTGCCAAACGAAAAATTCGCCTTATTTTCCTATAAAAAAAGTCCGATTTACTGTAGAAAAGTGAGGCTTGTGATTGTCATGTCAACTGCAGCACCAACCAGTCTAATCCTTTAGAGGTGAGCCCCTCTCTAAATAGTTTAGTCACTAGTCTTTATTATTACATTCCATATAAGCTATAGATGATTTAATGAAGACCTAAGTATTATTTTTTTTAGATGCTCCAACCAACCAGATGTCATCATTCAACAAAAATACCAATAGAAACATGTTGTTTTTGCTCCTCTGGACCCACCAAACTTCTTGACCTCTGTTTCAAATTTATCAACAACAACCTAGACTCAATTAGCCAATACTGTGGCTATTCAGGTTATTTAAAGCTTAAAGATGGAATCTGCCTTCCTGTAGAAATATGTGAAAAACTTCTAGCTGTTCATTCACACAGTTTATGCAATATAGATTCCAATTTTATTAATATATTTAAAGATACAAAAAACACCAGATTAAAAAGAGTATGTATAAAGAATAGCAATATATTTGATCATGACTTAGAAGTTCTGTTAAGTCATCATTTGTTAGAGCTAGAACTGATACAGAATAATAAGTTGACACACAATGCCATCAAACATTTTAACAATTACGGCTCAAGTTTGATCTCCTTGTCAATAGGAGAAGATGTAAATTTTTTCCCTTTTACTCTTTTTGAATCTATGGAATACTGGCAGAGGAGTTATATTCTTAATACACCAAACCTACGCCGATTTACATTAAAAAGTTGCAGAAGTATGACTAGTGATTTCTTTAAAGTATTGCTGCAACCAATGATAAATCTTACTCACTTAGACCTGAGCAATTGTGGCACATTTGGCAGCAACTTTAGCTGTGCAGAACATCTAGTCAACTTACGCAGCTTAATATTATTTAATGTTAGTAGGATACATTCAATGGTGCCTGCCATTTGTAGGCTTGAAAACCTAACGCACCTAGATATATCTCAAACTAAAGAGGAAAACCAAAAATTTCCTGAGCCAACAGCTACTATGACTTGTCTGGTGAATAGTTTGTCACATTTGGTCTCTTTGGATATTTCTGGGACAAATTTAGCTGGAACTGGAGTCGCAGAGACAGATAAGGCTTTGAAGTGTGATATACCCGGACTGATTTCTAGGGTGAATAACCCATTGAATTTTTTGGGGTTATATGAAACATTACATGATGCATGTTTGAGACATGATATTCCTGCTAAGCTGGTAAGTTTGACTGATGATTTGTATTGTTTCCTTAGACTTTTTGTTAAATTTTAACTTTTTTTTATAAAGAGTGAACCTTAAATTACAAAAAAATTGATTTGAGAGGTTTGATTTTTATCATCCATTTATTGATATTATTTTTAAAATTAAGGTTTATTTATTTTAGATTATGTATCAGATGTAGAGGTATATTCTTAATATATGTTCAATTAAAATGTAGATTCCAATTATAACCAAAATTAATTGTATATTCCTATATTATCAAAATACTTAGAACAATGATTTCCTTCCACATTCCCAAAATCTGTACAGCTTCTGCAGAAAAATGATCATCCTATAGAAAGGCGCTCTCCCTAGTAATTGTTGACTGTTAAAATTACAGTTCTAACTTACAAAGTGGTAAATAAATGGCATTTTGGAATAAAATTTGAATAGACTTATGATACATTTTAAATGTCACTTTTTCCCAAGATGACACCCATTTTAAAAGTTGGAACTGTTTGGATTTTTAATTTGCAATATAGCTTTTCATAACCTTTATATAACTTCAATTTTAAGTCCTTTTCTCCTGTAACACCACTCATAGATTACAAGTAGGTTAAATGACTATTCTTTTACATTATCAGATTGCTGGTAATGGCAACGAGGAACAAGTCCTAATATCTGCAATGGCATACATGGATAGAACTGAAGTCCTACAAAAAGTCCTCAATGAACTATTTCACTTATTCAGGTTTGGCAGTTGTCAGTTTGTAGGCCAAGCACTGAATGTGCTGTTAGAAGCAATGACTAAGCATCAGCACGAAAGACAAATCCAGATTACCGGAAGGTACCAGACTTAATTCTATCAATTTTTTTAACTTTAAATTGTCCTATTTCAGTGCTACTTTATTTTATATTGTCAAAGGTACTGATAGAGAACTACATGATGCAATACATGTAAAACGGCAAATAATTTCAACACTTTTAAATGGTATGAGTGTGCATAGGAATGATGACACCATGATGCGTAATGGTTGTCTTACTCTATGCCAGTTTAAGATACCTGTGGATGTGGTAAATAAATATTATTACAGATGTTGAAGTTGTGGGTATTTTGGCTAAAAAAAACAATTATTTTTTGCCAATGTTCTAAATATGGATATAACATTTGAATTGTATGTAGGCCGTACCTTTTTATTTTTACAGAGCCCGGGTGTGAATTAATTGAAATTTAAAACGTTGACTAGAAATGGTCGTTTTTCTTAATTTTTTAACCAAAACGTCTATAACCACTAGTAATTTCCAGTCTGGTCACAATCACAACTGAAAAAATTAATAAAATTTTATATAAATCAATAGAATATTTTGCGATTAACTTTTTAGCTCTTTGAATACGAACGACTTGTGGATGTATTGCTTTACTCAGTACATGGAATCGGGTCTGAAAGTTTTGTTCAAAGAATTGGAATATATTTACTGAATTCGTTGGCCTGTCAAGTAGATGGACAGCAGAAGGTTAGGTTGGGAGAATTGGGTGCAATAAATGTAAGTTGAATAATTTTTGCAATTTTCTGAACCAAAGCCTAACAATATTTTAGAAAATGATTTGGTTAATATCAGAAAGACTCGAGCATGGATATTGCGATGACGTTTTAGAAGTTGCTTGGTCGACCATGTGGAACGTTACAGACGAAACCCCGTCAAATTGTCGGAAATTTTTAGAGAATAGCGGAATGGAGTATTTTTTGTCCTGCTTGAGAGTAATATGTACCATAATTAGATCTGCATATAATATATATATATAAATAATTCTATTTAGAGCTTTCCTGATAAAGATGATTTGCTGCGTAACATGATGGGACTGTTGGGTAACGTGGCTGAAGTAAAAGAGTTGCGGCGTTACCTTATTATTCCCAAATATCTCTCGGTGTTTTCGGATTTGCTGGAATCTAACCGGGATGGTATAGAAGTCAGTTATAATGCCGCTGGTGTGATTTCCCATATCGGTAAGACTTGCTTTTAGGTAAATTTCTAAGCACTTTGCCAGTAATACGTCACATTGATAGAATGTAATATTTCTAGAGAAAGACCAGTATAATATTAAGATTCTATATTTCTGATTAATATTGTAATAGGACAAATTAGTAATACATATTAGCTATAATATTGGTAATAATAAACCGGATGTTGCAAGCTAGTAGTTCGTCCGCTATAACTTCTTTATGGTAATTTCAAGTAAAACTGGAAGAAACCAAAAACTAAATGTGCATTTCAATCTAGATTTATCTTGTAACTACTTATACCAAATTCTGTATGCTGCTAAAAAATAAAAAATGATTTATGTAGGGTCGAACCGCTTGAAAGACAAATTTACTTAAATCAAATCATTTGCTTTTATCTTTTTAGCTTCAGATGGTCCAGATGCTTGGAACGTAGAGGAACCGTCTCGGCAAAGCGTTTTAAATAGAATGACAAAGGCTATCGAGAGGTAAAAGCAAAAATAACACATAAATATCAAACTTCTAACAATGTTTTTTTTAGTTGGAACTTAAATGCTACAAGAAATATAAATTACAGGTCAGTAGAACCTATATTGCATCTTGTGAAAGTATATCATACCCCGGAGTGTCAACGATGGGCTGTGTGGGCTGTGGCGAACCTTACCAGAGTGTATCGTAAGTATTGAAATATTCCTGCAGCGGAACTCTCTAACTCGATAGACATAGAAATAGACAAGAAAAAAGATATAGTTAGTTACTTAGATTGTTGGGTATTACGTCACTTAGTCAATAGTAATAAATAATTTAGAAAAATACTCTATCATATGTTCAAATATTGAAAAGAAGAAGAAAATATACGGTGTTTAAAAGAAATATGAACTTAAATCTTTAACGATACCTTTCGTTATATTTAAATTAATTTAAGTTCAATAAGTTTCAGATACTATAATTTGCATGAGGTATAATAGATTTTTTAAATGCCCAGGAGCTGACGTTTAATCTATTGATCTCTGAGCTCGTTTCTTTTTTTTCAATATCCTACCTTTATATGTCATTTGGCATCGTTCGGCTTTATACATTCTTATACTACCTAATCTACAAACATTAGCCTAGTTTTATGGACAATGGGATTTTTCACAGCCAACAATGTCAATTACGGAAATGTCATTCGAGATTATCCATCTTTTAAGTTAAGTATGCTTCGTTATTGTTTCTGTTTTCATCCGATGTCAACGTTTTACGAAGGGAAAAGATTTCTTGTCTGGATTTTCATACAAAGGTTATCAAGGCAAATTTGATGATGGATTCTGATAATTTTACCTTATCCCTTTCCCAGTGTGTATTTATTATAACGTAATATATTTTCTTATTTTTAATTTAAATTTCTATAAATTTATTATTTTCTATTAAATTTATTTTCAAATATTATTATTGAAATTGAAATTTGTCTAACAAGGGGCTGCCAGAAGCAGTTATGATAGGTCTTCTGATGGACCCGTCATGTCCCACCGAGGGTTACCAGAGCCCAATGGCCGTAGAAAAACCGATAAGGCTCTCTGGTCTGAAGGACGAGTCGCTCGGTGCACTAAAGGTGTGACCCAAGTATTTGAACTTGGAAAATGGTTTCATTCTCCTGCCAGGTATGGAGATGGCTTCTTAAGTGTCAGTGTCCGGTTAAAAGACCTGTTACTAGCCGAATTTCACGCCTCTTTAGGCGTAGTAGATTTTTGGTGAAACAGGCAGAGGGCCCAACAAAGCGCATGGCCTGCGTGGCCAGGTATCCAAACAAGCTGAACCCTGCAGCCAACCTGCACCAGTTTCTCCAGGACTTTTATGCACTCTAGTACGAGCTTGGTGCTTATCTTTACGGCCGTGATATCCTAAATGGCAGCTCTACTGTCCGAACATATTGATACGACTGTATTGCGGTGTCCGCGGCTTAGGATTTTCTGTCCGCATGTTAATACAGCGAATACCTCGGCCTGGAAGACAGTGGCGTGCTACCCCAGCGAGTATGCCCTACTGATATGTAGGATCCCACTACAAAACCCTGATCCAGACCTATTATTCATTCTGGACCTATCTGTGTACCAGATGGTCCCCCTGTTTAGCCATGCAGGCCTGTTGGAATGCTGCCTATCCTCTCTGCCTGCAATGTGCGTCACGAATCCCTTGCAATCTGAAAATATAATATATTTTAATAATAAATATTATTATAAGTTCTTAGATTTTGCCTTAGAAATGGAAGACGAAGAACAAACGATTAAATTAAGAATAGAAAGAAGACGATTATACCACAATTACATAATAATAATTACATTTAATTGAATAATTCAAGATTCGCGTATTAACATTTTTTGAAACTTTGCACGAGGGTTTGCCAGATTGGTCTCTTCAAAAAGTCTTACATTTTTTCTATAAAATGTACAGGGAAGCCAATAATTGACCCACTTAAAATTTACATGGGATTTCCTATGTTCCGCTCGGCGACGCACCACCCGGTATATATAGGGTATTTAAAAAAAAAATTGTATAGAGTAATAAAACCCAACCCAACCCATTTTATTCCCTTCAGTGGAATCATTGAGAATTTCCCAATTTCGGGGGTACATAAGCGTGGATGATAAACTATATGCCTTACAAACTTAATGATCAAATTAAATTTGAAAAAAATAACTAAGAGAATTTGTTGATTTTCAAATCTGCTACAAAAACGTCCCCTCCCTTCAAGAAACATAAATATATCTTTTTTCAATGAACTAAAAAGAGACGAAAGCAATAGCAAAACCATAAAACCTCTTTCTATATTTTTTATTCCGAAGGCTGCCGATAGCAACACGAACTCTACCCGATCCGAACCAGTTGAGATGTAGAGTAGGGTTTAGACATTTTTTTCTATAATAGAAAGAAAAAAGAAATTTTCTTTCTATCGAGTTAGAGATCTCGCCCGATTTCTTATCTATTTATTTATCCATGGGTCAAGCCAATTATAATTTTTTTATAAATCTAAGAATTTATTAATTCAAATAGACCTAACTATCAACTACATATTTGCTTAGCTAAAGAAACAATACTTTAATAGGTATTTATAAAACAAAAAGAAAAATGTCCATATAACACAGGACTAGACATCTTACATATCATGAACAAAACAATAATCTCAATATACCAGTAACATATTACAGACAGCAAGTTAGTTCGGTGGGTAGGAGCGTAAAACAAATGGTTAGGTCTTGTACGTCGAAATGGTACATTAATATTAATCCTCCACTCAGGACTAAAACTCAAGAGTGTAATAAATTATAAAACAATCCAGATCATGTTTTCATATTAAGAGATTCTTCTACCTGGCGATAATTAATATCATCTACAGCCCGTTCGTTTCTTAAACGAAATATATCGTAGAAACTTATGGTGCACTCTTTTAATAGCTTGAATATGAATATTGTAATGGAGGCTCCAACCACATGATTAATAATCAATGTATGGGCGCTCCAGACAGCAGAACAATAATTTGATGTATATTACATTAAGGAAATCTCTTGTACAACGCTTAATAAAACGTAAGATTTGACGAGACTTTGTGATAATGAAGGATATGTGAGGTACATACATTTGATGACTGCTATAAACCATGTAATCTAATCAAGTATAAGATTACATGGTTTATTTGATCAAGTCCGTATAAAGGGTCTGTACATGGCAACCTTCTTCCAATGATATTTTAATAGGAATTGAGTAATTTTAGTTTAGTTGAACTTTGCTCGGAAGAAATACAAACAGTTGGTCGATAAATTAGCCTCTTAGACTGGTTGGCAGAAAATCACAGACTAGGCTCTTAAACACTAAAAATGAAACATGATTTCCAAAATTTTGGAAAAAATCCACTATTAAGTATGTGTACACTGTTTGTGCTATCAATAACGTTCACTTGCACTCTGCTACCTTTGCCTGAAGCACTGTTCTTAATTATACTTAAGTATTGCTTAATGATGTCAAGTGAGGATAAAAAGCTGGTTCATATGCTCTTGACTTCTTCGTTCAGTTCTCTAATTTGTTTATCAAATTCATCGAGCTTCTGACTATTACCACTTTTAATCTCACTTTAAGCTTCCTTAGAAGCACTAACATGATCACTTAATTGAATGGCTTTTCTTATTTAAGAAATACACTCCTTGCATATGTAGGGTTTAGGGAATTGCTCTGGTCTACATAATCAAAGGACGAATTTCGGTTGAACTAACATTAGATAGATCCCTTACACATAATCTTATTGCAGAAGTCACAGGGATAAGCAAAAATTTCCCCAGCATTCTTAGGCTCCTTAAAGACACACTTTTGAGTACATCCACCACATGTGCCAGACATTTTGAGATTAGAATTTTATTTTAGATAAATATTTCGTCAACACCAAAAATGGAGTAACCAACTATAGTGTTAAAACGATCTATGTACCCTCAGGGTTCAAAACCGCCAGTTGGCACTTTAATGATCAATAATATACACAAAAACAATGAAAAATAAATAAAACAAAAAACAATTTTACTCCTCATTAATGACATGGTCAATCTTAGAATCTTCGGAAAATTTATTCAGCTTGTGGATGATGCAGAAATTTTTTGGCCTGATCCAATAGCAGTATTTCTAAATACCACAGTCAAAGAGATATCGTTAAAATCAACTTGGACAAAAATAAATTTTTAGGTTTATTTATTGACAATAAACTAAAATTTAAAGTCATATAACACAGTTATGTCGAAAAATATCAGCAAATTGTTGTGCACTTACGGTAGCAGCCGAGGTTTATTTTGGAATGGCGAGAAATGTTAATTTCTGAAATTGAATCCAATTTAACGTATGTTTTGTGTTACATTGAATAGAATTGTATAAATGTGTTTGTGTATATGTATTTTCTCTTTTTACAGCTTTTTCAACAAATACCATTGAATTATTATAGATTGCCATTATTACTTATATTAGTTAAGGGAGATCTGCTGCCTGGCTTCTTCCCCAAACAGAGAAGAACACAATTGTTTCATTGTGCCAATAAAAAGCTCTATGGCCAATATTAGTTTATTTTACATTTGCCAAAAAACAGCAGCTTATACGGCGCTGATGCGCGATGCAATTAGCATAATAAATGAAACAAACTAGTACCACCAGAAAATATTTTATAAAACTAATTAGGTTACATTAATTATTAGGTTAATTACTTTATTTAAATTTATTTACTAATTAGGTTAATAAACTAAACGAAGTAAACCTCTACCTGATGGACGGTATTAAAGCAAAAAAAGTGTCTGTTAATCCCGTGTTCAAAATAAACAAACAGGTCGATGTTCGGCGTGGACATGAATTTTATTAACAAATATTGGTTATGCAATGAAGGGAAATAGAAACTAAAAATGTTATTATATTGTTATTAATACTATACTATAATCAAATGCTTAGGGTGTAGTGAGTCAGTCAGGTAAAAATAAACTCAGTAAAATTACATAGTTGAATTAGAAAACAATGAATGAAAAACCTGTATTATCATAGAGAAGATAGAAAACAGTTACGACCAGAATGTAGGTAGAGCGAAAAGAAGGAAAATTAGTAATAAAGTTAAAGATAATGTGTGTATATGGGGTTATTACGATTGTACGCGATAAAGTTTAAATGAATGAGTGAATAAGTTTAAGAAGGCTGATTTATTGGATTTAGAAATGTGTTCTTTAATTCTTGTCTTGAGTTTTCTAGTGGTTTTACCGATGTAAGTGGCAGCACAGTCTTGACAATTTAGCTTATATACCCCACTTCTATTAGTATGAAGGATTTTTTATTTATTATTATAATTAATAAGTTGACAAGTATTGACTGATTTGAACGAAATTTTTATGTTGGGGGCATTGTTACTTAATATTTTGGAAACCCGTTGTGAAAGAGGGCTAAGATACGACAGTGACAGATAAGTCTTCAGAGTTTTTTTTTGGTTGTGTATTTTTAATTTAGGGGTAAGCACTAAGTAAATTGTTTTTGTGCTTACTTGTTAATTTTTTAATCGTTTCAACATTATAAGCATTGTTAATAGCTATTTTTTTAATGATATTAATTTCATCTTCGAAGTCTGTGGGGCTTAAGGGTGTTTTTAGCACTTTGCTTATATAACAATTAAGTGCTGCCATTATGACGTCCAGGGTGATTAGAATTAGCAGGAATTATGTGGTCTGTTGGTGTAGGTTTTCGAAAAATTGTGAGTGTTAATCTATTTTTTGTTCTTAAAACATTTTAATCAAGGAAATTAATACTTTTTTGTTCTATTTCAATAGTGAATTTAATAAGGGGATATAAATTATTAAGAGAATCCAAAATATTGTAGAGGCTAGTGTTTTTAGTATTAATTATTGCAAGACAGTCATCCACGTAAGGGAACCACTTTTACTGTGGGGGATTATAGTCTTTTAACCGATCCATTAAGAGGTCTGCCAAAAGAGGCGATAAAGGTTTCCCCATTGCCAACCCTGTTTTTTGTGAGTAAAAAATATTATTAAACACGAAAAAATCTTGAGATAAGCAAAATTTTTGAATTGTCAGAATGCAGTTGCGCTTTTCGATGTTTATATTATCGTCAACAAATTAGGTACATCAAAAGATACTAATAAGTTCGTTATTGATAAGCAGTGATTCTAGTTTTTGGGTTAGTTCAATGGAGTTTTTAAACAGTAAAAATCGGTCGTGGCAAAAGATCGGTTATCCTTTGGGTGTCGGTTTTTAACAGTTACCAACTAATTGCTTTAATATAAACTCTAGCACCTTCTAGGAATCTTATGACTGGACAAAACAGGCATCATTTTAATTTTTTATTGTTTAATATTGTTCTGCTATTAATTTCCATTTTAACAAGCTTTTAATATTTCGTTTTATACCTTTCAGCTGATAAGTATTGCAATTTATTAGAAAGGGAAGGAGGTTTAGAACTTCTTCAAGAGGTATTAAATCACCCTGATCCACCAGCTGATATAAAACAGCTGGCCGCCTTAGTTATAGAAAACTGTTGGAAATACAAGAACCACGAGTGGCGACAGGAGCTAGACGGATAATTATTGAATTATTTTATTCGTGTTTGGTTAATTTATTGAGAATACTCATCAAAGCGAACTGAGTTATAAGGCTTTATTTTATTGTGTGATATATTAAGTAAGCACAGCCAGAAGATTTCCCGTTCTTCTTATACGAAAATCTCGGTTCTAACTAAGCTTTATTAACTGAACATCAAGCTCAGTACAAAATAGAATTTTATTTACTGGTGAAATATATCGAAAAAAATAAGAAGCAATTGTGTTTTTGCTATCATAACCTGTTACCAGTCATGTTAAAAAATAAAATAAGCTCAGTGCATGCTTTCTCTTTAGTAAAGCAATTCTGTTTCGGACTGTTTTATGAAAACAGGATAGTTAATTTTTATTGTACATATTTAAGTTAAAATAATAAATGAATCCTCTGTTTGCTGAATCTTTAGTTCAGGTTCAACGTTTTTTTGTTCTGCACATACGGTAGTAAACCGGCTTTTATATATTGTTAGCACTATTTTTACCTACGCTACTTAATAAATAGTATATATTTAGAAATGTGTTTTATTTTACTTATATACCATTGATCAAACAATGACATGAAGTTATAAAAAAATATGCATTCCGAGTAGTTGCTTTACAGCTCCATAAAACGTGGATTTTTGCAATTGGTAAAGTATAAATTCTTTAACTCCCAATGCTATTAAATGTTGCTACTTTTGTTGCTACGTTGCTACGTTGCTACTACACCTAACTGATGTGTCTATTCTTATAGAGATTAATGCGAATTATTATTAGTTTTTGGACAAAGACAAAGTCGTTTATAGGTGTTAATACTTTATAACATAGTTTACACAAGTGAAGATTAGATACATAGTATTACCACCAATTCAATAAAAACTGTGCTTTACTTCACGTTCGATTTATTCTGCTCTTCCTACATTTCGTGGTCAAAAAATGCAGGGTCTTTTTTAATAACCTAAACAATCATGGCCTGATTCCAAAGCTCGGTTTGCATTCTTTACGATTCAAGTGCTATTTACTTTGCCTTGATTTAACATTCCCAGACTAAACATAAATAATCGAACTTATAGAACCGGAAATATTATCTACAGAATGTTTTAAATGTATGTACATGTATAAAATCTATAAAATATTAATTAATTTTACAATTACAGCTAAACTAATACTTTTATTAATATTAATCTGATAGGTCTAATCATAACATACAGATAATAACTGTATCCAGGTAGGTAGGTACCACAAATATCCGTAACATTAGTTTCTGTAGAAATCAGGGCAGTTAATATTATTAAATCAATGGTGAATCACAAATGTTAAATTTAGTGAAAGATTGATGTGCATTACCGAAATAATTATAATTTATTCACTTGTAAAGGAATGCAAATGCTGGAATTTGTTTTGGCATTAACTCATTGTTTAGCGCTTTTTTCTTTAAAAGATTCTCTTATGCCTATTGGTAGGATGCCAACAGAATACATATCTATACTCTCATCCCCTTTTTATACGGGGTGTTTACTAAACATGCGACAAAAATTTAGAGGAATTTTTGCCGCATGTTAGGAAGGTCCAAGGAATAATCCCTAAAAAATTAGGGATTATTCCTTGGACTATTCTATGGATATTTTGTCCTTTTATGATATTTGATAGGACGCTTTGTTTCGAAGAAACGGGGCGAAAAGAAATTTCAATCATCCAATACTGTCCGTCCATTTCAATCATAGAATACCAATGCATACTACACTGGTCCTACCAAGTAATAACAAAATCTACCAATTCCATTGGTATCTTTTAAAAACATTCCTATTAACGTAGCCGAAAAAAACTTAGTTTAATCGGTGTCAAAATTTTAGAAAAATGTAGACGTCTATTTTCTGTGTTTTAAAGTCTTGTTAGTGAAATCGTCTCATAAATGGCTATACGGACGCCGAGATGGCTGACATGAATTACATTTATGGATTGGCGGATTGCATTAGTAGCTAGTCGGTTGTACTGTGAACGATTTCCTACTCGTAATGTGCCTAATAGAAAAACCTTCCAAAACATACAACAACGACTTTGTGAAACAGGATCATTGAAGCGAATTGGAGGACCAGGAAGGCTAGAAGAAAATGTGCCATGGTAGAAGAATATCCAGGTACCTCTATGAGAAAAATTGCAAATACTTTAAATGTAAGTAACGGGACAATTGGGAAGATTCTTAGAGACAATTGGTTGTACTCATACCACATACAACGCGTTCAGGCACTTCTCTCTACAGATTTTCTTCCACATATTGCATTCTGTCAATGGATTGTACATACATTGGTTCAAATCCCTCGACTACTGACTCTTACTCTTTTTACCGATAAAGCCAGTATCTCAAGAAATACAATAAGGAATTTTCATAATAACCATGTTTGCAGAAAAAAATCTACAAGAGGTGCTTGAACATGGCTTCCAGATGCACCAGCGCATTTTAGCATTTTTGGCTCGACAGTTTTTAACAGTAACATATGGAGATCGCTGGATTGGTCGAGGTGGATCTCACGTAGCCTGCTCGATCGCTTGACTTAAACCCCCTGGTGTTCCCAGACTTTAGGTGTTCCCATTTCCTAAAGTCATTAGTTTCTACTACTTCAGTGGAAGACGTAGAATATTTGAGAAATATGATAAGTGCTAGATGTAACTGCCTAAGGGTGGCCCACTAGTGAGAATATACGGGTGCTCACACAAACCCGGGTGGCTACAACTCACGTGTGCGGACGACGAAACTGCCAAATGGCTTGAAGAGGCTGCAGAGACTTCAACCTTGGGAGGGAGCTAGGCTCAGGTTCATGAGAGGGGCAGACCTTTCACGACCTCATGACTGCGTGGCATACCTTCCAGGCGACGGCGAAGATCACCGCCTAAGTCCGGGTGATGTACTAACGCGTCTGAGGCGGATGAACTGAGGTCTGGATACTCGCGAATGGGTCGTACTACTGTCGACTAATGGTGCTGTCGACGACACATCTATGGAGATGCTGAAGTCAGGCGACTTTAGACCGTTCTTTGCCTTCGGTCAGGTGCGGTTTCGTCCGAGGAGTAAAGCGTCCTAAGAGCGAAGAGTTGAAGACCTGGGCAATAAGACGTCCATCATGGCCGCAGCTCAAACGTTTGGACAGTCGTCCACAGAAACGGTTAGCTCCAACCCAAAAAAGAATGTCCTGAGGCAGCAGCAATTGCCTTTAGCAAAGGGCAAACACACCGGGCAAAACGAATCCCAAAAGGGGTGGAGGCGCACAGGGCTATAACAGCTTCCCTCTAAAGCAACCACCTCGTTTAGCGCCCAATGGGGGCGGACCTAAAGAACCCAAGCCAAATAACAGGTAACTGACTACTGACTGGGTCGGATATAAATCGACCTCACAGAGGAACTTACTATATATACTGTGGTAAAACTATAAAGAATCATGATCAGCTAAATTTACTGTACGTAAACTGTACTAAAAAACAGAACCAGTAACAAAGCGTTTATACATTTTAATCCTATTGTACAGACATTCATTATTCATACCATATCGGATTCTCTAGTATAGATTTTGTATATAGTGCAGCGCATTTTAACATTATATCAGTGGAAGATTATACATTCCGATGACAAAGTGCATCTAAAATCTGAGTTAGCGGTCTGTGACAAAAAACTCATTTGTTTATTCTCAATATTTCGTCCTATATTTTAGTGACTTCTTCAGGAGAAACTACAAGAGAGTAAAAAAGTATGTTAATATATAAAAGAATTAAACACAACAAAATGATGAAACGGCGAATGAAGAATTACCTACTTTATATGCTAATTAAATTGCAAATAAAAGGACAAGAAATATAACTTACAACACAGTCAGTTTAACATCTCACATATAGACACTGAGCAATGCTCTATATAATGAGTAATACTCTATTTACTGAGTATAAGAGTATATGTATGAGTTTATATAAATGCTATTAACGGTTTTCAGTTACCTAATGATCAGATTTTAATCTCCCTTGACGTGTGTTGTGGTTTTATTATTTACAAACATTCCGATGGATCTTATCACAGAAATATTAAACGAAAAATGGGATCTTGTAAATCTTGTGATCTAAATAAAATATTTTTACCTGGTTTGGAATCCTGCCCACAAATAAAATTCATCAATCTTAAATGGCATCTCGGCAAACAAAGTCTGGATAAAATCAACTGAACTGGTTTAGAAGAGGTGCACACTTGGTATGCCATCAGACCTAATTCCAAGAAAAGCATTAAACAAAAGTTCATACTCGGTCAACATACCAGACCTAGGGACTGGGATCCGAAACGGATGAAACTAGAGAAAGCGGACATCCGAGTATATTCAGACGGCTCCAAAACCAATTTTACAGTGTACGAGCTGGAATATAGTGCACTAGCCTAAGGACAGAAAGATCTAACTGCCTTGCAAATCAATTTTTCAAGCGAAAGTACATGCCATTGAAATCAAGCAAGAATGCTCAACCAAATGCAACTTTATAGAGAGCCCTCAAAATCTACAGTGACAGTCAGGCGGCTCTAAATGCGCTAAAATCCCCTAACTGCACATCTAGAGCAATATGGAGCTGCAAAAACGAGTTCATACTGCTTGCGGACGGGAACAAAATTACCCTAACATGGATTCCGCGACATGCTGGGCTTGCAGGAAATGAGGTGGCTGACAAGCTTGCCAAAAAACGAGCAGAATCAAACCTAATAGGTCCAGTACCAGCATTAGGCATTGCCTACAATGCGGCAAAATGCACAATCTCAAACCTGGTGCACAACAAAGCAAAGTACTTCTAGAGGGATTACCAGGACACAACAATGCGAAGGCTTTCCGGATGGAGAAAGATGAGACTGCAGCATATCCTATGCAGATGTCCGGCACTAGATCATCTTCCGCAATGCCTTACCTAGACGGAAGACATTAAGAATGCTTCTCCCAGTCAAATTATCGAACCTAGGAGTGAGCAACAATAGACCTAGAGTCGCAGTGGAGCGACACAAGGTGTCGCACTCATAACAAATCTAACTTAGATGCGTAATCAGAAACGATCCTGGTGATTTTGAAACAGTTCGGGAGTCGATGATGATGGATTCCTGCGTACGAGCGGGAGGTACTCATTTTGCACAGTTCTTATAGATTAAGAAACATTACATATAATTTTTGGTAATAAATAATTGTTATTGTTAAAATTCTTTTTCGCCTCGTATCTTCAAAACAAAGCGTCCTATCAAAAATAATTAAAGGACAAAATATCCTTAGAATAGTCCAAGGAATAATTTTAAATTTTTGCCGCAGGTTTAGTAAATACCCTGTATACACACAACCAAACTTATATGGAATCACTAGGTAATTCTGAGAAGAATACAGTTTAATTTGAAAAAATTATTGACGAGTAAAGTGCTGTTTTTCCAAACCAAGTCCTCTCTCTAAAACTGCATGTTATAATTTGTCCTGTGTTATCAGGTCTTTTGATATTTCCCCATAAGTCGCATAAAAATCGAAAAACCAGCCCTCCAGAGCTTGACTACAAGTCAGTGTTTGTCAAATGTAATTAAAGAAGTTCTTTCACGAATTTCACAGTTCACCCCAGGGAGGTAGTGTAATGTTTCAGTACCTCCTTTGTATTTCGGGATATGTATGGTAGCCTGGAGTCTAGCTTGTCTCCCTCCATTTCTTAAAATGCGAATTCGATGGTCATCAGATCGTAGACCGAGTCTGGTTTTATCTGAAAACAAAAACACCAATACCTGTAGCTTGCGAAAGTTGTACGATTTCTTCTTGTTAGTTAACCTGCAACGAGATCCTTCTGTAATGACTCTTCCACGAATACTAAAGAATAGGCCGTAGTTATTCTTTGGTGTGCCGGTTCCAGAAACCTTGAATAGCTTTTTGAGACAACCCCTTGTGAAACTCCCACCATTTTTGCGATCTGCTTTGTGCCATGCCTTGTTCTGCCAGAGCAATAATTCTTTCCCCTTGGACTGATAACAGCTTTGTTATTTAAATGTGTGAAAATAAAGAAATTAAAAACTCAATATGACTTGCAAGTGAGCCAGTAAAAATCAGGACTGCAAGGACAACAATTATTTAAGTCGCTAATAATTCTCGTTGGTAAACACATGTACTTTTTCATTGCTGGGTGATTCCAGGTAAGTTTAGTTGTGTATAAAATCTATATTGATACTATTAAACAGGTTCAGAACCAATTTTTAACATTTGGCAATTTCAGATTTGCTGGTCAAAACTCAGAATTAGATGCGTTACTTCATTTAATTGATTGTCCAGCACTTTTGGAACCAATGCTAATTTGTATTTATCTCTTATTCCATTTGGGCACTCACTAAATTTTTAAAAAAAAGTTGCGAGGACTCAAATTTCACTAGAGTAGTACTGTTGGAATACTTATTATTTTAAATATGTTTACAATAAACATTTATTTATTTTTTTAAATTCTTTTATTTATTGTTGTTTTATTCCCAAAAACGGGTGGTTTTTTGAGTTTTATTTGTTGAACGTATATGTTTTTTGTGATGTTCTGTATCTGATGATAGCTGTTTACACAGCTGAAATGCATAATACATTTAACTAACATGTAGGTCAGCATGCCTAGCTAATAAATGAGATAAAACTGTGGACTGTATAAAAAGAGAAATTGTTCACCATTGAGCAGCGAAACAAAGGGGCCTTAACGACTTACCTGTGAGGATCTAGTTGCTGGATCTTCGTGCACTTTATAGTTCTCATGAATTTGAGGCGCCTCTGTTTACACTAATTTTGAGTTTGTAGAATTAAGGTTTTTGCGGTACCCGAAAAGATGGTGGTACTTTCAATGAACAAAACAAGAGAGATACTGCTGCATAGCGCATAGGCCATCTTTTTTTACTAACGCGCAAAGATACCAGGTGCAATGATATATTAAAGTTACTTTATTCATTCCTTGCAATAATCAATTATATATTAATTTCACTGATCACAATCCCAACAAAAATAATTCTCCATACTATAAAGTATTGACCATAAACACTTATTAAAATTTGTGATTTTCTGCTTTAAAGTTATAGTATGCCATTTGAAGTTACCTCCTGCTATTTGAAGCATATTTGTATTTTTGATGTGTTATGCATATTATCCTGACACAGATATTGTGTAAATATTGTCTATATTTACAATAATTTCTCCAATTTTCCAGACATTTCAACTCATATTCCAAATGTCTGTTCCTGGTATTTGGAGACGTTTTTTTTCTCAGACAGTCACCATTTACTTCTTTCAGGCATTTACAGGAAGCACTTAAAATTACTGTTGTGAGTGTGACAACCAAAATAATTAGTAAATTAATTATAAATTGGGAGCCACCACTGATTAAAAATGAAATTTGTATATAAATAACTTAATAATAAATTAATAATAAATAACTTACACATGCCAAAAATATTATATTTAAAATCAAGTGTTTCTACAACTATTGAAAACCTCCTTAGCAAATGTCTGGGCAACCAATAACGGGAACACCAGTGTAGCCTCTGCATAAATTTTAACAGGTTTGGCCTCCTTCTTTATCTTTCCCCATGAAACTGCTTCATCCGGTCTTGCTCCAGAGTCACTTCCATCAAATTCTGAAGCTGTGTTTAGATAAACTGCAAAATCTGCCCCATTTCTCTACAATTGAGTGTATCAAAAAAATGCTAAACTTGATAAACATATTTACCATTAAATTGGCATTACAAATATGGTGTTTGATTAATCCTCCTCCTAAAATAATCACTCCACTGTTCACAGCCTTCATAGCCATAAGGTTTATTCTTCTAAGGTCTGAAATTAAGCTGTTTACAAAAATTTTTAATTAAATTTGCTACTGTACCTTGGATAATGTCCACTACTAGGCCAGGATTCTTAAAAGAATGCAAAAACATCATATCTCCAATACTTCCATCTGTTAACCCAGGACAGAATACAGGAATCTTATTTTTATAAGCCCAATAATAAATACTATCTTCATGGTTGATCTCTTGCCCAAGCCTATCAATTAGTCTACTGGGTGTCCACAATACCTTTTCTTCTTTTTGCTCCTTAAGCATCTGATCAAAAATTGGTATAATCCAGTTTTCAAATGAGCAATAATTGTCATTGGGAACCAGTAAGTTTCCTATCCGATTTATGCCCTTTTCTCTAAGGGATTTACCTGCTAGGGTGAAGTCACCTAGGTAAGTTGGGCACATGCATTTTATAAAGTCTTCTTCTATGCCTCCTGCTGTGGTAACTAAGCAATCTACCTTAAACAATCAGTAAGAAAAGTAAGTAAAATTACCTTAAAAGTCCCTAGGGATGTATATTTAATCCTTACCAAACTATGTTGTACTAAAAACTTAATAGTTTCCCTCAATCCACTTGACACCAAGTTAGAAGTATACCCCAGGAATATAGTACAGTTACTCCTCACAGTGATATGCTCATCCTCCTTGTCTATATACTTGTCTGCAGGTATTGGCAACTTCCTACACTCCAACATCTTATTAATTTCCTCAACACCTAAACCAAAATTGGTGGCTTGAAAACCAGTGTGCAAATAACTTTGGAGAATTTTATCATAGTCAAGACCCTGGGACCAGTTGTATCCACAAACTTTTTCTTTTAAGAGTGAGGAATCTTTGGTTTTTACTAGAACTACTTCTTCTGGAGAACTCATTGTATGGCGCCTAACATTTTGAATCAAATTGAAATTAACATGAAGAAATGGTAAAAGTAATTGTCATTTTTAAGAGGTACTTACCTATTTTAATTAATTATTTGAAAGTGAAAAATCAGCAACCAATTGAAATGATCCCCAAGAGGACTTCTGTTTTTCTTTTTTTGAGGTTAGAGCTGCGGTTTTTTTATAATATGTCAGTCATATATTTTAATGTCTGAGAAGCTAGCGTCCGATCGAGCAACCAAAGCAAACAAAATCGAGAACGCAGCATATGTCGCTTGCCACCAACCAATTTATAGTCCGCGCTCCTTGTTATTTAATCAATATAATACCCGTATCTCCTGAAACTCCCAAAAGATTTTAACAATTAGAAATACCCAAATCGACTTACGCTGGTCTTAGACCTCTAAAAACTAAGGTTTTGTTGTGAAAATTAATTAAAAATCAAAAGTTAATTAACAATAAATATCTATATCGATTTTAGATGGTTGCAAATCTCTACAAACGAAAGTTTTTAAATAAAATCGTTTATTAACAATTAAGCGCTTATTTTAAATTTTTGTTAATATTTAAAAAAACATGTAATTAAAGAATTGCATTTTTTCAACCAAATTCGAATAATATGCAGTATTCGTAAATCGCGAAGCTTGTCTATAAACGTGAAAACCTTAGAACATTGAATCCCTAGAATAAGCCAGCTGCGAACTATAGGCGAGGTTGTTTGAGTTCACCATCTCTCGGACAATGATGTTGAATCGAGTTTCCAATTTTTCATTCAATATACAGATCGTGTTATCGTGAGCTACGTATTACCCAAAATAATGGCAACACCGCTTGGTTGCGGCTTGCAGGCGGCGGAATTTTTCGTTTTTATTTTTTAAACCGGGAGTCAGCAGACCTCACTTTGCTGTGTTACTGCACGTTGCATTAATAATTTTTGAGCGTTATTTTTGTGTTTTTTTCACTATGGCTGTTTATACCCCTTCCGAAAGAGTTCAACTAATTAAATGGTTTTATGGAGGCAATTCGGCAGTACAATGTAGAGATTTGTTTTCAGTGACATTTGAGAATAGACCGATTTCTTGTGCAAAAACGGTTTTAAATGTGGTTACAAATTTTGAGACATCTTTTTGTCTTCAAGATTGTAAAAAATGCCACACAAAAGGTCAAGAACCACCTGTTGAAGTTGTCCAGGATATAGAACGGCGGGAAGAAATGGTTTGCAGTACCTTAGAACTTGATTCGACACGGTCCACTAGAAGTGTTGGAGAGGAAAATGTTTCAAGTATTCAAAAACTCAGGAAATATTTCCTGAAGACCAGTGGCGAAGAATAGAATTTTGTGAAATCATGATGGAAAAGGTAAATGAAAACGAATATTTTTTAAAAAATATTTTGTTTTCTGATGAATCTTCTTTTCCATTACAGGGCAATCACAATCCTTCCATTATTCGTTATTGGTCTCAGGAAAACGAGCACAGAAGTTTTCAGTTTCGGACCCAGTATCCTCAGAAATTAAATGTTTGGGCAGGTATTTAAACGCCCAAAAGTACCTTGAGTTGCTTCAAAACCAAGTTCTTCCTGCCATTCAAATCCTACCTGATGTAGACCTGGGATCGGTTTATTTTCAGCAAGATGGCTGTCCTGCTCATAACGCGGCTAGGGTAAAAGAATTTTTAACAAATAGTTTTCCTAACCGCCTTATTAGTGGGACTGGCGATATTAAATGGCCTCCTAGATTTTCAGATTTGTCTCCGAATGACTTTTGAAGAGTGTGGTTACCTTAAGCAGACCATTTACAAGCATGAATTTAGTAGGCCAACAAATTTAGAGGAGTTGCGAAATAAAGTTGTCGAAGGTGCCAATTCCATTTTACCTGAAACACTTTTGGAGGTGCGAAATAGCTTTTACGATAGGTTAAGTTTTTGTTTAGCGAAAGAAGGCGGTTTATTTGAGCCTTTTATTTAAAAAAATTATGTGTTGTTAAGTTTGTTTATTAGAGTTTTATTTCTGATTTTTTATTATATTTTTATCAGAGTTGATATTTTATTTTTTATTAGAATAACGCTTTAATTTTCATTATGCAAAACACAGCATATTAAACATTTTAAGATTACAATTCTATGCGGGTTTCACACATTGTCATGTCTGTAAAACCCGCATTAGAATAAATATTTTAAAAATGCCTGGATTTTCGCGTAATATTTTGGGACATTTTGTCGCCAAACGACGCAGCTCCCACGAAAGTTAGATGTTTACTAATCCCGTCCTCGGGCCGGCCGGGGCGGTGCTCTGTCGCAGGCACTCGTACACAGCGACGTTGCAAAATTTCGCCTCTATGCGGTTTCCTATATGTAATGAACGAAAACACGATCTGTATAATTTTCTTAATCCACTACCTACATATTTTTTAATGTGTTATATTTTGTAACAGGTAAAAAATGTATTCTTCAAAAGTTTCATTTATTTGCTGACTAATCATATATACATTCAGAGTAATCAACAAATTTTTCAGAATAAAACATATTCCTGACAAACAAGTTAGTGAAAAAAAAGCAACTTGACAACATACAATACCTCTACCTCAGCTTAACTACAAAACAGCTTAACTTCCGTAGTTAAGCATCTTTATCATATATAAGTATCATATATCATATATATCATAAGTATCTTTATCATGCACGTATCCGACGTTGTCACCTTGTGTTGTTGTTCTAGATATTTTTTCATATCTGTGAAGCTAGCGCCCGATCGATATCCAGCGACCAAAAATCTAGAACGCAGCATATGTCGTTTGCCAGCAACCTATTATAGTCCGCGTCCTCTGTTATTTAATCGATGTAATGCCCGTATCTCCTGAAATTCCCAAGGAATTTTAATATTTTTTTGGTCCTGATATTAATAATCAATAAAAATCGATTTGTAGTGGTTATAAATCTCTACAAACTAAAGGTTTTTTGTGAAAATAACTTAAAAAGTCGAATGTCAAAGAAATGAAAAAGGGTCCCAAAGAATTTGATTTAATCTTTTATAATATATATTTATAATAAATATCTAAGCGCATTTGAGATGGTTGCAAACCTCTACAAACAAAAGTTTTTTGGTAAAAAATTATTGAATTGTTAGATGTTAAATATATGAAAAAATATAAAGAGCTAGGTATGCAACTCTTGAGGATATGTTATATCAATATCTTTTGGCAGTTTTAGCCGTTTATAACATCTAACGCAATAATTTTTAAATTAAAAAACTTTCGTTTGTAGAAACTTGCAACCATCTCAAGCGGTCGCTGCTTCACCTGTTCCTGCACTTAACCCAAGTACGAGTACATCCACTCTCAGTCAAAATGTAGAATCGGTCGAACTTACCAACTTAACAACAGAGGCTACAAGTGAAGATGAAACGGAAGCCTTGACTGAAATGGGCCCTGAGATGACAAGTACCATTCTTCTATCAGAGGATCCTGGTATGTGGTCTAGAACTATTAACAACGAGGAAGTCAGAAGGTTGGTTGAGCGAGGACCTCCTTTGATAGGGCGGAATTATCAATTTCCTACAAATCAGGACAAAAGAAAATTCTCAAGTAAGTACTTTGTCAGAAAACTGAAGAATAGTGAAACAACAGGGAGAATTTGGCGTATATTCAGTTTCAAAAAACTCTATATTTTGCTTTTGTTGTAAGGTTTTCGGTAAAACTATCAATACTTTTTCTGATTCAAATGGTTTTTCTGATTGGCAACGCACTTATCGTCGGCTATAAAAAGACATGAAACATCAATAGTCTATAATGTTCATATGAATACATGGATGAGTTGGAAAAAAATGTTAAAATTATCTATTACTGTAAACGATCATCATTTACGGGTTTTAGAAACCAAAAAAAAAAAAATGTCAAAATATATTATAATTATATTCTAAATATTGGCATGATGTTCTGAAAAGAATTCTTGCAGTCGTAAAATTTTTGTCCCGACAATGTCTAGCATTTCAGGGTTCTTCTAAAGTACTTTTTCAAACTGATAACGGAAGTTTTCTGAAGGCTGTCGAGATGATTTTCTCATTTGACCCTGTGATGAGAGAACATCTTAGTATAGATTGCAGAACTACCAGGAAAATTCTTTAAAAAAACTCATCATTTAGGCTATCAAATTCAAAACGAAATTGTAGAATTAGGTCTTCTAAAGTAAAAAATAATATTTTAAATATGATTAAATACGCAATTCCAAATGTTCAATAATTATGGACTGTACCCCAGATACAAGTCACACAGAACAAATAAGCCTTGTTTTGCGTTGTGGTGTTAAATCAAGATTTTAAAAAAGTTCAGATACAAGAGAGTTTTTTTAACTATAAGCTCAATATTCGATTCTACAGAAAAGGGACTATTTAATTTTGTAGTTGACATTTTACAAAATTTAAATTTAGATATTAAAGACATGAGAGGTCAAGGGTATGATAACGGTGCCAATATGCGTGGAAAGCATATTGGCTTACAAAAACGTATACTGGACGTTAATCCTAAAGCTTTTTTTGTACCATGCGCTGCACATAGCTTATATTTAGCAGTAAATGATGCTGCTAAAGTATCAAATGAAACAGTAAACTTTTTTAATATAGTAAAAGAACTCGTTTTTTACGTTTTTTTCTCTTCCTCCACAAAAAATGGGATATTATTAAAAAAATGCATTAAATCTAAGACCCCTAAGTGATACTAGATGGTCAAGTAGGGTAGATGCTATAAAGTCATTAAAATTTAGTTTAATTAAAATTTGTGGGAGTCTTCTAGAAATAGCGGATAACGATACTTAAAATAATAAATATAAATAAATATCTAAATATTTAAATTTATTTGTAGTGTAATTAATTGATATGATGTTTTATTTCAGATTAAGATTGTAAGCAAAATGATGCAAAGTGTAACAGTTGAGATGAAAGTATGTCAAGATTATTTAAAGAATTTAGTCGTTTAATCATTTCAAAAATTATAGAAATGATAATTTCTTTGAGGCAATAATTGCTCAAGCGGCAAGATTAGCCCCTGATATTGAGATCGAGCAATATTTTAACGCAATCAATACTACTAAACGAAAATATAAACCAAAGTTTTTTGATTATGAACATCGGGATGAAGCACCTCAAAATCCCAAAACCGCGTTTGAAGTAAATTCTTTTTGAGAATAATTGATCAAGTTCTATAGTTATAAGTTCTCTAAATAGTAGATTTGATATGATCTCTAATTATGACAATGTTTGGTTTTTTTAGTTAATTTTTTAATATTTTTACATTATGTGATGATGACCATGATCTCCTAAACAATTGCCAAGCTCTACGACAGAAGCTTACTGATGCGGTAAAGATGGAGCCTGATATTAAGGCAGATGTTTTGTTTAATGAGATTAAAACTTTAAAGTTATTTTCAATTCCTCATTCTTCAAATCCTCTGGATATACTACAATATATATTTGAACACAATCTATCTCTGCCAAATATTACAATTTCCTTAAGAATACTCTTAACTTTACCAATATCTGCGGCTTCTGATATTGGTAAAGTTAAGAGGGGAGAGGTCATTTTCAAAATTAAAAATTCTTCGATCAACTGTGCATCACGAGAGACTATCTCGGCTAGCGATATTTGCTATAGATGGTTGACAAAATCGATTTTGATGAAGTTATAAAAGAATTTGCTGCCGTTTAAATCAAGAAAAACAACTATATTTAACATTTAACCTAATAAAAGTTCTAGCTTTAAGTGACGGATGGTTTTTTGTTATTATTTAATAGTTTATTAACTAGAAAATAAATGTAAAATTTATAAAAGCAAAATATCAAAATACCTACTATGTCTCGAGGCGGTATTGATAGGGCGCCAAAGCAACGTCCCACACGCGGGCGCCGCTCACCCTTGCGGCGGCCCTGCAGAAATTTCTACCCACTGAACTGCCCAACAATACAATTCTTTGCGCTCTTTGGTGCACTTTTTTTAAATTTTGTTTTATTACAGGACGGGGAATGCATGAACTGGGACGCACAAAGCCCTCCAGAACAGTGTGGGGCTCGGTGAAGCCACTACCCACTAAACAATTCAATAATTTTTTATCGAAAAACTTTCGTTTGTAGAGGTTTGCAACCATCTAAAATCGGTGAAGACATTTATTATTAATTACATTAAAAACTTTCATTCAAATCCTTTGGGACTCTCTGAAGTTATAGCCGTTTATGTTTTTGTACATCTAACAATTAGAGGTTTGCAACCATCTAAAATCAGCTTAGATATTTATTATCTTTTATAGAAAAAAGTTTTATTTAAATCCTTTGAGAATTTTGAGGTTTTGTTGAATCACAACAAAACCTTAGTCTGTAGTGGTTTGAGACTACTGCAAGCCGATTTAGTTATTCATTGTTAATACCTGGACAAGAAATTATTAAAATCCCTTGAGATTTTCAGGAGATACGAGCATTATATTGATTAAATAACGGAGCGCGGACTAATTGGTCGCTGGCAACCGACATATGCTGCGTCCTCGATTATGGTCGCTGAACATCGATCGGACGCTAACTTCACACACATTTCCGTTTTGCGCGAGAACTGTCAGATTTTCACCCTTCGGTGTTACTCTAACCTAAAATCTACATTCAAAACACAAATAAGTTCTATTTAAATTATTAGTTTCTACTCTAAAAAAATGTTATACAGTTTATTAAGGCAAAATGTACCTCAAATACGCTCTAAGATATTAACAATAACCATGCCACACATACCGCAGTTTCATACATTAACAAAAATACAAAATACCTTCTGCAGCATAAATAGAGCTCAACTAAATCTTCCTTTAAACAGGAATTACTTTTGGATCTTTAGGAAACGTACTAAAAAGGAAATAATACTTGCTGACAATCCACCTGCACAATATGAGTTAATTTACCGCAGTGGCACTGATAACTACTTTTCAGCATATCAGCACCTGTCATTTTACGGAATAGTTATCATTTCTGGGTTGCTTATATGGAACAGTTTTGATATTGATGAAGGTAAGCATAAAAAACCATTAAGTATATATGAGAAAAATGCAACTGATGACGAGGAGGAGGATGATGATGGAGAAGGAGGTCTTGAAAATGTTTTAATGAATGCTGGAAAATATGATAATACATTGTATATAATGACTGCCTTCGCATTTATGTATTCTATGTTACATTTTGTAATATCACGAGCACCTGCTCGTATCTATTTCCATCCTCACAAGCAGAAATACCTGGTATATTACTATGGCATGTTACCAAAGCAAATAAAAACCTTAGAACTAAAGCCAGGTGATCTTCTGCCACCTACAGAAGAACAGATGCAGAATTGGGTGCCATTTGTTGACATCTTATATAAAGACAAGGAGAGTGGTAGGCACTTCTTATTGATAGATGAGTATTTCAGGAGACCAGCAGATTTGCATATTATGTTGGGGATACAAAAGGATGTAGGGAGCAAGATGAAATGTATGGATGAAGAAGGACCTCAAGTTAAGAACAAAAGATGGTAGCATGTATTGATAGCACAATTATATTTAAAGTTCTATTTAAAGACTGTGTTTGTTATTTTATTAAATTGTTGAAAAAATTTAGTTGAATAAATTTTTGATTCCTTATATTATTAAGGTTAATGCTTGTAAACATTGGGAGTATTTTGATCAATTTTTAGTTTTTATGGAATTTTTAAATGTAAAATTAGATTTGGTATACCTGGTTTTTATTTCTATGAAAGTATATTAAAATGAAGAGAGTAACCGAATACATTCTTTCTTGGTAAGCCTACTTGGAGCTGAGCAAACAGATAAAAAGTCGACAGTAAAAATAGTAAAGAATGGTGTAAAAGGGAAAACTGCAACTGCTCAAATATAATCGAACAATAGAAAAACAAATTGCTGCTTCCACTTCTGCACATAGTAAGTTTTGTTTTTAGCATGGAAGTTTTCTTTAATTTACTTAAAAATAAAAAATATGCCCTATACACAAAAAAAGAATTTGACAAATAATTACCATAGATTTCTCCAGGGTGAAGTACCCTTATTCAAAGTAAAATAATAGGCGAAGAGTCCTGTTTATTTCACAATCTTTAAAAAATCTATTAGAAAATCTAGAAATAGCAAAACTAGAATTAAATACACAAGTTAATTGTCTGAACGAACCTATTAACGCCCACTTCCGAGAAGCGGCCAAGATTGTAAATTTATTTAAGTAGTTTACCTCATTCCTGTAAATTTATCGTTTTTGAAAATGTTCTGTTAGTCGCGTTTAATCCTAGATGTCTCTATACGTATTAAATATCTCTGTATAATGTAGTACCCATATGGAACTTTTAAAAACCAAAATCCGTTATTGTCTTAGAACATTGAAAGGCCTATCAATGTTCTAAAGTTATTGTTTGTCAATATAGGATGTGATGAGATGTTTTTAGATTAATGTATTGTAATTTTATGTGTGTGCCATTGTTTTTAACCTTTTTATGGACATTTTGTAATAATATCATGTAAGTTTTACTATGTTTCTAATTAATTTATTAGTTTAATAACACCCTTTTATATTTTTACTTACATAGTTTTCCCTTGACAATGGTTTAACAACCGAAACGCGTCGGCCCTCGGGATTTTTTAAATAAAGATTGTGAAGTAAACAGGACTCTTCGCCTATTATTTTAGTTTGCAATTAACATTAAATTGCTCTAACAAGCACCATAAGCAAAATTATTGAAAATATTATGGCGACAAGTTATTGAAATGTCTTGAAGAAAATAACCTGCATAAAAATCAATATGCTTTCAGGAAAAACTCACAACACTGAAAATGCTCCAAAGAGTGGTGTGCTGTGAGTTTTCCATCAAAATGGAGATAATTCTGAAGGATCTGGATAAAGGAAAAAAGTTATTGGTATGCTCCTACTTGACTGTCAAATATGGGAGATAGAGGAATACCTAATGACATTGTTATGCAGTTTGTAATGATTTTTTCTCATGCAGATGACTTAGCAATGAATATAATGGGCTGGCATATTGTAAACAGTAAAGCTGAAGTAGCATTAAATAAAACAAATTATGTAGCCTTTTCCTTCTCTTCTAGATCTTCACCTGATTTTCAAAGGTACATAACACTGAAACTTAAAAATGATATATTTTACCTTGGGGGAGTCATTTGAGTTATGGGATCATAACTTGGGCGGTGCAGGATCAACAGTCCTCAGAAAAATGCAGATAGCATAAAAATGGATCATGCTCTTTAAAAATAAACGATATCCATCAGGTTTGGTGTATCAGTAAAGTGAACTGTTAATGTGTAACCAATACAACTTCATGTACAGGCGATAAAAAGATGTAGTTTAAAAATACAGAACTATAAGAATCATATAAAGCATGGGAACACAAGAAGTACAGCACAGAGCAATGTAATGCCACAGAACCCCAAGCACTGCATCTGCCAAAGTCATGTGCATTATTTGGGAGCAATAAGGTATATAATGCTCTGCCAATATTAAGGTACACAGACTAAGAAAGCAGGTGTCCTGCTTACTGGCAGTCTCTTATAAACGCCAATAATTAAGTGCGCTTTTAAATGTTCCGGCACCTAGACAAAGCCGGTCGGAACTTGTTGCAAGCGTCAATCGACGCCGATTTTTTTACCGGAAGGAATTTTTAATTCTTGGTCGCTTGTTTTCGGAGCCGAGGCGAGCGTGCGTTTTCAGTGCATATTATTTTTTTAAATAAATTGTGATAATGGACGTAGAAAGTCTGATCTCTGTTATTTTTACAAGGCCTGCACTGTGGAATAAACAGCTAAAGTTTGTGGAATAAAATAGTAGCTGAAATGGAAATAAATGGTAAGTTTCCATTAATAATAATAGTATATATTTTCAGGAAAACTACAATTTTACTTATATGTATAATTTATTAAACAAATATAGTAATAATCCGTCTCCCGGCACTTTGATTTTTACGATTTCTTTTACGGCTCAATGTCTACATCAGTTAGGTGTCTTTGAAAATTTTCTCTATCAAGAATGGTATTATAAATAATACAAATTCTTTTAATAATGTTATCTTCGTATTTGTGCCTGGAAGATTAGAAGGTTCGGGTATTTTGTGGTATTTTGTTTATATTTCTTTTGTGGTTAATAATTTATAAAAATCTGAGGACTGGAAAGTTCCGCCGTAACTTTGTTTTCCATAAGCACCTACGTCTATAGCAATCAGTTTGTAATTGGCATCTGCAATCGCTTGAAGTACAACAGGAAAATATTTTACAGTTAAAAAACATAGACCCACAAAAGTTTTCAGCGATCATTTTAAAAATTTCCTTTGTTGAAATAGGCATATGTTCGGGCTGCAACTCATGCCATATTACCACTACAGTTTCAGCTGTAATACTTCCTACAGTTGAGTCTCCCATTCGAAAAAAAAGCTTAGACTTATATGAACAGCCTGTTGCTGAATATGTGAAATAAATAATAAACTTTAATCTCCTTTAACAAAAAATTAAAGCAAACTGTTTTTTCAAAAAATGCCTTACGAGAAAAATGGAAATATTTGCGGGACCAGTTTGCAGTAGAGTTAGGAAAAATTCCAAAAACTCGATCGGGAGATCCAGCCTGTTACACGTCAAAATGGCCATTTTTTAATTCGCTTATCTTTTTGAAAGACATAGTTAAATCCAGAATTTCTACTGGAAATTGCAATACACAAACTGCAGAAAGTCTACACAAGTCGAAAACGAAAATAGTCAGACAAATGACAGTATTGACGAAGTTGCAGATGATAATTTAGAGAGCCAAATGAAAATGATACTATTCCAAAAATAAACGAAAATAATGAGACCGAAATCGATAACGATGGAAAGAAAACAGTCAGGGAAAATTTTAAAAACTTGGAATCAACAAATCATAATAATTGAAAACAAAAATCACAATATTTACATGAAAAGACTAAGCAATCACAAGTGGTGGAGAAGGATGATGATCACACTTTTTTTTTGGTTTTCTTCCTTATCTATGTCAAATTCCAGAAAACAAAGTTCTGTAATTGAGAGGGCGTGTGCAACAACTTGTTGAAGAATATACATAAACACATGGATCATATTCTGTACACCTCAAGTTTCTCCGTATGCTGGAAGTTCATATTCTTCCTCATCCACGTACACTCCACAAGCTACGCAGCCTTTTGCACAAAATACGAATTTTTCAACACCATTTTCTTAACCTTTAGATAGATAGAATGTCTTCAATGATTGTTTATACTTTTTTAAGAAAGTTTTGTTACAATTATGCGTTGGTTTAATAAATGGTATTTTAATAAGAATGAATATTTTACTCAACCAATAGTAATCACAAGTCCTTCTTCGGGAAGAATCGGCTGTTTGTGCCAGTTGAATCATGTTTTTGTTAGGCGTTGCTCAGTTTTTTCCAAAATATAATTAAATATACTTAATGTCATTCTCGTGTAATAAAAAATCGTTCTTCATGAATTGTCAGCGAACTACACGTTCTTTATTTAACGGATGTATTCCTTGCCTTGGTCTTCGCATTCGTAAAAAAATATTTTCCAGAAGCAACAATTCTTCATCAGAGGATGAACTGGACATCTTGCCTTTACAAAGTCTGCTTTATACTGGCAGATAACCAGCTTTCTTTATGTACATACTAGCTGGAAAACCGGCACCGGTATTGAGCGCCGAAAGTAGGCGCTGGATGACCTGCTTTCTTTGTGTGTTTACCTTTAGGGAACAAACGTGCGTGGATAAAGAAGAGTAATTTTCTAGTTAATAATAGCATATGTACTTTAGGAGTTACTGAATTAACGCTTCCTACTGAAGAAAAAAAATTATAAGATCTGGTAACAATATACATGTTTGCTTTTGGAAGATTTTTATATCACTTGTCCGATTGTAATAAAATTAATATTATATAATCGGTATTTTTTTCTTTTGTTAATGTTATTTATAATTTCTGCAGTTTTTCTATTTTATGAACTATACACCTTGGTGGAAATCCGTTCTGGGTATAGTTCACACACTTTTAGTTGGAATGGAGAATTATGTATCACTTAAATGCTTGAAACTTCAAAATTATCAATCAATTTGGATATGTTTCTGAGGTAAATCGTTAGACTCGCAAACTGATTTAATCTTTAAATTAGAGAATATATCAGGGTGTAATTTAACTGTAAATATTTTCTTAATTTTTAAAGAAAATACTCTTTTAATAATTTAAAAGAATATAAATAAATAAAGATACAATAAAATTAATTATACATTTTTAAACATGATAAAAAAACGTTTTTGATTTCTAACTATCAATTCTAGTGTAACACACTATAAACATGTCAAGAAAATGCTTTGATATAAATAAAGAAAAAAAAAACATATTTTCTTTGCATCTTATTTACTTACAATAATACAAAAAATATTAATAAAAGACAATAAATCTCATAAAACACTGTTCTCTTAATTAAGATCTTTGTACATAGGGCAATAGAGGGTGCAACATGACAGGACATTTAAATTTATTATGAGACTCATTCTATTGCCCCATGTCAAATGGGTTTCACTTATTGCATAAAATTTACTGTCCTAGTAGAGCAACATTACATACATCAACAATAAATATATCTTTATAGAACATCAAACAATTTATATATAAAACTATGTTATGATTTGAAACCCTTAAGTAGATCTTATATCCATTTTAAACCACTTTAAAAAATATATAAAATTTTTGAAAATATTATTATCTTTGCGCACATAAACCGGTTCCTTGTCTTTTGTTCCTAACAAATTGAAAATCAAAGTAAATGCTACAAAAATATCATTTTTTCAATCACTAGATCAAGATAGAACTGATATGTTAAAGTTCCAATTGACCAAATTTAAAATATTGTCATCCGTTTCTTATTCCGTATTGATTACCTAGGGGTTGTTTCTGTTTTAAAACTAATATGTACCAGTAAGGAGGCTAGCTCTAAGTCCTCGCTATAAGCGTTTTTTAGCCACACACTCCGATAACCTTTTCTTATGCAAGTAAGCTAAAAAAAAACAAAATTATTTAATTTTCGTTTTAAAACACCAAAAGGGACTAAATTACCGGATATGTAGCTTGCCCGATAAAGTTGGGCTCTCCAAACACGTCCTCGTTCTGAACAATGAATCTAATAAGGGCAAAATTAGGATTAAACACGGTAAACTCGCATATTTCATCCGTCCATTTTGGACTGAAACCGTTATCCATTATTCGTTTTGTGGTGTGCTTTATTCCAGAATCGAAAGGGGCGCCGATTATTTCGACCTCGACAAAGGGACTGGCTATGCCTTTTTTTGACCTAAATTAGAGTTTATTTTATTTGCAACAATGAAATAAAATTAAGTTACTTATTACAGGGAATCGTTCACTATTGATATTTACTTTGCTTAACTTAAAAAACATATTGGAAAATATTCTTTAGTTTCAATACAGTAAAGATGGTACTGATATCTCTTAAGCTCTTTGGCTAATAAAAAATAGTAAAGATCAAAATGACGTTAACACAAAAATTATGACATATGTAACTAAACTGTTATTAACTTTAATAAATCGAGTCCAAATTTTTTTAAGGTATTCAAAAGAGCAAAAGTGGTGCCTTTTTTATAAATATGGGTTGCTTCAGTGACCTTTGACCTGACTTCAGTGTGAAATAATTATTGCTCGATATTTTTGTTGCTCAACATATGAAAAATGAATGACCAAAGTAACAACAAAATTAAATTATTCCAAATTTCTAATCTAACAGACTATTTGACATGAACCATTTCTATTTAGAAAAAAAAACAGTAAAAAAGTACCTGGAGGCACTAGCAACCTTTTTAGAAGTGGCAAAAGTTTTTGATTTTGGTCACACATTTTGGCAATCATTAAAGAATGAAGTTTTTCTGTTTTCTGTACTATCCTACATAAACTATTTTGCCAACCTTTGAATTCAAGGCAAGTTTGCCACTATATTATAGCAGGCAGAGGACACAAGTTACCTTAATCCAATAATGTTAAAGGATTTTCAGCACGAAAAAATATATGCGATTCTAACTTTGAACAACAATCTTTCATATATGAAATGGTAAAGAGACGCATGATTCATATTGGTGAAAAACTCATCTAGCTGTTTTGCGGTCAGGAGTACTATATGTCTAAGAGCAGCCTTCTGGAGAAAAACGAGCAATTACATACCTAGAGAACATTTCTAGGAAAAGCAGTCCATAAGTTCTTAACACCATATTGATGCTTTTGACAGGTGTGAGAAAACAGCTGCAAATACTAGGCATCATTTATGGTGGAGTGCAAATCATCAATAGGTGATAAACTGCCTAAGTTTTAAACCCAAGTTTGACCTGCTATAATCTTCATGATATCCCTGTTTATAAATAGGAATAATCATGGAGATTTTTAGACATGAAGAGAAACTCCCAACTTTTTAAATTACCCTCACCAGAAACTCCAATACAAAATTTGAAGTGCTAAGAAAACTGCTGACATGTTGTCGATCTTCTCCTGAGCTGTTAAATCTTAAGTAATAATAACTTAGCCTTTGATCTTAGCTTAGGGTCGGGAATCTGGGTTAAAAGCAAAAAAAAAGTCATGGGTACTAGAAGAATATACAGTTTTTTTTATCCCATCATCGTAGAAAATTCTTGACTTAATTTCAATAGCACATGTTTACTAATTTAAAAATTAAAGATCATATACGAAACTTATATTAAGCCATAAATACCTGCAGAGATGACGTCCAGCAATAATCCTAAGTTCAACCGTAACCGGGTCTACGCCAGTTAAAGTAGCTTTGTCAAAAGGATCAAAATTCGGCCTACAAATAATAATATAATATAAATAAATAATATAATTTGTATTTAAATATATCATTTAACTAACATTGCTGGAGAGACAATAATCTTACCAGCACATAAATTCGGGCTTTAACAAATATCCACAACCACCGTTGTCCCTAAATTTAGCTTGATTTAACTGCATCGGTTTGTCACCTGTTTGGTAGTTTAATGCCACCATTTGAGAGCCGCAATTCCACATATTTATGGGGTTGTAGTTGGAGGAATCGATCCGAAGACCATTTGGATACACTCTTGAAAATTGGACCTGAAAAACATGAGAAGTTTGGGTGGTTAAATAAAGGTAAGTAAGATGTTAGGCAATGCGTAGTCTCATCAAACCTATGTAATATTATATATGTATATACATTATTTATTTATTTATTTACGTTACTCAACAGAGAAACTCCAATTGAGTGAAAAAATTCATATTTTAAAAATGGGAATAGCTTAGATCGAATTACAATTTAAATTGACTAACAAATTATTAAATGCTGAAAAGAACAAAAGAAAGCAAAAATATCTAAACTAAGCGAATTCTTTTAATATCGGCCAATCCACAGTTGTAATATATCACACTGATCCTATATAGAGTTGTACGTAATAGAATCTCTACATCAAGACGAAAATTTGGTGATGTTGGTTATAGGTCTTACAAGATAAAAGGCTTGAGGACTGCAAGATTCATTAATTAACGTAAAAATTGTAGATCTGCTAAATTCCTTGTTTCTTGTAACTGGAATCTTTCGAGCAAATGATCGTTTGAAAAGCCGACTTCCAGCTACACTCCTTTTATTAGGATTATTCGCAATGAGTTAAATTGGAGTTTGTTCATTTAAGTTATTTTATTCGCTGCTGGAGAACCGCCCAAAAACAGATTAAACAAATTACAAAGAAGACAAAACGAGGCCATACAAATATTATATCATATAAACTACTATACTCTAAGAATGAACTCAGATTTCTAACAGTGTAACAGCGAACACAGATTTGGACCATCAAAAAACTAAGAATTTATGAACAAACTAAATTTTCATACCCGATATAAAAAAAAACCATTTACTGAAAAACAGAACTAATTTATCTCATGGGGGCACTATGATTATGTCTATAAACAACGATTTTTCACCGGTAACTAAGCTTGATAACTTTTTATCAGAAAAAGTATTTGAATTTTCCATAGTTTACCATAATACATACAACCTCTCTATTATTTGTGTATATAGAGCACCTGACGCTGACTTCCTTCAAAAACTACTAAGCTTGCTAGAATCCTTGCCCTTAAAAGGTAAATTAATTTTGTGTGGCGACCTTAATATTGATTTTTCCAGTGTGTGTGCTGCTCAAGAATCTCTTCACTCTATTTTCGTCTCAATGGGTATAGTAATGCATATTAACTTTCCTACCAGAATAACTAGAAATAGTTCTAGTACCATCGACTATGTCGTGTCATCTTTTGCTCCTGAACTCGTAGATTGTACGGTTTTTAATTCCGGATTTTCTGATCATGAAGCTGCACTAACTAAATTTTCCATAAATTCTAAAGGCAAAAACGCGTTACGTAAATTAGGCCGTGTTTTTGGCAAAAATAATTTCTTACAATTCAAGAACTTATGCCAAACGGCTGATTGGGATTTTCTTTCTGACGATATAGATAGTGAATTTTCTAGTTTTATAAAGTCGTCGGGCTCATTATCACACCTGAAAAAATTTACAGACAGCGTATTTTTTTCTACTATGTCAAGCTTTATAGAAAAATATACCATAAGACTATAAAAGCTGCAAAAGATATTTATTATAATAAAAGGATGATCGAATCAAGTAATGTTGCCAAAGAAACATGGTCTATTGTAAATTAATTAAGAAATAACACTTCTTCATCTAGCACTATCCCTACTTCACCTGAGGGCCTTAATCACTACTTTGTTAATGTAGCTAAAAATCTAATGGCTACCATAACACCTTCTCACGATCCTCGTTCATGTCTTCGAAATGAAAATTTACACAGCTTCTTTTTTACCCCCATTGTATCAACAGAGCTTCAAACTACAATTAATGAAATAAAAAACAAATCATCATCTGGTACAGATGGGCTCACTCTCAAAATGTTTTCCAATCTGCCAAATTGCACCCTAATCCATCTAACAAACTTAATTAACAAGTCATTCCAAAATGGTGTCTTTCCTACCTGCCTTAAGACTGCAATAATTATTCCTTTGCATAAGGGAGGAGATAAACAGCAAGCTTCAAACTATCGCCCAATCGCATTCCTTCCCACTTTATCAAAGATCATTGAACGATTGGTTAAAACAAGGCTCTTATCGTTTCTGTTTAATTATAAAATTCTTACTCCTCACCAATTTGGATTCTTGAGTATCAAGTGCACAAATGATGCTATGTTTTCTCTCTTTAATAGTGTTTACACCAGTATAAATAATAATCATTCAACAGCAACAATTTTTTGGGATTTCTCCAAGGCTTTTGATTGTGTAAACCATATTATCTTAATTGACAAATTGAACGAGTGGTTTAAATCGTATCTCAGTTACAGAAATCAGCTTCTAAAGGTTGATACGACGAAGTCTTCTTGCAAACCAATAGAATGTGGGGTACCTCAAGGTTCAGTCCTGGGCCCTATTTTGTTTATGATTTTTGTAAATGACATGGCCAATCTTAAAATCAGTGGCAAAATCTGTCTTTTTGCTGACGATACTAGCTTTACATGGAGCAATCCGGATGCTAGGGCACTAAATGCTACTATTTCTAATGACTTAATTACCATTAAATCGTGGTGCGATTCTAATCTTCTGTACCTAAATGTCTCAACAACTAAAGTCTTATCATATAAAACTACTATTCAACCCTTTGTACTTAACAACACCAGTTTGGACGTTGTTGAATCTGTGTTCTTGGAAGTTCTTGGGACTTAATGTTGACTACTCCCTAAAATGGGACTTGCATATTGATGCCTTATATAAAAAATTAAGTTCAGCATGTTTTTCCTTAGGATCAGTTTCCAGGGAATTAAGTTTTCAAACATCAAGAACAGTTTATTATGCCCTTTTTGAGTCATATCTACGTTACACCCTTCCATTCTGGGGCACATGCGGTGTGACTCAATTTGAGCGCATCTTTAAACTCCAAAGAGAGCAGTTCGGTATCTGCTTGGACTTAATAGCAGAGCTCACTGTCAAGAAATCTTTAAAAAATACAAGATACTTACTCTTCCCTCTTTATTCATATTGGAATCTATTTGCTTAGTACGCAAACATAAGTCAGAAATGCCAAGTAGGCCGTCTCACAATTATTCACTTCGCAACGCAGTGCCATGATCTTTATCTGCAAACCCCTTGGTCCGAGTTAGTAAAAAGCTCTATTCTATACAGAGCCAAAAAGATGCATAATCATTTGCCTTTGGAAATTAAAATCAATTACTTCTTTTCCTCGATTTCATAATGCTTTGAAGGCATACTTTCTGGAAAAAGCCTAGTACGTAGTGGAGGATTTTTTTCTAGGATACCTTTTTGGGTATCACACACACACTGGCTCTTTTTATGTCTTAAAATAGAGAATATATTAGTTTTTTTTTCTTTAGTAAATGAATTGCACTTTCATTTTGTATTTAATTAATTTACTGTTATTGACTATTGTGTTTATTTTTATTGACATTTTATACATCATGATGTATATTGACCAGGTACATTGTTTTAGTACAGTTTTGCATGTATTTATTTTGTTTATATATTTTATTTTTATTTTGTGTGTTTTGTTTTGTTTTTATATGTTTTTTGTTATTAGCTTTGTCTACAAAATTTTGTAATTTTTTGACAATAAAGCATATGATTGATTGATTGATTGATTGAAATAAAACATAACAATAACACAAGTAAATCAGTGCCATAATTGCAACGTGAGAAATGCAATAGATCTTAGAAATTATTATTCCAAACACTGACAGGAAGGCAAAAAAAATGATTTTTAATTGATTGAGCGTTCTTAACGATTTGCTTGATTGCAGTTTACTTTTCCTAAATATTGATATATCCAACAAATATAAAAAATTTATGTTTCTCTATGAACAAAGCTAGATGCCAAACACTTCTCTAAATAATATGAAAATACACAATGCCAACTGTATAGAGTGTAATGCTTGTGATTGTCAGTAAAATGAGAAAACCATTATAAAAATTCTATAAATTAGGATGGAGTTTAAAAAAGAATTATGTAATTTTATTAATATAGAAAATTTTAACGTAGGGTATGTGTCTCCGAGGTGCTGCGACTAAAAAACTGCTGAAATTGCTTTATAACATCAAGTCTATTATATTCAAGTCTTTACTAAAAAATAGTTACTTGTAATTAGTTAGTTTGCACAAAGACCTAATTCTGCACCGCTATAAAATTCAATTGGTGCAAGAATTAAAACCCCAGGATGCCAATCAGATGCTAGAATTCGTAAACGAAGCAATTGAGCGCTTACAAACGTTTACCAAAACCTTATTCTCGGATTAAGCTCATTTTCATCGTAATGGGTACGTAAATAAGCAAAACATCCCGAGGAATTCTATTTTCTTCTGTTCATACTTTTTTGAAGTTGAAAGGGGATGTGCCCTCACAGGAATTCAGAGTGTTCTACAGGGATGTTGGATGAGTTTTTGATGCCTGAACTACAGAATGTTCCTGCCTATAACCAATGAACATGGTTCCAGGAGAGCGTAACGTCAAATGCGTCTAATGCCTTTCTGCCGCAAATTTTTCCAAGCAAATTAATTTTGAGAAGAGGTGACATAAATTGGCCGGCAGTCCTGATTTTCAATCCTATGGACTTTTTCCTGTGGCGGGTTACCTCAAATCTAAAGTCGACATTAATTAACCAACTTTTCTGGCGCAGTTGAACCAAATATTCGCCACGAAATGGAAGCCATCACGGAGCCTACCACCTCCCAATCCGTCATGAGAAATTAGAATGTTAGATTGAAGGTGTGTCGTGAACGCGAGGGAAAACATTTGGACGACCTTTTATTTGGATTCGGGATCGGATTTTGGATCGGATTATTTGGATTGGAAACGGGTTATTTAATTTTTTATCGATTTCGACCACTTCTATTAACTTATGATATCTTACCTGATGATATTTTAAGAAAAATGGTCTCTCTAACTGACAGAGCAATCTCTCTGCCTTAGTCTCCGGAAAACTTGACATCTCATAAAATACAAAACCATACTTGGCCCTCTCCATGTTAAAAGAAATCGAACGGCAATAAATGATGATATTCGAAAGCTCTTTGGCGATCCTATAAGTCCTTTCCATTTCCCTATGCTGGATCTCTTGCTGAGTCGCTTTTTGTGTTACTTCTCTAATAGCCGAAACCCATTCTAATGCCTGAATAAACTGTTTAATATCCGTAACTTTTAGGGAGTTTCTAACTTACATAATCTCTAGATTGCACGGCACAATCAAACGGCACTAGGGCGGTAGACGGGGCGATTCTGATTAGCCATTCGAGACCAGGTCTTTCCGGTCTATTTATCAGTTCGACCACTGCTCCTTTCATGTCTAGAGATCCCTGGATAACTGAATCAGACTGCAATTGGAGAAATTTATTAAGTTTAGCTTAGAGACGGTTAAATTGAGGAAATCATTGTTATTACTGTCTTAACAATAAAACCTCAACAAAACAAACGTTCAAAATGCCCTTTTCATGCCTTTAAATATTTCAACAACTAAACACATGCCTATAGCAAAGGACTTTTATAAACCTTGTACCTTTTTCCTCCTTGCCTATACAAAATTGCACAAAATGGTTAAAGTCACTTATTTTATGTTTTTTGCAATGCTGAACATTATTTGGATTTTATTTTAAAATCAGAACAGGCAACAAATGTTGTAAATAATTAAATTGTTTAAATGCAAATATGGCGAAAAGAGTTATTGGTCGTAGCGAATAAATTTATTTTTAAAAAATGTTGCAGGTATTTACCAAAATTCGCAAGGGATTTCAAAATTCAAGCGCTTGAGTGCAATAATAAATAACAAATAACTGCGTAGTGGCGATGTCTATAGTGTACGACTGTAATGTTTTTATGTGATATAATTCTATTTTTATTATTTTAATTAATTCAGCTTAGTAAAACATAGTCATAATTATTCATTTCATTTCATCTTAATCTTATTATAATAAATAAATTACTACTTGCATATGAGATTAAAAAAATTTAGAATAGCGGCATATCTGCTTATATTTGTGGTAACTTTGCATCGCTGTAAAAATTTATTCGCTAAGATTTAATAAACGTCGGTCTTTCGTTTTGGTACATAGCTGTGACCAAGTAACCCAAATGACCTTTTTTGTTGCGCATTTTACGGGCAGCAGTTTTAATAACACATTTTTTTGATACTGCCAATACGTTTTGAGATATTTGCATTTAAATAATTAAATTATTTATAACCTTTTGTTGCCTGTTCTGATTAAAAAATAAATATTAAAATCGTATCCAGAAAAAACAAAAAATACGATGCTTTTTATCCATCCCGCTAAATTTCGTACCTTTCGTTCCCAGCGAATGCTCTAAGAGATGTAACTAAAATTAAATATCTAAAATAGGATAGTGATTTGTGGACAAAAAAAACTATACCGGTCTGGCCAACATCTTGGGTGTGAAAATCTTGCAATGACCAGATCTTACCACAAAAACAAAACGATTGCGTACTTCCCCTTCTACTACCTAGACTTCTCCCCAAATTGAACGTATATAATTCATTCACGCCGCACGCGAAGATTGTCCTTTACTTGAATTGAGTAAACCTTGTGTCCTATTTTACAGAAGTAAAATAATTTTATTTAAAAATTGCATGTATAAAACGATACTCTGTGTGCGTCCCACAATTAAAGGCTTTACCTCTAATCATAGAATATGGTACCTGCATACTGCAAGTTGTTAAATAAGTCTGCAATAGGATACAAGATCTAAAATTGCCAATGTAGTATTTCTTTCATGTACGGACCTTTTCTGTTACACCTTGGATCGTTTTCGATCGAAATATTACACATCATTTCATTACGATTGTCTATATACTCAGAGAAAAAAACTTATGAGAGGCCCGTATAGACAACTCCTTTAGCAGGATCTAGTGCTCGCGAAAATAATAATTGGATCCGAAGCGAGAGCATTAATAGGAAAGTTTTATTATTACATTATTTTTATGTAACATATGGCATATTTTACTGTAATTTTATTCGTTTAATATTTTTATTGGATTTATTTGTAGTCCTGAGAGCAAAGTTTCACTTGGACGACGCCTAGTTGACATAGAATTCCCATTTAATGAAATTTAAAAAATCTGCAAACATGGTCCATTTGGATGCATTTTTTCAAATATGGATGTAGTTGGAGAAACAAGACCTTAAAACTTCATTAAAATTAAAGTGTAACATGTGCAATGAAATTAAATACTTTCAATTTATTAAATGAAGATGATGGCCGTGGGTATAAACAAAAGTCTTGTACTAGGAACAATATCTACAGGCCTTGGATATTCTGCTGCAGAAGAATGCATGTCACTTTTAAATATACCCTTTATGTCGAATAAGACATACCAAAAGTATCATGAGATAGTAGCAGACGTAATTCAAGAAATGGCTTGGGAGAGAAAAACTATCGACCCTAATACTCAACTGCTATTTATTACTGTTGTCGTTGATGGTGCTTGGATCAAACGCTCTTACAATGTAAACTATGATGCGCATCTGGTGTGGTACGTATTATATATAGTAAATATAAAAAGCAGAATATAACTTTTCTACAAATTCTTTTTGTCTGAGATATATCCAAAAATAAGTTGGTTCAGTCGTTCGTGGAAGAACCGGAAAGCTTGTTTTGAGCAATTGCAAAAAACCTTTTGCCAGATCCAGGTCATAAATGATTCACAAATTGGGACGCCACATCTAGTAGCATGGAGAGTGAAATAATTGGCGGAAGCTTTAAAACGAGCATTGAAATGTATGGCCTAATATATTAAGATTAAAGATTAAGATTAGTTGGTGATGGAGACAGCAGTGTTTACAAAAAGCTACTAGAAACACGGCCCTATGGAGTAACATTAGTTCAAAAAGTTGAATGCAGAAATCGCTGAAAAATGTTTGTAGCAAATTTTGTGTTATATGCAAGTCTTAAAAATTTTATTGTATCATGTAAAAAGAATAATGTAATTCTTATCTGTTACCCAAATCAACTCTTTGGCAAATTAAGTTTTAGGCTAAATACCTATAGAATTTTTATTTTTTATTTTAGGTGGGTAATAAAATTTGCTCTACTGGTATCTCATTTACGCATTGCACATCAAGATATAAACTTTTTTTTTTCGAATGTTTTGCGATCCAATATAAATTATTTTAGCGTGATTTGTTGGAAAGAGATCCAAATAAAACCAAAGCTCTTATGATTTCGATGTCGACTTTTCGACTTTCATAAAGTCAGTTTCAAAATCTTCAGGACAATACAATGAGATTTTTTATATTCAAAAAATAAAGGACGTTTTAATTAAAACGTCCTGAGGATGACTTTATAAAATAAAAAATTATAATTTCTTTGTTTCCCTCTAAAATTATTTTTTTATTTTTTTTAGGTAAAACAAGAAGCTCATCGACTAATTCTCCAGTTCGGCTTACGCTAAGAAAAATAATATTATCCAACATAAAATGATTACGAATTTGCATTACAATGGCAGTTAGATATAGAGTGAAACAAGGAACCACATTTTCAATTTTTCAGCAAAGACGAAATCAATAATTTAACCAAAGACGTAAAAATGTGATTCTACGACGTTTTTGGAGATGTAATGTGAACTACTAGACTATTTTAAATGCTCTAGGAGAGACAAAGAATATAATTATATTTCAGCCTTGAAAGATTCTGGCTTACTCGATGACCTACTAGTATGTTTTAATAGGTTAATACATAATACATCAAGCCTAATAAATCGTAGGTCGGACTAAGCCAGCTGAGAAACTGCATCAATTTCATTTAATTTAAGCTGAGGAGATTACCATTTAGCAATTTCAACAATTCTTTCTGAAGAGAAAAAAATCTCAAGAAGCTTTACGAAAAAATATGCTGAAATGATTAAAAAAAGGAGAGTAAAACCAAAAAGGCTATTTCAATAGAAAATATACAAAAAAAAGTCTTCTTGATAATAAAGATTATGGTCCTGGGGCCTCAATTGAACCTGATTTATTATCTGAGCAGTTCGAAATTCGCAAGGAAACATTTTTACAATAAATTTTCAAAAATATTGAGCAAATTGCTCAGCTAGAGAAAAAAACCGGATGACAAGGGAGGAACCATTTGAAATAAAGTAATTTGCAAAATTGTATGCCACAACAGTTTCAAAATGTGGGCTTTATGCAGACTCCTATTTACTATATTTGGCAGCAAGTCCAGATGGGCTAATTAAAGAAGAAGGAATTATAGAAATAAAATGTCCATCAACAGCTACAAAACTCATAATAGAAGATGCAATTAAGCAAAACAAAATTATATTTATCACACTTGTTAATGGAAAATTAAAACTAAAAATATCGCATAGTTATTACTACCAAATACAAGGACAACTGCATATAATAAGAAGGAAGAATTGTTACTTTATTGTTTGGTCATCGCTAGGATGTTTATATATGTTTAAATTTCAATAACAATTTTATGTTTTAGATTCAAAGAGACGACGTATTTTGGGAGAATAACATGGAACCATTCCTTACTGAATTTTATTTTAAATGCCTGCTACTAAAGATTATAGCGCCTAGATTTACCAGAGGACTGAAAATAAGAAACCCTTTACGAAATATAAACACAAACATCATAAAAGAAAAATTAACATATTTTAATAAATTTTAAGGATTAAAAGCTAAAAAAATGCTTTTTTAGCATCGTATATATTTTTATATTTAAAAATTTGAAGCACCTATTTAAAATAAGAAAGCTAGGGTAATTTACGGTCAAACCGAAAGTGATCCTAAACAAGTTAGATACACAGTTGAATATATCACTCAATCCCAATTTGAATATAACAAATACCTATTAAACCGAATTTCACTTTTTTATTTGAAAAAGATAGGGGCCAACCATTCTCCTAAAACACCAATATTATTTACTTTTTTAGGAAAAAAAATTAAAACTACTAGAGACACTTTTAGTATCCTTAACCACACAACAAAAATCTTCAACATTTTTAAAATATAAAACTTCATATAAATACTTATATTTATTTAATAAAATAATTTCAAATTGTGTTTATTGAGTTTTCTGTTGAAAACAATGATTTTTTTTTAAGTTTATAAAACTTAACACGAATAAATGAGACCAGTTGATTAACATCCAATGGGGATGTTAGTCAACTGGCGTCGTCAGATGTTGATCTAATGGGTGGGACGGTGGAAACTGCGACACCGTTGCGACTGCGAGCAAACACGGAATCCGATGCGGAAATACGACGCAACTCCAAATCTGATTTGATAACGTGGTGGAGGGCGCTCTTAAAGAACTAAATTTGACATTACTTACTCCAGAATCATCCTGACTAGGGCTGGTCCGTTCGATTTCTTCCACATAAGCAGCTGGAAAGTATCTTTGTATTGCCCCACCATAATCACCGCGCCACCAATCGGGACTGTCTGATGGTTTGGTAACGTTGGTGATAATTGCATGACAACAGAAAGATAATTCATCAGATCTTTGCGCTCTATAGTCGTACTTGGCTTTCACTGTGATCTTTGGGACGAATACTGATGAAGGATCCATGTATGATGGGGTAGTGTGGTTGTATGGGGGCGATTCATCTTGTTCCTGAAAACATGATTTAAATTATAAGTGTTTGGTAATATAGTTACTTATATAATCGTTATTTACACAGATCTCCGACAGATCATTTTGACACTTTTATGGTAGTTTTGGAGTATCTTTCTGTAAGACTAAATAAAAATTTAAGAGTTATTAAGTTTTTATTGCTATAAATTTGAATGTGGTTTTGGCAAGTAGAATAAAAATACACGTTTATTCATTTTTTGACACCTAATAGTTGAGATATTCCATTGACTTACTTCAATACATGAATGGTGTCAGCATTTAATTGACACTAAACGCGGTGCCCACAATCAATTCTATACTTTAATATTAACTATGGAAGCACCGTAGGTTGTTTTTTAATTATATTACCTAATATCTTATCAGAACGCTTTTAAATTAAGGATTTCAAGAAATAAACTTTTTTTATTCCTGGAAGATGGACAGTTCAACTGCATTGAAAAAAAAAGTAATAATTTCTCCCAGTTTACTCGATACAAAATGCTTATCAAGTACATCAAGCACCTTGTTCTTGATTATTCGTTGTCCTTTTTCAGTCCCTTAAATGAAACCTTCCCGGTAAAGACAAGGAATGTTCTTCTTAGCACAAATTCCAAGTGGAAAATAAAAAAAAAAAGATCTTGGTACTAATAAACCAAATGGATGTACAACAAAATATTCCGTCATATAAGTATTACGTCTTCTGCACTGGCGGAAACCCGACAAGGGCTTTAAGAGTGAAGGTCAAGCACCAACACGTTTGTTACCAAGAGCGATTACCTGCACCACATTTTTATACTTCTATCTATATAAAAATGATATTCTATATATAAAAAATCATTTACTTGATATGACTTCTAAAACCTGCGAATCAGTCTATACAGCTAATTAGTTTGGGTCATGTCAGCGAAAAAATGATGTTTTACACATTCTAAATGTTATCTCACACAGAATCTTCTCTGGCGAATCTATAAATATTGTGCAGTGGCATAAAAGTATACAATATTCCAGACTCTGACATGAAATGTGAACTAATACAGTAATTTAAAGTCATTTGACATATCTTCTAGGAATTGAAGATATTATTTCATGTAATCATTTGAAGTAATTTTTCCATTTTATTACAGGTAATAGATGAATTTTAAATAATTTGTATTTTACGCTTTTGGAGTCAATTTTCCAGAAATTACATAATTTTTAATGTCTTAACGGAAAGGCTTGAAAGAGTTTGAATTAATCATCATTTGGTTTCAGCACTTGGACGTTTTTTTTAATACATTTTACACGATCAACACTTGACTTACCTACATGATTCTGTATTTTACATGAAATATATTTATTTGATAGTAGGCATGAAAACAAATAGTGAAAGAAATGTTCTAGATCTATATAGCCCACTAGAATAACAAACAACAGTGCCACACTTTTGGATCATATTTACATAAATTTTAATAATTCATTTTTAGGCGAAGTAAAATCAACAGCCCTATCTGATCACGAGGGACAGATTCTACAAGTCTCCGATCTGCCCCCTCAGAGGCGAGGGAAAACAAGTATAGTCGCTTCGCTCCTATACTTTTGGTCCGTGGGGACCAGTTTGGAACCTTTAGGTCTTGTCTGTGAATGGCTATAAAGGAATTCTTAAAAAAAAACAAAAATTATCAAGTGTACCAACGTTTATATGCCAAGGAAAGAGATGACCAGTGGTTGGGGTATCATGCTTCAAAGAACCATAATTTGTTAAATTTTTTTTTTGCTTCAAAATCGAAAGGGGTGTATAGCCATGAAAAATTGTGAAAAAATGGTTTTTATTTTTTTCTAACTAAACTATAACTCTGACAACTTTTTGTCTTAAACAAAAGTTCTAGGGAATATTACGAGGTATTCGACTGTTAAAACGAATTGATTATAGCTATCACAGAATCGGAGAAAATTGTAAAAAACTATTAAACATAAATATCGAAATATCAAGAGCTCTATGGAAAAATTTCAATTTTTTATTTTTCTATCTTGTACTACTTCAGGATACCTTTCAAAAAGGTTCTTATCGATTTGACTCTAAAATAAACGGAAAACCTATTTCTTTGCATTTTTCGATTTTGAAGCAAAATCCGGGCTCAAAATGAGCATTTTTTCAAAATATGCTCCGATTTCAAAATTTCTTTTTTCTAGTTGAAAACCATTCAAATACTAACAAAAAAGCTTAATGACAAAATTTTCCACGATTTATAGGAGTGCCATAATATAGAGGAAAAAATTAGGTCCCTTAAGAGATTATGTATAGGGATAACACAACCGGGTTTTTACGTCGATTTCTTTAATTTTTCAGTTTTATTTCGAAAAGCAATTGTAATTAAATATAAAAAGAATTAACAGGAGGAGAATAAGTAATAATAGAAAACATCAACGAATTGAATCGAAGCTATAGAAGTCGAGATATTAGTAAAAATGTGAAAAAAAATAAAAGAAAACTCGTTTTTTCCCACGGTAGCATTTTTTTTCTTAAAATGATAACCGACAAATTATAATGTAAGCCCTAAGTTGGCAATATCCATTAAAAAAAACCCAAGAAAAAAAGAATTTTTTTTTGCTCCAAAATCGAAAGGGGTATAGCCATGAAAAATTTCAAAAAAATGGTTTTTATTTTTTTTTAAATAAACTATAACTCTGAAAACTTTTTGTCTTAAACAAAAGTTTTCGGGTATATTATGAGGTATTCGAATGTTAAAACGAATTGTTTCTAGCTATCACAGAATCGGAGAAAATTGTAAAAAACTATTAATCATAAATATCGAATTATCAAGAGCCCTATTAAAAAATTTCAATTTTTTATTTTTCTATCTTGTACTACTCCAGGATACCTTTTAAAAAAGTTATTATCGATTTGACTCTAAAATGAACAGAAAACCTATTTATTTGCATTTATCGATTTTCGAACAAAATCCGGCCAAAAATGAAATTTTTTTCAAAACATGCTCCAAATTCAAAATTTCTTTTTTCTGGCTAAAGACCATTCAAAAAGTAATACAAAAGCTTTATGACAAAATTTTTCAAAATCTATAATAATGCTACAATATTATGAAAGAAGATAAGTTCCCTTTAAAGCATACCGAACCGATGATTTTTTAATTTTTTTTTCAAAGGCAAATCTAAGAAACAATTTAACTAATTAAGATAAAAGCAATAGGGTAATACAAAATATTATCTATAAATATATACATATAATCTAATAGGAAATTTCAATCAAATCGGGCGAATAGGAAAGAAATTTTGATAGTCACGTGACTTAAAAACGCAATATTTTAAAAATTTGTAAAAACTCAATAATGACATCCTAATAAAACTCTAAATTCCAAATTTGAACCCAATCGGATCAATAGCAAAAAAGTTATGGAAGTCACGTGACTTTAAAATTCAATATGTCAAATTTCTGGCAAAATTTATTACTTGCATCCTAAATAAAGCCCAAATACTAAATTTCAACCCAATCGGATCAATAGCAAAAGAATTATGAAAGTCACGTGACTTTAAAATATAATTTGTCAATTATCTGTCAAAATTTATGAATTGTGTCCTAAATAAAGCATAAATACCAAATTTGAACCCAATCGGACTCATAGCCAAAAAGTTACAATAGTCACGTGACCCGGAAGTCAAATGTCAAATATCTGTCAAAAATTAATAATTGCATCCTAAATAAAGCCCAAATACCAAATTTGAACCCAATTGGACTCATAGCAAAAAAGTTACAATAGTCACGTGACCCGGAAGTCAAATGTCAAATATCTGTCAAAAATTAATAATTGCATCCTAAATAAACCCCAAATACCAAATTTCAATCAAATCGGACAAATAGGAAGAAAGTTAAGGTAGTCACGTGACCTTAAAACATAGTCATGTCAAATATCTGTAAAAATTTATTAATCTTATCCGAAATAGGTACTAGGTACCAAATTTCAACCAAATCGCACCAATACCAAAAAAGTTATGATACTAGACTAACCTTAAAAATCAATAATTTCAAAAAAATTTTATTTATAACCCAAAAGCAATCTTTAAGAATTATTAACATATATTAATAATAAACTAAATAGTAAAAACTCACAAAATATCTAAATTTTTATTTTAAATTAAATAGATCATTACGACTGACCCGTGTATATATTCAAATAATTTTAATAAAATAATAGGGCAAATTTCATTTCGTCTCACCCCGGTATAAAACCACTGACTTGTCAAAAAAACGGCATTTTTCGAAGACGTCAAAATGTTTGCCGAATTTTCCTGGCCGCAATACACAATTTCCCCAATTGATATGCACAGATTCGGAAAGCCCATTCATTTTCTGATTCGGTGCTTCCTTTCCCTGATCGTTTCCGGTTCATTTCCGGTTCATGATTTTGTAAAAAAATGCACAGGGCAGGTAGCAAAAAACAAAATGTCTGTTATTGAAAATATTAAGAGTGGTAAAAGTAAAAGTAATTTAGAGATCTTAGATGAAATAAACAATCATTACATAACAAGTTGTCTAGACCTTCAAATAAATCGGGACGAGGCTTTAAAACATAAAAAATTCACAAAAGTCCTTATTTTTTCACCCAACATGTCCAAATGAAATAATTTCAATAAATGACCTAAAAAGTAAAAAATCAGCTGAAAGAGACGAGATTCCTGTGCATTTAATAAAATCAGTTGCCGCAGAAATTGCACATCCATTCAGCTTTTTAGTGAATCTCAGCATAGAAACCGGGACTTTTCCAACTGATCTTAAAATTACAAAAATAATACCAATTTACAAGAAAGGGGATGAAAAAGAAATAAAAAACTACAGACCCATTGCTTTGTTAAACAATTTTAGTAAAGTTATTGAAAAAGTTATATATGAGCGATTACTACATTTCTTTGAAACAGAAAACTTGATCTCAGATTTTCAAAATGGATTTAGTAAAAAAATCAAGAATTTGAGCGATATATCAGGCTTTATATAAGAGATTAAATTCACTGAATAAATGTCGGGTAACAGTTGCTATGATGCTTGACCTATAAAAGGCATTTGACAGTGTCGATCACAGCCTTCTGCAGGAAAAATTGGAGAGGTGTGGAGTGCGTAGGGTTGCTCTGCAACTGCTTCGCTTTTACTTGACTGGGCGTAGTCAGTATATTGCTGATTCAGGCTATGGGTCGGGGGTGGAGGGCGTATGTCGGGAAGTACCACAGGGCTCCATACTTGATCCCCTACTTTATATTATGTACACCAATGAGTTACCAGAGGTTGTGAGCGACGCTGTTTAGTTTGCAGATGATGTGAATGTTACTTTGTCCACTGAGAATGAAGAAAATATATCCCAAAAAACGTTCATCACCTTATCACTACTTGAAAATTGGTTTAATAATAATAACCTACTGCTTAATTTGGATAAATCCCAATTTATTAAATTCAACTATAAAAAAAGACTTATTCAACTACCTATAAAGTAGATCTCAAACAAATTGAAACTCTGGATTATGTAACTTTTCTAGGGATCAGGTTAGACCATAGGTTGGATTGGACACATCACATTGACTTTCTTGCAGACAAAATTAGCCTCTTACTGCTGAGCATTAAAAATAATTCCCTTGCATGTAAGTATAGAAACATCAACAATAGCATACCATGCTTATGTACACTCTCGTCTATATGGAGTCATATTCTGGGGTGACAGCTCGGAGGAAGCTAGGATCTTTCTTCTTCAGAAACGCTGTATCAGAAATATAAATGGCCTAAAAGTGATAGAGACTTGCAGGGAAAAATTTAAACAAAATAAAATCTTAACACTCATATGCACTTACATTTTGGAAGCAGCGTTGTTTGTTAAAGATAATCCAGACCTCTTTTCAGAAACAAATAGGGAGCATCCCCGAAAAACAAGGCATAAAGACAATTTAAAAAATGTAAAATGTAGCTTTAGCTTTATTCAGAAAAATGTTCAATATAATCTTATAAAAATTTTCAATAAAATACCTATTGAGATAAGAGCACTCAAAAGCAAAAAATGTAAAACATTTTTAAAATTAACTCTAATTGAAAAATGCTACTATTCAGTTGATGAATTCCTTAATGATACAACTTTTCCGAGTCTGAGCTGATAGATAACATAACACTACTTTTTATTTAAATTTTACTTGAATGCATAAATACCCACATTGATATTATACTTGGTTCCTCAATTGCCCTTGTGTCGTGTGGGTGTATGTGCTTTTTTTAATTGTATTGTATTTAAGATTAGTGTAAGTTTTATTTTAGAAAATTTTATTACTAAAATACTGTGTAAGCAATCTAAGTTTTATGCTAATTTTAATTTAGTTTATAATCTTTATTTTATTTTATTTTATTTTGATACATTCTACACCTATTATCGGTTATTGTTCTTTTGTATCAATAAAGTAAAGTAGTAGTATTTATTACATTATTGTTTTTTTTATCAGATGAATTCTTACATACATACTAATAAAAGAATTTCAATAATGTAAAGTGTCTCGAAAGCAATAATCAAATACATAATAATAATACCATCATAAAGGCCTTTTAGGTCGATCCAAAGGAGATTAATGCTTAAGCCATTACAGCACGTAGTATACAATTTACATTCCTCAGGGGGGCTAGTGACCTAAAAGGCTTTTATGGGAAAAATTTTGATTACACCTTATCGAATCGCGTATGTGGAGTTAAAAATAGTTAGACGCGGGTTAGAACCGGTTCAGGGTGTTATTTTAAATACCGATGGGTTTAATTGTTTGTTTACGGGTGGTCCCAAATGCAATAAGATGTTTTTGAATCCCATCGAAAAGTGTTAAATTATGTAAATGAAGGAACAAGAAATAGAAGTGAGTGTGGTTTACTATTTAACAGTAAAAAAAATCAAAATATTTTGGTTTTAGAGGTATTTAAGAATATTAATACTTCACACCCTGAATTTCCAATATCACATTTTTGACCAGTCGAGTTGAGGACTCGTTAAAGTTTTGGCAATGTCTTCTACAATATGTTATATAGTAAATTAAATGAAGTTTTATTAAGAAGTTGAAGAAACAAGACACTAAAATCTTGTTGACCCTATCTACTTTCCATAATGAGCCACATGCATAGCGTGTCTCAAACTCGAGGGTGACCATTAGAAACAGATACAAATTCATTTAAATTGTATCAAAGTTGCGTAATTTGATGCCTATAATGTCGATTAAAAATTAAATTAATTATAAATTAATTATAAAAACTTTCGGACATTTAAAAAGTAAAAAAAATTTCGCGTGAAAAATTTGCCAATTGCAGGAGAAAACTATCGGTTTTTAGCGAACGTTTCGAATTATATTTAATTCATCTTCAGGTCTCTACAACTGGGAACTGTTAGCAGATCCTATCAACTACGAGCAAATAAAAATCGCATTTCCTAACATTAACACTATAGAAGAGAACTGCAAGTTGATTTGCAAAAAGAAAAGTAAAACTTCATTACACTTGCCGTCAGGTGTAATATACACAATTCCTTGTAAAAAGTGTGGCAAGAATTGTGTAGGTAAATATCTCGAAGAACGTATTCAACAATGCAAAAGAGATAACCTAAAAAAAATGTGATTCACCCTACAGCACCACTTGAACATGTTAGGGAACTGCATATAACATTGTAAGGCTAGAATTAGCATTGCCATGGAACTATGTGCTGTTTGTTTGCTCGCAACATCTCTGATGCAATGATGCCAAATGCTTATGTAGAAATGAAAAAAAAACTCTTTAACATCATAAAAATTAGGCACTTATTTTGACAGGCACAAAACAATACTACTGTTCCTTTTTAATAAAGTACGAAGCATTTTCTTTAATAACATATGATAAAATACCTTATAAAGAAGTCAATAAGAATATTCAAAGTACAATGAATGCAGATTACGTATATGTGAGAAAAAGGCAACAACATCGCAATGCTGCTCGATCGCATTGCTGACTCCACCGACACAAGAAATCTTTACCAGTGACGTCGTAAAAAATATTTCCATGATAAATATTTATTTATAATAGATTATGCTTTAAATTATAAACAATATTACCGTTTATGAACTCTTTATGCGTTTTTTTAACGTACTCCATTAGAGTAAAGGCACCTATTTAATAAAAATTACTTTTAAGTAAATAAATAATATTTTATAATTATTATGGATTTCTTAATAAGTTTTTATTATTCTACGTTTATAATGACGTTTCTCCCTTGATATCATGTTATGACAGTATCATATTTGCTTGTGAAAAGATCGGCTTGAATGGCCTTTTTTTCATGGTGGGGTACAAGTTTTTACCATCGTAACAGTTCACAAAAACACTAAAATGCTTCCTTTGTTAACCAAAAACTAAAGAAAAAACACAGAAATTCACAAATGCCGAATGTAAACACAAAGCCGTTTGACGAGATGACACAAGAAGCTGACAGCAGCTTTTGCTTGCGGTGTTAACATTTCAATTTTTTTAGAATCGATTTCGGAAATAATAATGTTAATAATTTTTTTTTTGCTTGGAAGATGTTATTTTTGCGCTTAAAATAAGATATACCTATTTTTACTTCTAATCCAAAATCTAACACCAATAAGTTAAATTCACATTATTATATGTGTTGATATACATATAACTAATAATTTCCCTTTTTTTGAAAATGTATATAAACTTAACAACAGAGAATCGGTGAATATGTTTGTAAACAACACAACCCGCTGGAACTTAAACAAACTTATTTTTTAAAACTTTTATTATAGTATTATTGTTTACTAATTCTAGTCTTTTAATGTTCTAAGGGGAACTGGATCATTTTTTTTTGACTTTAATAACATACAAATTCTCGACTAACCAAAATTCTTATTTAAACGCAACATAACTGAAATGCTGTATATTAAAAACATAATACTAGACTACATAATCTATCAACTTTAGATGTGACACTGAAAACCTGTTGTTATGCTTACTCAATAAAATATTATTACACAAAAATTAGATTAAATATGAAAACACTAATTAAATGTCCCAATCAAGCAACAACACTCTAATTCTTAAGCCTTAAACTATATTTCTAGTATCAGTTATTGACATATACAGGGTGTCCTAAAAGTAATGAAACATAGAACAACAGTAGATTCCTTACGTCAAAATAATGTGATTGGTCAACTTGCCTTATCCTAACTTTAATAGTAACTGAAATACAGAGTGTCAAAGTATTATTTGATTTATCATTTTTTCTCATAGGTCTTGAACTTAATAACATACTGTCATTAAATTTAGAACATACGAGTCTTTTAAAAAGAAAAATAAAACAGTTTTCCTGTTTTCGGTAGAGGGCGCTCGTTACGTTAGTTTTTAATTTTTTAAATTATTAATTGGTTTGAAAAGTATCAAAATAAATTCCTTTTTTAATTTTACATAAAAAATGTATACCTTATTAAATTCGCTAATAGCAATCATTTTCGAATCAATCGCACTTTTAGGTTCTTATAATATATGAATGACTTAAATTTACTAGATTTTTAGCAATGCTAAATAAAATAAAATTAATACCTAAGATTATTGATATTTATGTAAAATCAGAATAGTTACTGAATAAAATAAAATATTACGACTTTTTTGTTAATTTTCATATCATAACCAAAGTAAAAGAAATTTATTTTTTTATATTTTATTTTTAAAAAAATATGCCAAAAACAATAATAAACAAAGAAACATACAAATAACGCTACTATAACAACTGTTCAAAATCCCCTTCATTAACTTCAATGCGTTTTAAAATACGTTAAACACATGCTGCCGTATTTTAAAAAGAAGATCCTCATAATTTTTTAACATATTTACGGAACAATTTTTACATTAAAAATTATATATTATATTATAGTTTTTATTTTTTACATTTATAATTATATATTATATTTTAGTTATTATTATAGTTCATTTAAATTATTTATAGGACTATCATAAACAATTGATTTCAAACATCCCCAAATACAGGGGAAGTTTATGGGGTTTAAGTCTGGACTACGCGCAAGCCAAAACAAAGGTTCTCCACGGCCAATCCAACGTTCGGGATATTGTTCATTAAGGTAATTGCGTACCTGTCGAGAAAAATGCGCTGGCGCCCTATTTTGCATAAAATACCTGTTCTGCCTAACATTTAATGGTATATCTTCTAAAAGACCTCCAAGTTCATTTCGTAAGAAATTTAAGTACGAGTCTCCGTTCAAATTAGGTGGTAGTTCAAGGGGACCTATTATATATGGTTTCCAATAATAGCACACCAAATGTTAACTTTAAATTATACTGCATATATATGCATACAGGGTGTCCCAAAAGTATGGACACACCCAAAAATCTTGGGAAATATGGGCGCTAGAAAAAATCTTTTAATACAAAAGTTTTGGGGAATCAATCGGTGCATCTGATGGTGACCTTAAACTTGACCTTGTGCTTGACCTTCAAGGTTATTTGAAGATCAAAGCGATTTTTTTAAATGGGAACCCCCTATTTTTGACACCGGATTCTGAAAGAGCGGAAAATTTTACGGGTATGTATTGAGGTATGAGGTTGAAGTAATCCCGAGAGGTCAAATAGAGGTCAAATAATGACTTCTTAAAAATCTCGCGAGTTCACTGGTAAAAGAAAACAAATAAAGGTCATACCCTAGGTAAGTCTTAACGAGGAACCCAACGGTGACCTTGGATTTGACGTTAAACCTCATTTTTAAGGTCATTTGAAGGTCATTTTCTTCGATAACCAGTTAACAGTTTACATGTTATAATATAATATTGCGTCGTTCAGAAAAAAAAGCATGTTAGTCGCTAAAAGGCGAGGCAACGTATCATTAATTTTAGATGACATGTAAGATGGAAAATGAAAAAAAATTACTATATACTGTAAAAATTTATTTTTTTAATTTATTTTTATTTGTTTTTAAAAAACCATGAATAATGACAATACATTTCATAGTCAATACATAGTCAAAATCTTATGAATAGCCTGAAATATATTTTAAAATTCTTAGCATTTTTTGGCTAGTGGTGCGATAGTTTTACCGCAAAACTTGTAAGAAAAAACGATAAAAAGATTATATCCATATAAAGATTATATAAGGCTGAACTACTGTTAAAAATAGCACTTAAAACTTAAATTCCGGCCACTTAATGGGAACGTACGCCCAGAAAAGCGCGCGATGCACCGATGCATTCCATCCAAAGGGTTAAAAAACTCCCGACGTTAGAGAGGAAAAAAATTAGTAGAAGAAGGGGGTTCCGAGCCGTGATTTTTATGGGAGGAGCACCACATCTAACTCGGCTCAAACAAAGTCAAACAGCTCCGGGTGCACAGGTAGATGATATTGTATATATACGCGGACACGGTCGAAAGCAAAAAGGTAAAAAGGCAATGCCCTCTGAAATAATAGAATAGATTGAAACGCGTTGCAGGGTACAGGTTTTCTACTTCGAAGGGCTCGTGGTTCGACGTTCAGTGTGTTATTACAGGTGTAACCCGAGAGAGCGGTATGTGGGTAAAAGCCATTTGGGTTATCGTAAGTATATTTTTTTTTAATTTTAAAGGGACCGGTTTAAAAGGCTTTTGCTGATTTAGGGTTATTGAGACCCTTATTAATAATTTGAGTTCTTTTAAGAATGAAGTTTTTTAATTTTAAATTTTTTAATTATTGACAACGTTGGGATGTCGTGTGCAGGTACGGTGGTAATTTTAAATCTTGAATATGTTATTCTTAGATTCTAAAATCCGGGAACCAACAATGTTAATACATGAAATGTTTAATTGATAAGCAATACGTAAAAAAATTTCCAACGATACTAATAAATCTAATAGATAGGACGCCTCTAAGAAAGATTAAGTCTGATGGTGGTAATCAGAAGGCAAAACGTAGTACGGTAAATTTTAATCAAAAATTAGATAGCAGTAATTTTTCCAGAAAACTGATAAGAGAATGAGAAATAAAGCCAGAAAACGTTGAAATATATTTTAATTTTAGTGGAAATCTATCTAATGGTGTAATATTGAACTTAGAAGCAATGTAGGGTAAGAAATTTCTTTGGGCGTTCTGACTTTTGTAAATATTAGAGGCAGAATTATACTTCAGAATTAGTCTATTAGGCTGTAAACAAATTCGTCTCACAGATAATAAAATATATGAATTGATAAAATGAGACGTTTCATAAATCCGACCAACGTAGGATACCATTTTGTAAATGTATTCAATAAAAGAGAGTAAATGTTCCATTGTAATTCTAAGGTCTCTAATAAAATACAATTTAGCCAATGAGGACTTATTAGTTTTATAATCAAAAACGGTATTGGCTTTCTTCGTTGAAGGGGGGGAACATTTTTTAAACATGGGTTACTTTAATATTAAACAGCCACAAATATTTGATTACCATATGGGGCTTAATCACAAAACCACCCCTCTAATTCAAATGATGACCATTTAGTCTATCCTGTATGTTCTTACAGACCCTATTAGTATCGTTATGCAGCCCAACCAACTCGATTTCCCTCGACTCAGTGAGACAGCAAAACTTCACGATCGACTTACCCTCACCGATATACACCAATCCACAAAGAATCGACCTCCGGAAAACCGACTATGAAACAAAAACGTTGGCAAAACAACAATTGCAAACCATAAGGGAAATTATCGCGGCCGATTTTGAACAACTTGAAAAAAGCAGACAAAAGGATAAAAAACCAAAAAAGGAGAAATCTATACAGGTTACTGTGGAGGATTCGGGATTTCCCACTTTGGAGGAACTTAGGGCTAAGTGTCAATTTTTGGCAAAGTAAACTCAATACCTTTTTTTAGAATTTTTTGAGTATCAATGATTTTATCGCAGATTGTATGAGAATCTTGGTGAACCTAGTGAAGAAAAGCCAGCAAAAGATGAAGCTTTAAACATCACAACCCCGATAAAGCTGCCAGAGATTAATCGTACCTTTATACCAAGGGGTAAGGGAGGATTTTTTATTACAGCTTCATCAGGTAATTTGTTGTCAGTAATACATCAACATAGAGCCCATACAGCTATTTTTATAATTTTTTTCCTATTATAGTGCAAGAAACAACCACCAAAGCACTTTCTAAGCCCACTGGCACACAAGCTTACCCCAGGGTGGCAATTTCAGCAGTGCAAAGCAGCACACATAAAATAATAACATCCACGACAACTCCAAACACAACCGAACTACCAACCAAAAAAATAAATATTAGATACACCAAGTTCGAACCGGTCATTTTGCAAAAAACCATATTAACAGATGGACGAGTGATTTATAATTGGTATAGGAGTTTACCTACTACAGCTGTGGACTTTGCTGGTAAATAAAACGGTTTTGCATAAAATTATTTGCAATTAAATATCTTTATTATTTATTATTAGAATTACCACCGATATCGTCCCCTCCTCAATTCGAATATAATCCGATGGCTGAGGAGATAAGCGAAAGAACGCCCTCTGGGGTGCACACTACAACCACTACCACTAAAAGGTCAAGTTGGTTTGATCCTTTTGGTTTATTTGGTGGTGGTATACCGGAAAAGGAAGAAACCACAACGGTAAGTTATACAGAGAAATATTTTAATGCGAATTCTTGCAGTATTGTTTGTGGACGTTTGTTTTTTTTTTGTAAAAAATGTGCATCATTATTTTATTTACTGCTTCATAAACTATTACTGGACAGTCTATGAATATTCTGACAATATGCTGCTCCTGTAAACGTCATTTAATTGTCTTTTATTATTTATTTATTTTTTTTTCAGACTGAAAGTTCCACATCTCAACCCTCCACAACTATCTCAACAACTTTCAGGCCTAAAGTCCAAACTTCTACGCCTATCACAACGACCCCTGAAGTAAGTTTTATTTTTAAAAATAACATTTTTTAGGCCTATTGCTATTCTTTTTATTTATTATTCATTACTATATTGCTATTCTTTTTACTGCGTCAGTCAGTCTGGTTCTTCTACGTAAAGAAGAACCAGACGTAGTATGACAGCGCTTGTGATGTAATCTCTTAGGGTCAGTCCCAGCATTGGCCTTTGCACTGCACGCTGTGCTACTTTGATTTTCGTTACTTTTTTTGTTAATGTCAAAATCTCAGCACGATAGGCAGAATACATTGGCTGAAAACCTTTCTCTTCAGCAAAACACAAGAAAAAACTCAAAATCACGGTCTCAATAAACATACGTACAGGGTGTCCTGAAAGTAATGGGACATAGAATAACAGTAGATTTCTTACGTCAAAATAATGTAATTGAGGTTAATTTGCCTCATCCTAACTTTAATAGTAACTGAAATACAGGGTGTCAAAGTATTATTTGATTTATCGTTTTTTTCTCATAGGTCCTGAACAAAATGACATACTAACATGAAATAGTCTTTTAAAAAAAAAATAAAAATTCGTATACAGTTTTCGTGTTTTCGGCAGAGGGCGCTCGTTGTGTTAGTTTTTGCTTTTTTAAATCCCCTAACCTTTTTGCAGCTCCGTATATTGGTTTGAAAAGTCACAAAATGAATTCCTTTTTTAATATTACATAAAAAATGTATACCTTATTAAAGTCGCTAGGACCAACCATTTTCGAAATAATCGCACTCTTAGGTTTTCATAATATGTGAATGACTTAAATTTACTAGATTTTTAGCAATGTTATACTAAATAAAATAAAATTAATACTTAAGATTTATAGGCCTATTATATGGTTTCCAATAATACCACACCAAATGTTTTAAATATATGCTGGAAATAACGACTGACAATTGAATGGGGATTTTCAGTATCCCACATATGAGCATTTCTATAGTTAAATTATTATAGTTAAATTAACGCCACGTCTAGTAAATGTAGCCTCGTCTGTGAATAACACTCTGCTAATAAGCATTGGATCTGCGTTTTGCATATTTTTTAAATTGACGACAAAACTGCATTCTGGCTGGCAAATCTGGTGGGATCAAACACTGAACTGGTATAAAGTGGTATGGATAGAGACCTTCTTTTTGAAGTACTTTACCAACACATGATTTGTTTACGCCCATTCGCCTAGTACTTAACCCGGGATTTTCTGCTAAGCGGACTAAAATTTCTTCTTCCCGTTCTTGGGGAATATTTTTGGGCGGCCCAAAACAGGCCGAAAAGCCATTTTTGGCCGAAATGATCCAGTTTCTCCTAGTCGGCTATAAATTCTTCAGAATAATTGATGGTTTGGTTATTGTCTATCTGGAAATATTTCCTGATAGTCTTGCGTGCCGTGCCGTCCATTAAAATTTACTTGCGCGTAAAAACAAAGAATATCACGCATCCCCAAATTGTGCCTATGCATTACTTAAAATGATTAAACTTAAGAGGAAAACTTTTTTACTCGTTTTAAAAGTTTGACATTCAAAAAGTTTGCATAAATAATACAGCACTTGTCTCCAACGCCAACTGCCAAAGGTGCGATTTAAATAAAGTAGTAAATAAATATTATTTTAAACATTTTTTTGAAAAATAGTGATTATGTCGAAAATGGTTGCTCCTAGCGACTTTAATAAGGTATACATTTTTTGTGAATTAAAAAAGGAATTTATGTTGATACTTTTTAAACGATATACGGAGCTGAAAAAAGTTAGGGGTGCTAAAAAAGTAAAAACTAACGCAACGAGCGCCCTCTGCCGAAAACAAAAAAACTGTATACGAAATTTCATTTTTCTTTTTAAAAGACTCGTATATTTTAAATTTCATGTCAGTCTGTCAATTGAATCTGACAATTGAAAAATCAAATAATATTTTTTACTATTAAAGTTACGATAAGGGAAGTTGACCTCAATCACATTATTTTGACGTAAGAAATCTACTGTTGTTCTATGTCCCATTACTTTTGGGACACCCTGTATAATTATTAAACGCTCTCCGTGTTTTGCTCAAAATTTTATTTCGATCAGGTCAGTATCCCCGTATTTCACCTAAATCGGCGTTTGCAAACTATAGGTTAAACGCGCGCCAGTGAATCTTAAGGATGCTGGATCGTTCCCCATTTGTGACATTTTACGTTTTTTACTTTTTGGTTTTTGACATGTTTATTTTTATTTACGGTGGATATTGTTAACCTAATCTAGCTTTTGATTTGTTGTTAGTTATAATAGGATCTGTGTAGATGTTGGTCTAGGTAAAAAGTTTTTTTATAATATTTTGTAAGAGTAACTTTTTGTAAATTATTAATTTATTTCTAGACCTGATGATGCTCCTATAGCAGCGAAACAACTGTGGCGTTTAATAATGATATATATGTTTAATAAGACCGTGACTTGGAATTTTTTACTTTTACTTCGTACTTTTCTTTTGTTGTTTGTTTTGTCGCTTGGAGAAAAAATGGATGATATCTTTCTATTATTACTTTCTCTTGAGACAAATCGGTAAATCTGACTTTAATTTGTGCCTTAAGTTCCCAAGTGCAAGTTAATTCTGTTTGTCTAAGCAATTTGCAAGTTCTATTAGCTCTTGAACTTGTTCTTGAACTTGCAAGTTCTATCTATATAGTTGTTTATATGGATTTCGTGGCCAATATATTTGTATGAGATAGTTTTGTCTACTTGGATGTATGTATACTTTTTTTACCGAGTAGAAAGTTAGTCATTTGTTGGGTTTTGGCCACATTAATTTTTAGTCCAATCTTATTGGAAACTGTTCTGAGAGTCTACCTGTTATAGTTGTATGTTCATAGAATGGCCGAGCTTTAGGCTTTCATCGTTTATGTTAAAACACATACTCAAGCAGGTTCGTAAATAGTTTTGACTGTATAGCGTTCCTGCCGAACTCCCCTATTAATTTTTAATTGTTCCTGCAGGTTTACGTTAGCTGTAGTATTTTTATGTAGAATCTATTGCTAAGGTATATCGATGGTCTATTCTGGAGTCGCAAAGTGACTTTAACATGTGATACTTCTTTAAATGGGTTTTCGCAGTCCACGAAGATCAGGACAAGTGGTTTATTGTATTCAATAGATTTTTCTATAAGATTATTTAGGGTTTGAAGATTCGTTCGTGAACCAACTTTAATAAAAAAATACATATTTACAGCAAATGTTTGAAGTGACCACCATTTACTACTTGACAAAATCCGAGACAGAGTCGCGAACTGTCACTGGAGATCCAGTGACGAATGGTGACGATGATTCTTGAACTTGCCCGCCTAATAAAAATGTAGCTCTATCTGTTAATATTATATTGTCTAAAAAATTTGAAATTTAGTCACATTGGGTCATCATATTTTCACAGAATCCCAGGCGATTCAGGCGGGATCATTTAAAGAAGTTCTTGTACATAGGAAACTTTAAAAGATTAATAACGCTCTTTTTTAAAATATCTAAATATATACAAAATAAATATATATATATAATATATATATATATATATATATATATATATATATATATATATATATATATATATATATATATATACATACATATACATTCTTGAAACCCCATTTCCTTATAACCGCGTGTGGATTTTGATTAGCCCAAAAATGTTGATTTCTTCTATTAAAAATACCTTCTCTATAAAACTTTGCTTCGTCTGTCCATATTATTTTTTTTAGAAAGTTTGGATCCTCTTGAGTTCGTGTCAGAAGTATCTCACAATATTGAATGCGACGTTGGTAATCATACGGTTTCAGCTGATGAACTTTTGAATATTTAAAGGGATGCATATTATTGTCGTTCAAAATTCTTTGCACAGAATAATAAGTTGGGCATAAAATCATCTGCTGCACTTCGGATAGAAGCTTGTGAATATGCGTGAAAGTAGGCTAAAACATTCACGATGTTGTCCTCATCAGAAGTTACAGGCTTGGGCAAACTTGTATCATTTTTAAGTTGTGAACCAAATTGTATAAAGTTATTTTGTATCCACACAAATATTGTTTTATCCATTTTTTGTTAATTCGGGTACATTTCTTTGAACTTTCTGCATGTTCTTGCTACAATTTTGTCACATTGTAGCAAGAACATTACATACTTCATACAAACTTCATTTGAATAACTATTTCTTTCCATTTTGATGAATTTTTAGGTCACTATTATAAAAAAACACCCAAGCGTATTTACTATTAATCAACTAAATGTCACTGTCAAACATCAATAGCATAGCATTGTTTCATCATGACCTTTCATGGCCAACTAAAGCAAATATGTCAAAATATTCCGATTTTTACAGAAAATTGCTTTTATTTCCGAAACCGAACTACTACGATATAGGAACATAATACCTCTTTAGACAGGGATTTTCTTTTAGAATATGTTATAATATACAGGGTGTTCCATTTTAAAAAATGCACTTTTTACCATTTTTGTATCTAGCGGTAAAATCACTAATTTTGAGCAACCCTGTATAACGTAGAACAAATTTTCATAGTGAAAAATAATGTACAATACTTCCATAAATTACGTTTATAATTTCAAGGTTCTGCGCGTTCCAGTGCCGTAGTAATACAAATTTATTTGGATCTATGTTTTCGTCAAAAAATAAAGAAAATAATTAATTTCTCGAAAACCACTAAAGATAGGTATAGGAATACCTTATACAAAACCAATCATAAAGTGATAGCGGACCGGAAAATAAAAAAATATACAGGGTATTCCATTTAAAATAACAAAGTTGCTACTACTTTTTGGTATAAGCGGCAACGCTGCATCGCTAAAAATATTTTTAATCGTTAGATCATCAGCTAAAACCCATGTTTCCAAATTTTCAAAAAAAAAATATTTTCCGTTCTCCGTAAACGTCTAAGGTACCATCAACCGTCAATCACCCTGTATATATAAATATATACATACATATATATATATTGTACGTAACATTCTTGTACGTCTTTACGTCTATATATATATATATATATATATATATATATATATATATATATATATATATATATATATATGTTTAAATATATATATGGAATTTTTATTAAAATTTTAATCTCTTGTCAAATTACGTAAAGACGTACAAGAATGTTCTTGAAGTGCTAATTTAACTTAACTTCTTCAGAAAGAATGGTCTTTTTTTTCCAGCTTTCCTTACATTTTTTACATTGGTATGTTCTCGACATTTTTTCGGAATTTTGCTTACCTTTGATTGCGTTATGTTCATATTTAGATATTTTACGTTAAATAGTCTGCAAACCTCTCACTGATTCCTTTTCATATCATTATAACCAGCCATTATTAGAATATCAGTTCCTTGCAGCTCCGTTAAATAAATAATTTTTTATTACGAAGTAATAGTCGGAGTTTAAGTAATAATCGTTTTATTGTGGTAATACTCGTTGATAAAGACGTTGACACTTTTCCTTTTTAAGGTATTCTTCCTCCGTTGCTTTATACAAATCTTCAATTTTATAGAATGATAAATGTGCAAATTGATCACTTTTCGACAGTTAATACGCCAAAAGCGGTTCATTTTAGGTATAAGAAATTATACATAACATGTGTCTAGAATTTTACGTAGAATCGAAATTTAAAAAATAGGGTGTTCTATTTGAAGAAATAAAGTTAGTTGTTATAAGTAATTTTTTAGCTACCCCATATACAAATTTTTTTCAGAAAAAATTATCAACAGGTCTAATATCTTTTTTCAAAAAAAAATATACAGGGTGGTCGAGAGAATTGCAATATTCCATTCTTCCCAGACACCGTTTACATTATCCCCTTTTCCTGGATTTTGGTTGTAAGCATTATGAATCCTTTTTTTTAATCTGGTAGTAATCAATCAATTGGATGAGTTGAATTCAAATTAAAATACCTGAACTATTTAGCTTTGGTATACCTTTGTGTGCTTAAATAAATAAATTTATTTAAAAATGTCAGAAAATTTCAAGAACCAAAAAAAAATTCCTGTAAATCATTCAATAATTCTAATAATTTGAACTGTACAACATTCATACAAAGTTTCAAGACGAAAGTTTCAAGTGTAAATTATGTAGAATAGTTTTGTAAAAAAAGTCAGGCTTCCAAAATTTTCTTTTTTAGTTTCTAGTGTTTTTTAGTCCCATGCAAACCTTTCAGAAGAAATGCAACGACTGGCATTATAAACTGACTAATTTCTGTTCTCTTTTTCGTTATAGCCCCTAGTAAAAATAATTGTTCCAGTTCGCTATGGCCCAATAGACGCCAGCCGAGCTCCTCAAAATGCCCCAGACACGTCATACAGGCAGCAATTACCTTCCAGACAAGAAATAACACCACCGAAAATTGAACACATCCCCAGATTCTCCCTGGGGTACACCGGGGCGGGCTACGGCTTAGGGCCGTATGCAAGCCCTTATGACCCGGACTATCTGAATTATATGAGAAACATGCAGATGAATAGGGATGTTGATGGTAGATTGTGAAAACTCAATTTTAATTTTATGGAAAATATGATATAGCTATCTAGAGAAAGTGGTTCATATTTTGAGCAATTTTTAAATCGATATTAATTGTATATGGTTTCCATGAAAAAACCAGTATTGGAATTTCCATTAGTATTAGTAGCATGTAATGTATAGAGGCGGTATCAAAAATGGGTGATTCACGTAATATGATTTTGGAAACTCATGTAAAGAGATGGAATAACGGTTTAAAAAATCTATTTGCAATTCGAGGCTATGTAGTATGTAATATTATCTCTTTTAATTTTTGAGATATTTTGGAAACCACCAATTTTTTTCTTCATCAATTTTTTCCAATATTGACAAGTTAGTAGGGGAAGTCTTTTCTTCACAAATAAAATGCTAATCCTCTAATTTCAGGAGTGATGCATTTCGGAAAGTGTTCTTGCCATCATCAGACTCTAAATGTATAACAATTTTACATTGTTTATTATTGTTTAGAATTTGTGTATGTGTTAAGTAACTCAGTAAGTATTTTACAATTTTACAATTTTTTCTGTATTTTTTATGTCACCTGTCAAGGAAAAAAAATATGTTCGTATATGTTTTTGAACTGTTTGTAATATATTTTAGAGTCTGATGATGGCAATTTTTCCTTAATAATTTTTTTTTCAAATTTGCAAAAAAACTTTGGGCAACTTTTTATACACAAAATCTATATATTATACGGTGCGTCGCCGAGCGGAACATAGCCCATGTAAATTTTAAGGGGGTCAATTATTGGCTTCCCTGTACATTTTATAGAAAAAATGTAAGATAACCTTTTGAAGAGACCAATCTGGCAAACCCTTGTGCAAAGTTTCAAAAAATTTTAATAAGCGAATCTTGAATTATTCAATTAAATGTAATTGCAAAATTAGCAAATTTTCGGTTCAGGTAAAACCAAACGGGCACCAGTAAAATAAATATTGTCACTGACGTGAGGAAAAGGGTCAATAAATCAGTGAGAGTCGATATTTGAAAACAAGTATGAATTATTCAATCGACGAAAAAATAGATATAAATATTTAATATAACTTCATCGTTATATTAAATAAAAGTTTAGATAAAAAAGTAATGTTAACGTGTCTTTGAATGGTTGTGAGATTGATAAAACGAAAAAAAAACATTTCTTGTATTCGGCTGTACGTCAGATTTGACAAAGCCTTATAACAAATTGTTTGCTGGTGGATGGTAGATGGAATTTGGTAATTTTGCAATTACATTTAATTGAATAATTCAAGATTCGCTTATTAAAATTTTTTGAAACTTTGCACGAGGGTTTGCTAGATCGGTCTCTTCTTAAGTAATATAAGTTATCTTACATTTCTTCTATAAAATGTACAGGGAAACCAATTGACCCCCTTAAAATTTACATGGGTTTTCTTATGTTCCGCTCGGCGACGCACCACCGGGTATATATACTAGTATTTTGATAAAGCTTTTGGGGTAATTTTTTGTACTCCATGTATTTAGGATCGTTTCCAAATGCCACGAATGCGTCATTTTTAGTGTACACCAGGAGGTATACATTAAAAATGATATCTTTAAAATGATTATATTAGAGATTAAAAATTATTATATTCGGAGTATTTCACATAATTTTATCATGCTTTTACGGCCATTTATGTTTTCAAGGCACTTGAGGTAATTTTTAAATGCCTTTCCAGAATTTGGGATTTTAAGTTTTTAAATTAGACAAGGGATTTGAATTATTTTTAGAGCTCTTGGATACTTTTTTCTAGCTTCCGAGGTCAGTTTTTATGTCTTCTAGAGGTTTGGAGTAATTTGTCAATTTTTTCCGGGGATTTGGACTAATTTTCTTATAATTTGATGTATTTATTTATTTATATCGTAAATATTAAAAAAAAACGAATTACAGGAAACAATAAATTACAGGATTTTTTAATCTATCCATTCTATTGTTACTTAAGCATTTTTCTAAATCTAATAGTTTCCAAGACACATGCAACAGCAACTTTGAACATACTGTACCATAAAGATTGATCTCTAACCAATCTACCTCATATTTAAGACTGATGAATTATTTAAATATAAGTTAATTTAGAACTTAGCTATATAAGACCCATTGTAAATTATTTATAAAAAACCTTTATATATGAATTTAAACCGTAGTTGTGTAAGTCAAGATTAATGTGTATAAACCTCGGGCTGGATTGGTGCAATTCTTTGTATAATATCAAAAGAAACAAATTATTTATAAGTTTACAATAAAAATTTGTTTTATCACTTACCATAATCATTAAGCGTATAGTTTCTTCTGTTACGGGGTGGCTCAATTTCACTCTTTTGTACAGCGCGTGGCCCTCGTAATAGTTGATCAGCTCGACAAGACTTTCGAACTCAACACTTCCAATGGTATAAAGTCGGCCCTCCAGTTTTATGCGGCAATGTTTAATTTTTCTGTCGGCCCTTAAAATTGCATTTCATTAATTTCCCGTATGCCCAAACCTCTTTTCATTTACCTAAAGCTAATAGTGTAACAATTAGCATCATTTTCGCTCGGCCTGACTAAAAAGGCGCCATCCGTTTTAATTTTTTTAAGCACGTCTTCGGCTTGCTGTTTGGTGGTGTGTTTATGGTACCACTCTTCGTTTTCGTGAAGGTTCGGTTGCGGTACTGGTTCTCGCAGGGTTATTGAGAACTCGGTTGTGACTAGTGGGGATGTCCTGAAAAGGATTTTGATAAAAGACAATTTCTTTTTATGTTGATGATAATAAATAGGTGTCCATGTGCATAGGTTAAAATTGTCAGTTATTTCTACATACTTTTATAGAATACTTTTTCCATATTATTTAAGGATTAGGTGATGCCCTACCTATGCCCCTCCTAGGATCTTGTAATTTTTGTAAATGTTTGGCTGAAGACTTCATCTTTCTTTTTCAGATAAATTAAATATTATATTTAAGATTTCCGGAAATTATCCATCTCTATAATGCGACGACATAGCTGTGATATTGCGACAACTTTACTGAATTTTTTTATTCTTGGGGATATAATTTTCCACCATTGGTTTGGAATTTTGTAAAAAGAAGTGACAAATCTTTATGTTGATTTAAGTTCGAATAGACTTCTGATCAAATCTGTATAATGACCTGCCAAAACCAGGAATGTCGGTTATTTTAACATAACAATTTATAAAAACTGAAATATCGAAAACTATTTACTTCAATATTTAATATGTACTTAGCTTTTATAATACATAAAAATGGTTCTATGAAAAATTTAAATAAGTATATTCGTTTTATTCTTACTTGAATAATGATAAAAACGATGAAAGCGTGCCGGCGAAAAGAAAGAAAGAAAGTTTTAGTACCTACTTTTCAGAACTTCCCAGAAATACCTCAAGATCGCAGTATAATTGCAGCTTACTATCAAAGTTTACAGAATAGAATACAAGTTGGGCCACTCGGCGCCAGCTCTTTGAAAATCATCGTACAAAGACGCGCCGCTTCTGCAGGTGTGAGCTGCTATAAAACGAGTGTGGAGACCGGGGCAATAAAAGCCAAAACTTGGCCATTGATAGTGTTTACCTAGGTGTAGGGAACTAGAACGCTGGAAATTCCATAGGCTCCTAATACCAATACACGAGTACCTATTTGCATCAATTTGTTACGTGTTTGTACCTATTTGGTCATGAACATATTTGGGATTGTAGGATATAAAATTAGGTATATAGGTTATTATTGTAAATGAAACAGAGATAATAATTACAAAGACTGGTTAAAGTTTTATTAAAATAAGTAGGTACATTATAAATGGACGGAGAGGCTGACTATATTATTTATATAATAACTCCATTCTAAACATATTTTTTAACCTAAATACAAAACACATTAACTTAAATAAGTACTACGAGTATTTACAAATGTTTTAATATGTTAAGCTTGCCTACATAAACATCTTTGCCTTTTTTTTTAGATTTTTCTTTTTTAATATCGGCATTTATAAATTTTAATGTATAATAAATACGCACCCTTATGTATAAACTTAAAAAAATAGTCAATGGAAAATTCATTAAAGGGATGCTTAAAGGTAATGTTAGAAAATAGTTTTTTAAGAGTATAGCCAATTGCTTTTAGCGCTGATCATTTATTAAATTCAGCGATAAAAATACTTTCTAATTTTATTATGTACTCAATAATGTCTCTTGGAGGTATGGTTAGACCACCAAATAAGGTATTATTTTTATATGCTTTTAATTTACAATAAAATAACTCTTTATTAAACAGGGCATTTGACTCAGTTGCAAAATTATTGCATATATCACAAGAGTGACGTGAGAGACATTTTTTAAATAAATATCCAGCTACATATACTAAAGCATTTCCTTCTACGCTTTTTAAATTTACATAATCGTTGGTAAAAACTCAAAGAGGAATATATTTAGTGGGAGAATAATTGCATATATTATTGCATCTCTTAATAAAATTGGGATTTAAATTTAATAAGGCTTTAGCGCCATCTATACAATTAGCTGTTTCGACATTATCTAAATATCCTAAGGCAAAAACCTTTTTAAAGGGTTTTAAAGGATTTTTTAAAGGAGATTTTAGGATTCTTTGAATTTCCATAACAATTTCTAATTTCACCAAAGAAGTGCTCGAGGCAATCTTGATTGAGATTACGTGTAAATAAATATCTATAACCTTTTTTTTTGTAACATTTCCCAAAGAATTAAAATTGATCTTATTGTAAGCCGCCACCCAGAAATAAATGTTGTCCTATTTGTCATATTTTTTCCTTCAAAACTTCTTACTTTTAAATTTTTAAAAAGGGTTTCCATATCTTGCAATAACGTTTTTTGTTTTTCAGTCCCCATGAAAGCTTGAAAATCTTGTAAGTTGTTGGAGTTTAATAAATCAAAATAATAGATTATTCATTTTAAATATAAAATTGTCGCTTCTTTTGGCAAGGCGTTAAATTCAAAATAAGTATGTATAGCTACCGCTACAGAGCGACTAAATACTTGCGAAGCTAACTTTACTTTCATTTTTTGAAATTTATTAGGATAAATGTGGTCGTTTGTTAATTTATGGGCCATTTTGAACTGCTTCTTTTTGTCAATATTATACATCATTTCTAAATATTTTTTACTTGTTTATCCTTCATTTAAACAAAGAATGTGTTGAAACAAATTATTTCTTGTCGACTTGAGTACGTTGGGAACATCAAATAAATAAACTAGTTTTAAATTTTCATCGTCAACAAACAATGTGGGATTATCTATTGTCACTTTTAAAGAACTTTTAGCTAGTTTTTGAAAATTAGTACCCTGATCTGATACAACCCCAAAAGTATTTAAACCGGTTTTGCGTATCCTTCGGACAGTTTCTGATAAAATATCTTTTAAATGATTAACAGGTGCAGATGTATTATAAAAAAATAGGCAATGGGTTGTTTCCAATTGCTAGCAATTCCCTTTGCCATTATCGTTAATGCACTTCAATGCTTGCAACTTTAGAAATATCATAAAAAAGGTGAGATTTTAAAGATATTTCGTCCATGCATAAAATATAGTCTCTTTATTTTTCCTGCAACAATTTTACTCTACATTCATTTACTTTAAAAAAAAAAATCGTTAAAACCTGGATTATTTACCCATTGTTGCGTAAAACGGTTTAATGTAGATTTTGATGGTAGAGGATAAACTGTGGACATTTTTTTGTAAGCTTTTGGACCCAGAAAAAACACACTTAGAGCAAACTGTTAAAATTCATTAGTATACCTATGTCCTTTTGAGTCCTTATTCAGCAAGAACATGTTTCTTCAGAAAAATTTGATTCCAAAAATTTCATCCATGGTAACTTCTGTTTCAAGGCTTCTTTTGCAAGTGTGGGTAGTAATAGTTTTTTCTAGTGTTTTTACTGGCTCCTTAAGTAAAACTTTTCTTGGCGTATCTGCTGAAAGTTTTACTGACGTTTGGGTTCCTGCAACTAATTTTGCTAATTTAGATTATATATTCAATATTATGTATTCAATTTATATGAAAACTTAACTAATTTATGCTGTTTATAATCAAATCTACGATGGATTTTTAAGACGCAATATTTTTATTTTGGTATGTTACAAAAACATAACGACTATTTATACGTATTAGTATATTATAGGTATTTTGATTTAAATAAATATCTTACCTTTTAGTAACGGCTGCTTTGGCTCATTTACTTCGAAGGATTCTGTCTGAACAATGGCATCAACACTGGCTTTAGGAAAATGTGCATCGTTTACAATATGTCCTATATTATTTTAATTTAAAATCAATAAAAAATAATTTGATTCGGTTTGAATTTATAAAAAAAAAAACATACCTGTTTGGGTAGGTCCTCCAATCGATGGGATAGCATACGAATGAATTCGGGTTTTCGAGGAATTTGTAAAACTGTCATCATTAAAATGCAAACTACAAATTCTAATACGGTTATAACATTGCGTTAGAGTATTATCCGCGTATCTATGGGATCCTATAAATCCTAGGGCACTTTTCCAAGCTTGGCACATTGGCTTATAATTTTTTATTATTTTTTTTTTATACGAGTTATTTTAAATGTTAGTTGAGTGGTTAAATAAACAATTATTATATTTGCAATATTCATTTACTAATATTAATCCCTTGTAAAGGATTAAATAGAAGGTTGAGTTAAAGTAATATAAAGATAATAAAACTCCATTTTCATAATTAAAACTTATTTAATAGAACTTATATTTGGTACATACCTTCCTTCATCTTTAGGTCACCTAAAAAACGATATCTGATCTGTCATTCGACTTTCACAACTATCCACTGAACAAATACATATTTCGATTAGACATTTTATTCTCCACACAATCAATAAAATCAACAACTATTTCTTTTAACTCCACCCTATACACCGAAACGTGAGTAAAACTGAAATAAGTTTGGCGCACTCGGTATACATCGATAAATAAATGTGCACCAGACCTGGAGCACCGGGCAGAGGGGGAACTGCGGGGTGAATTTTGCATTTTGAAGTGCGGTGTGACGGCCGACCGGAGTGACCCAACTTGTATTCTATTCTGTAAAGTTTGAGACTATGCCGCGGCTGATTTGAAAAACTCTCTTTGCAATCGCCCGATGCAGGTGTGTAACGGCATCGGTCCTCAATAATAGCAGATCAATGCCAATGCCGCGTCAATAAAAGAAATGCCTTTAATATTTTAATATTTAGATTATTTTAAAACAGTGGCGCAGTATTAGGGCGCGTTTAGACCTGAGCACGTACGCACTGAGCCTCCGCGCACAACCGCTCACAGCATTAGAGCGTGCTTGCCAAAATTATTTAAATATAAACACACGCTCGTTACACATAGGCTGATCCAGTTGTTCGCGGATACACGGGAAGATGAGTTGACAAGAATGGAAGACCAAGAAACAGTAGCGGCCGCATTGTGATGTAAAGGTTAATTCAAAAAACAGTAGAAAAAACAAACGTAAACGCCGTCGTTGGTGGCAAACAAAACTTTTTCGTCATAGAATAAATAATATTGTATTAAATCATTTGGCATCCAAAAATGGTTATGATCAATTAAAAAAAATTTAATAGAATGACCAAAGCCGATTTTGAGTTAATTCTGAGGTTGATAGAACCAAAAATTATCAAAAGAATACCTATGATACCTAGTATACAAACAATACCTAGAGGGATACTAGGATATAGTCAAAATCGCTCTTATCGTGCGCGTGTATCGGATTATCAACGACAAACTTTTGTAGTTACGTTTCATTTCAATTTGCACAACAACGTTTTTTAACTACAACGCGTCAGATAAACGAAACAGATATATGCAGCGTTTATGTATCAAATGAAGATAAAATGATAAATGTCAGTGGTTCTAAAACAATTACTTTCATAACAAACATGCCTGTCTCGTTTCGATTGACGGATGATATTATTTGTCACAAGATAATTTAAATTTCAAATTATGGAAAAGAAAAAGCCTTTTTGTGGATTTCTAAATCCTCAAGCCAAAAAAATGGTACTTAATGTTATTAATTACTTCGAGAACGAAAAAGAAAATAAAGGGTTGCCTAAGAATGTACAAGAAGAAGTAGCTAAAGCGCTTGGAATTAGTTAAAGAATGGTGCAAAAGGTTGTATATGAACACAAGAACAATCTTATTCCCAAGAAGGAAAAAAAGTGTAAAAGGAAGAAGCCGAAGACTGAAGATTTAAGTGAATGTGTAAAAATGGAAGTAAGGTATAAGATTTATGAACTATATAGGCTAAAAACAAATATAACGCTGCCATTTCTGAGGGATGTTTTAAAGCAACGCGGCACTTTGGAAATTGGACTTTCTGCTTTATCAAAATTAATTAAAAGCTTCGCTATAAAAAAGACTGCAATAGAAGATATTTGTGTGAACTACCAAATATTGTGAGCCAACGAATAGGATTTTTAAGACAATATACACAAAATGAAAAATCAAAGTTATGGAAAGTGGTATTCTTAGATGAAACTTGGATATTTTCAAACGGGAGTGGAATAAAATCTTGGCAAGATGAATCTGTGAAAAGCGTGAAAAGAAAAAAAGGATGTGGTCAGGGAAAACGATTTATTATTTTACATGCCTGGCCTTCAACGGGATTCGTTCCAGGTGCAAGTTTAATTTTTTCTTCTAAGTCTTAAAATATGGATTATCATGACAATATGAATTGCGAAATGTTTGAAAAATGGTTAAAGGAACAGTTAATACCGAACTTACAAGAACCTTCCTTAATAGTATTAGACAATGCGTCGTATCATTCAAGAATTTTGAATAAACAACCAAATGGAAGTTGGAGAAAAAGCGACATTTATAAATGGTTAGTAAAAGAAAATCAGAATCCCTTGTCATATATGCAAAAATCCGAACTTCTTTCAATTGCAAAATCGCTGAAAAGACCAAAAATATATGCTGTTGACGAAATAGTACGTGAATATGGCCATGAAGTTTTAAGATTGTCACCATACCATTGTCAGTTTAATGCCATTGAGCTTATATGGGCAGGGTCAAAATCTTATTATGAGAAGCATGTGGGTGCTGGGCTTAGATCTGACCAGGTTGAAGCAGTTTGGAATGAGGCATTGAATCACATCACAAAGGAGTATTGGCGGAAATCAGTGGATCACACAGAAAACATTATTAGAACCTGGTGGAAGAGAGAAAAAGTACTCGATATCCAAGTTGAACCATTGATCATTGCTCCATTTGAAGAAGATTCGGAAAATGACGAAGAGTTTTCCGACTCTGTTAGTGATAATGATAGTTATAATTAGTTTCTTTTTTTAGTCAAATTTGTTATTCATTTTTACACATTCACTTAAATCTTCAGTCTTCGGCTTCTTCCTTTTACACTTTGTTTCCTGCTTGGAAATAAGATTGTTCTTGTTCTCATATACAACCTTTTGCACCATTCTTAAACTAATTCCAAGCGCTTTAGCTACTTCTTCTTGTACATTCTAAGCAATCCCTTATTTTCTTTTTCGTTATTTCAATAATTAGTTTTCTTTTTGCATTTCGTTTATTATTTAGGTGTATGATTAAAAGGTAAAAAATTTTTTTTTTTTAAACAAAGCTAAGTAAATAAATTGGTGAATGGGAGATAGATATGCCCGGCGCATTCTCCATTTTTTCAGTTTCAATCTTTTTTTGCCTTGTAATGTGTAAATAAATAAATTTTCATAAGAAAACGACATTTTAAAGAACTGTCGTAGCTCGCTTCGTATTTATCTTTTTAAACAAAGTTAAATAAATGAATTGGTGACTGCGCTGGGAGATAGAAATACCCGCCGCATTCACCAGTTTTTTTTAGTTATTTTTTATCTTTTTTTGACTTTTAACTGATGTAAAAGAAAACATAACACAACTTTTTTAATTTTTTGTGCATCAACGTATAGATTGGGTCGAACGACAAATAATAAATCATAAAATTAAAATGTCATTTTAAAAGTGAGATTGTAACATGAACTTGCCTTTAAACAAAGAAAGTAGTTTTCTGGCACTAGACTGCACTGCACCACACACAATACAAATTAATTGTTTGTCATTATACCAAAATGTATAGTTTCCCAATAATTATTACAAAAAAACACAATCACACAATGATTAACAAACAAGATCAAAAAATCGTTAAAAATTAGACGCTGTGCCCTGAAATTGACAAATTAGTATGTTATGCACATACATAGGGTCATGCTAAATCGTATACTAATTTCTCAAAAATTTAAGACAACCATTTTTAAATGAAATATGTAGAATTTTAATGAAAGGCTAGGGAGGCATTTTTGCTCTCATAAAAAAATATAAAATGCTTAGATTTAGATATTATTGCGTGAAGAAAAATTGTCATTGAGAATTCCGTCTATTTCGGACAATTTTTCAAAAAATAAAAGTAAATATGTCTGGAAACTTAGCAGAATATCGGGGATTCTAGGCATATACCGATGAGGCGTATACCCAACGGGCTTTATACTTATGGGCTTTTTCACGTCATGAAAGGAAATAACCAACGTATGTTTTACATGTCGAATCTCGGATACGTAGTATTCCGCAGACATTTTTACGGCGTTAAAGGCATCACGTTCAATAAAGTTCGTCAGTTAATAATTATGATCTAAGGTGTATACGCGGCTTTAATATGTCACATGACGGCGTTCAATGTATTGTCAAACTCTCAAGGAAATAACATTTTGGCAACTGGAGATTCATACAGCAGTATCCAGTACCTGTTTAAAGTCTCTAAATCTTTCATAACTTATATTGTTCCTAAAGTTAGCCATAGTAGAAGTACTACGTGAACGAAAATATATAAAGGTAAGAAACATTAAAATTTGTTGTCATCGTTGTCAAATTTAATTTTTATTAGGTTACATAAAAACAAATAAATATATTTTAATCACAGTTATGAAAATAGCAGTTAACAAAATAAACTTAGTTGCCACCAAACAGCTGCAAGTAGGTATTGTCCGTATTTATATAAGCGTCAATTTGGGTAGTATTGCAAGAGCTTAGAACATTGAACGGCAAGAATTAGCATTGCCGTGGAACTATGGGCAGTTTGTTTGCTTGCAACATCTCTTATGCATTCATGCCAAATGCTTAAGTAGAAATGGCAAAAAAAAACACAGTTAATAATATAACATTTTTTCTCTTATTTTGACTGGCGCAAAATAATATTATTCCTCTTAAATTAAAAAGAAGCAATTTTTTTCATAAAATATTATAAGATACTCTATAAAGAAGTCAACATTCAAAGTGAAATAAATGTAGATCATGTATATTAGAGAAAAAGGCAACAACATCGCAACGCCGCTCAATCGCATTGTTGATTCCACTGACACAAGAAATCTTTACCAGGAACGTCGTCAAACAATATTTACATGATAAATATTTATTATTAATAGATTATGCTTCAAATTATAAACAATATTACGGTTTGTCAACTCTTTACTAGTTTTTTTAACGTACTTCATTAGAGTAAAGGTACTTATCTAATAAAAGGCATTTTTATGGAAATATTTTATAAATATTATAGATTTCTTATTATAAGGGTGGATGTCACTGTAATTTATGTATGTCATTGATTGAAATGCCATCTTGTGGAGTGTGAAGCCTAAGGAACTTTTCTGCAATACCGACGGTTGTTACTTCTCATCTATCTATCCGCGTGTTGCGCAACGCATTATTATCAAATTTCTTGCGAAAGAATATGTCGGGCCCATCGAATTTTGGAATAGATTTGGATTAGACAGTTTGGGGAATCGACTCTCTCAAAAACTCAAGTGAAAGTGTGGCACAAAAAATTTCGGGAAGGCCTTGTCAACGTTGAAAACAGTTCCCACCCATGACAAGCATCACAAGTGTAAACGTAGCCGCTGTTTTTCAAAATAAACTACAGTGCAGGAAATCTGTCAAAATCTTGGAATCAGCTATGGAAGCGTCCAGTCAATTATTAAAAATTCCTTGGGTTTTCGAAAAATGTGTGCTAAGTGGGTTCCAAGGTTGTTTACTGCGGAACAGAAAAATTATCGACCCCAATGTGTAAAGTATGTGTGCGTATTTTGGCTCGATACAAAAATGAAGATGATTTTTTGCAATGCATAGTGACTGTCGATGAAACCTGGTGCCATCACTACACTCCAGAGTCAAAAAGAGCGAGTATGGAGTGGCGAAGAACAAATGAACCTTGTCCCGTAAAAGCAAAAACGCAACCTTCGGCTGGTAAGGTAAGGGCGACCGTCTTTTGGGATTATAGAGGAATCCTCCATATCGACTTCCTTCACGATCGGAAAAAGATTAATGCAGCCTACTATTCTGACCTTCTTGAAAAAGTGCGACAGTCTCTCCGATCAAAGAGACGTGGTTGCAGTGTAAAAAACGTGCTCCTACTCCAAGATAACGCCAGACGACACACTGCCAAAATAACACAACAAAAAATACTATTATATTCATTCTACTTGCAGCAGTCGTACGAGACGGTCGTGTTTTCGTTCGTTGGCTCTGTTAGTATTGAATGTTTGTTTTGTTTTGATTTGACCGCGTGTTTTAAAAAACTTTTTTGTTTAAAAATTACAACGGTGTGTTTTCCGATATACATACGCTTCCTGATAAATTCTAGTTCCTATTCTACTGTTTACGTTCCGCTAGTATAAACTTTTCCGGTGTAACTTAACGTGACCTTGTATAGCTACCATTGACTTTTTCGATATTTATTGAACTTTTAATATTGAACATTAATTGCTGTGCGTGCTTTCTAGTTAAAAAACATTTCCCGCTAACTATTTAGTTCCTGTGTAACTCTGTCTGTTGAATTATTTTTGAGTTTTTCCTGTATAAACATCTACCGTCCACTTGAGAATAATGGCTGAATTCAAGTGCGATTCCTGCCAAAAAATCGTCTCGGATAAAGAGAAATACAAACTTCGTTGCAGTGGGGAATGCCGCCGTAATTTCTGTATGGGCTGCACAGGTCTGGACAAGGTCCTTCATCAGCAGAAATACAACAACATTAGATTTTTCTGCAGTGTTTGTGATTCACCAACATTAAAATATCTTCATGATAAAGTTTCGCAGCTGCAAAACTCTCAGATATCTCTAGAAAATGTCAATGCTCTGGGAACCTGTCTAAAGAAGAATAACGACCTTCTTCCAGTGTTTTCAGAGATGTACGAGATTTTAAGTTCTCACGACTCCAAATGGAAGAATCTCTATGACAAAATTGATGACATTCATCGCCTCCATACTGTCTCTGAAAATGGACAAGAATCTCTTTTCCATTCAATCAGAGATATGAAACAGGAAATTTTCAACCTGTCATCAATTCTTATGGACAACCATGGTGAGACGGTAAAGGTACAGGTCCATGATTCTTCCAATGAAGAGTTAAAAAGTGAAGTAGTGAATCTGAGGAAAGATGTTAAACAAATGGCTCGCACCATAGAACAATTAGCTAAGGAAAAATATAATGTTAAAAGTTACCAACCTGTAACTAAAAGGAGGATAGCCTGCCAGACTGATCATACAGAAAAACCAGACCCGGAGGTTCCGACGTCACCGAAGGACAACACAATGAACAAAGATGAATGGCATTACGTGGTTGTATCAAATATCCCACTTCCGTATACCGGAAATCAGCTTGCACACTTTATCAAAGAAAAACTGGGAACAACGGACTTTATCCGATGTTTCCCAATGCTAAAAACCAAGGACACTGCACATTCCGACTTCAAAATTGGTGTGCAGAACTTAAATCAATTAAAGCGGCTGAAGGATATTAGAATGTGGCCACCGGGCACTCTCATAAATTCATGTTTGGAAACCTCTAAAGCGCCAGTCCAAATAAATAGTACCACCTCGCCCAAATCTAAGCCTTCCGAGTCTAAGTCTAAGCCTCACTCTCCAGACAGCCATAACCTGCCATATCGCTCAGTTTCATCAACATCTGCTACAATATCCAGAGAGGTTCAATCTTTGAAAATTAGTTCTGATAGGGAGGCCATTGCTGCCTCTAAGTCCCTTGCAACAGAATTACTAGAGGTTGATTTTGTCATCGATAATAATTCAGTGGCGAATAAAACAGCAAATAATATGGACCTGTTGACTCCACCAATAGTGCGGTTATCAAGAGACTCAGATGCGACTGATGGTCGCTATTTATTGGCCAGACTGAGAGACCCTTCCATCTTAAAACCTCTTAGGCTATTCCTTGCCTATCTGCATGATCAACCCTCCAGTGTGTGTTTTGAAGGACATACCAACACCAGCATCCGATTGGCACTTGCATCAGAGGGACTTCCTGGTGACGTGGACTCTTTGCGGAGGCTCTACTTTCGCTACCATGATGCCTATGGTATTGGTCCAACTGAAGTTGAAGCAGATCTGTCAGCCTTCAGGTCCTTCTTCTGATCAGAAAAGCTGCTACGCCTTCAAAAAATCAGAGAGAGTCATAGCAATTATTATTCTGGTGGATCTCCCGCCAGGAATAAAAATTTTTAAATGACTTGACGCGAACAGAGGATCAAGCACCCTCTAAAATACTGGACAATGGCAAGCTTAGTATTTTCTCTCTAAATATTCAGTCCTTAAGACATAAAACTAATGATTTATTTCTTTTACTGGAAGAGCTTCATTTTCCAGAAATCGTTGCCATAACTGAACATTGGTTGCATGTTGGTGAGCCTGTGGTGGTGGATAATTACACTACAGTTGCCAGATTTGATAGAACAAATCTAACTCATGGAGGTACTGTGATATTATCTACTAGCAACGACTTTTCAATGGTAACCAGGTTCGATAATTTAGTTTCCGAAAAAATATTTGAGTTTTCCATTGTCTACAATAATAATTTTGATCTTTACGTTGTTTGTATTTACAGAACACCTGATGCTGACGTAAATGTTTTTTTCCAAAAATTACTAAGCTTGCTTGAGTCTCTGCCATTAAAAAGCATACTCATTTTATGTGGCGACCTAAACATTGATTTTTCCAGTGTGTGTGCTGCTCAAGAATCTCTCCAGTCCATTTTCGACTCTTTTGGCTTAATCATGCACATTAAATCACCTACTAGAATAACTAAAACCAGCTCTAGTACAATAGATTATGTCGTATCTTCCTTTGAGCCAGATTTCGTCGATTGTACTGTCTTAAGCCCAGGTTTCTCAGACCATGAAGCAATGTTAACAAAGTTTTCCATAACTAAATCTAAAAGTAAAAATGTTCCACGCAAATTAGGCCGTATTTTCTCGGATAAAATTTTTTTACATTTTAGGCACCTTTGTCAATCAACTGACTGGAATATTCTCTCTGACGACGTTGATTCAGAATTCTCTAGATTTGTAAAAACGCTATCTAGTCTTTCTCACAAGTCCTTTCCTTTGAGACCTCTTAAAAAGAAGCAACATAACCCCTGGTCTACCCAAGGCTTGCGTACATCTGCTAAGAACATGCGCTTATTATCTCATCTTAAGAAATTTTCAGACAGCGCTTTTTTTCATGAGTACGTAAGACTTTACAAAAAGATTTATCAGAGAACTTTAAAAGCCGCTAAGGATATTTACTATAATAGGAGACTGGCTAAATCTAAAAATGTGGCTAAGGAAACATGGTCGATTGTTAATGCTTTGAGAAATAAGCCTTCTTTGTCGAATACTATCTCCACTTCATCTGAAAACCTTAATGATTATTTTGTAAATGTGGCAAATAATTTATTGAGTACCATAACTCCTTCCCATGATCCACTTTCATATCTTCCCATTGCAAATGAGAATTTCCACAGCTTCTTCTTTACGCCCGTAGTGTTACCAGAGCTTTGCAGTTCAATTAGGGAAATCAAAAACAAAGGCTCTTCTGGAATTGATGGAATTACTCTCAAAATGTTTTCAAATCTGCCCGAATGTACATTATGTCATCTTATTACTCTAATTAATCAGTCTTTTCAAAAAGGTGTTTTTCCTAACTGCCTTAAGTTGGCGATAATAATTCCACTACATAAAGGAGGAGACAAAGATCAGTCTTCCAACTATCGCCCTATTGCTCTTCTTCCCACACTTTCAAAAATTATTGAAAGATTGGTTAAAAAAAGACTTCAATTTTCTGTGATTTTTCTAAAGCCTTTGATTGTGTTAATCATGACATCTTATTAAAAAAGTTGCAATATTACGGGTTCAGAGGAGCGCCTTTTGAATGGTTTAAGTCGTATCTCAGTAACAGAAGTCAAGCTGTGAGAATTGATTCGACTATGTCTTCTTGCAAGCCAATACAAAGTGGAGTGCCTCAAGGTTCCGTACTTGGCCCTATTTTGTTTCTTATCTTCATCAATGACATTGCTAATCTAAATATTAACGGTAAACTCTGTCTATTTGCTGATGATACTAGTTTTACCTGGAGTGATCCGGATATTTCTAAGCTTCATAGAACCGTATCAAGTGACTTAACTACTATCAAATCATGGTGCGACTCTAATCTCCTTTGTCTCAACATTTCCAAAACTAAAATGTTGTCCTATAAAAATACCTTGCAATCTTTTGTACTTGGTAATGCAACAATTGACGAAGTTGATTCTGTAAAGTTTTTAGGGCTAACTGTTGACAACTCGTTAAAATGGAACACACATATTGACTTTTTATCAAGAAAATTAAGTTCCGCTTGTTTTGCGTTAAGATCAATTTCTAAGGAGCTTAGCCTGTCTACTTCTAGAACAGTTTATTTTGCCCTTTTTGAATCGCACCTTCGATACGCCCTTCCATTCTGGGGTACATGTAGTGCAACTCAATTTGACCGTATTTTTAGACTACAAAAGAGAGCTTTACGTTATACACTGAGACTTAAATACAGAAGTCATTGCCAGCATTTCTTCAAAAAATTTCAAATATTAACTTTTTCATCTTTATTCATGTTAGGTAATGAGTGAATCGAACTATATTATATGAATATTAATTTAAAAACCCAAGATTTTAGAAGTGAAGCGTACTATAGCGCACCGCCAAAGAAAATCCGAGAAAGCGGCCGGTTTGAAGGTTTCTGAAAAACTTCCTTTAAGGAGAAGAGATTTTTTATTTTTATGTTTTTAAGGTTTTAAGTAGTAGAGTTTTCTGGGTCGAAAAGAGTGCGCGGTTTTCAACGGGTTAACATCCCTGCGAACTGTGATGATACAAATTTACAAATTCACCTTTACATACGCGTAATTTATATAATAACGGCCGGTTCTTTTCGAATGCTTCTAGCAATCTATAATTTGTCTTTGTTTGAACCAGAATTAAATTTATTACAGTTCATTTAAAATGTGTTTGTAGTAGTGTTTTATTTGGGTATTTTTAATAAATGTATGAAAATACAAACTGTGTCATTTGCCCGAGGTTTATTATAACGCTGCTGCAGACTGGTCCTTCAAAGGAAAAAACACAATTTGGAACATAATTTATGGTCCATTTCGAGCCGCATCTTTTGGTAAGAAGAGGCAGTTACGGGTTGCTGGATTACTGGGTCACGGACAAGAAGCACAGACGTCTAGGCGCTGACGTTTTTACTGGAAATTTGGAACTAAATTCTACAGAATTTCCATCGCACTACATCCACTAGGGAACCAAGCTGTTAGGAGGAGTACTCACAATACGCAGGGATACGATTTACGGGAGACGCAAGGCCGTACCGCACAAGGTACATCAGACAAACAGGGCATACCATTGGGACTACCAGGAAGAGAAGGTCAGATCGATTTAATTAATATAGGGACTTATTATTTCAAGTTTTATAATTAAACAAGGTGTTTAAATAGGGACTTTTTATGAAAACATTCATAAAGTAGACATAATTTCTCATACAATTACATATTACAGTTTGGTGCTGATTGGCATATTTGTAGTAAGATTGTAACTTGGCATTTTTAATTAATTTCTTTAAGTTGGGGCAAGAGGTACATTTAATGCAAAGGTTTTGAATTTAATGTAGTAATTAAAATTTGATTTTATCACTATTATTTTTGTGCTAAGTATATTACATAGTTAAGGTACTGTTACTGTTAATTAACTAGGTAATTATTTTAAAGTGTAATTTTTTTTTGGATTAATTTTAATTAATTAATTTTACTAATTAACATGGATGAGCTTAAAAGAAAAAGAACTACTAAGAAAGGGTCTATCACTAGGATAGAAAATTTTGTTAATGAAAATGAAAACAACATGTCTATAGAAATAAATGAGTTTTCGGTTAGGGAAGTTAGGTTACAGACAGCTTTCGAAAACTACTGCACCGTTCAAGATGAAATTGAAAGTAATGATTTAAATGAAGAAAATGATCGTATTGGGGTGGAAAATCAATATTTTAAAACTTGGGCTAAAATAAAATCGGCTATAGAAAAACGAAGTACGCATAATTTACAAAATTCTAGGGTTGAACAAAATGCTTCTCAATTTTCCTCAGATGATCCCCTCGGTAAAATAAAATTGCCAAATATTAACCCACCTTCCTTTTCCGGAAAATATGAAGATTGGAAAACATTTATCGATTTGTTCACAGCTATGATAGATAACAGCTCTTTATTGACAAATATACAAAAATTTTTATATTTAAAAGGTAGTCTCTCCAATGAAGCCTTAAATATTGTCAAAGACTTGCCACTTACGGAAGCAAATTATACAATTGCCTTAGATTTGCTCAAAAAACGTTATGATAATAACTTAATCATCATAAACACACACATAAAAGGGATTCTAGACATTAACTCAGTTAATAAGGGTAATGGGTTTCAAATAAGAACATTTTTAACCACGGTTAGGCAACACATAAACTCACTACGGGCACTGGAGGTTCCAGTTGACACATGGGATATTTTATTGGTTTATATTTTGTCACAAAAATTAGATTTCCAGACTCATAAGGCTTATGAGCTGGAAAAAGATGGTACAGTGTTGCCAACACTTGAGAATTTATTAGAATTTCTGGAAAAACGTTGCACAGCTTTAGAAAATATCACAGGTCCAGAATTACCTAGAAACTCAACATCTTCAGTGTTTAATTCGACTTTTAAAAATAAAACAAAAAGTTCTCTTTTGGGGGTTCAAGACAAGGGTACTAACAATAATGGGTTATGTTCATTTTGTAAGGGAACTCATAAAATACATTGGTGTTTCAAATTTAAGAATATTAATCTTGACAAAAAAAGGGACTTTATTCAAAGCAATAAATTATGCTATAATTGCTTGGGGTCAAAGCATTCTGTTGCTGAATGCATGTCTCGAGGGTGCAACATTTGTAACAAAAAACACCATACACTTTTACATACTGAGAAAAATAATTTAAGGGGTCAAGGCTATTCACAGCAACAAAATGAACACACAGGGTCCTCAAGTAATGAGGCAAGGACACATCAAACTCCAGAGCCTGATGAGGCATCAAATCGGACAGTTTTAGTTTCACAGGGTAAATTATCTACATTACAGGTTTTATTAGCTACAGCCAAGGTCACATTGGTTACAAAAGATAAAAAAGAAATCACAGTGCGAGCCTTATTAGACTCAGGTTCGCAAGTAAGCTTTATAACAGGGGAAATTCTTACAAAATTAAAGGTGCCATTTTTCACTAATTCTATAAAAATTGGGGGTATAGGACATACTTTTTCTCATGTTAATAAAATAGTTAATCTTAAACTTCAGTCGAAGTTTGACAGGAGTTTTCACATAGAAGGGACATTTTCGGTTTTAGAAAAAATCACATCTCCTTTACCACATGTTTTGCTAGACACTACTAAAATTAAGATACCAGATCACATCAAGTTAGCAGATCCCAGCTATTTTAAAACTTCAAATATTGACATGCTTATTGGAGCAGACTTATATTTCGACATCATTCTTTCTGGGATAATTAAATTGGGTCAAGATTTGCCCGTTCTACAAAATTCCAGGTTAGGTTGGTTGGTTTGTGGCAATGCGCCCACAAGTTTCCAGTGGAAAATATTCTGATGACATAAATGAATTAACGGTCTGTCATTCAATTCGGGAGCTTGATGAAAGTATTTTAAGGTTTTGGCAGTTAGAAGAAGTTTCTGGAAAAAAGGTTTTGTCTTACGAGGATAAACATTGTGAACAGATATTTTCTAAGACCGTACAGCGTTTACAAAATGGGCAATTTCAGGTAGATTTACCTTTTGCCAGTGTTGATGATTACAAAAAATTGGGAGATTCGTTTGCAATGGCAACCAAACGTTTTACTTATTTGGAAAGAAGACTACACAAAGATTCGAACTTATTCAAACAATATAAAGATTTTATTGACGAGTATGTCAATTTGGGTCATGCAAAGTATGTAGATTTCGATTGTAAAAATCCAAACAGGGACTTTAGGGTTTTTCTTCCTCATCACTGCATAATTAGGGAAGCTAGCTTAACCACCAAGTTGCGCGTGGTATTCGACGCTTCTGCACAAACTTCTAGTGGAATTTCACTTAATAGCATTATGTTAAAGGGCCCACAAGTTCAACCAGATCTATTCGATATTCTGATCAGATTTCGCTCATTTTTGTTTGTTGTTACAGCTGATATTCAAAAAATGTATCGGATGATTCAAATTAATCCGGATCAACTTTTCTTACAAAACATTATTTGGCGCGACTCTCCTGAGGAGAATTTAAGATGTTTGCAACTTCAAACTATTACTTATGGTACGAATTCAGCGCCATTTCTTGCTACTCGTTGTTTGAAGCACTTAGCACAGGATGAAGCTCAAAGATATCCTTTAGCTTCTGAAGCAATTTTAAAACAATGTTACGTGGACGACATTTTAGGGACTGCAAATAATAGAGACCAATTAGTTGAGTTAATTAGGCAATTAACTGAAATGTTAGGTTCGGCAGGTTTTGTACTTCACAAATGGTGCTCAAACGAAACTTCCTTATTAAATTCTTTTTGTTCTAATTCAAATGGCGTTCAAATTCAGGATGAAACCTTGTCAAATAAGGTTTTGGGTTTAGTTTGGCAGCCACGTAGCGATATATTTAAAATATCAATTCCACAGCATGATCAACTAAAGCAAGTCACTAAAAGGCTGGTTCTTTCGAAAATTTCACAAATGTTTGACCCACTGGGTCTCATAGGTCCAGTCATTGTCATTGGTAAATTATTAATGCAAGAAATTTGGATGCGAAAGTTAGACTGGGACGAAACGTTGCCACCTGACTTAAGGGAAAAATGGGATTTACTTTTTGATGGTCTTACAAATTTAATGAATTTAAAAATTCCAAGATACTTATTTTCTTCCAATTTAGTAACAGAGGTTGAGCTTCATGGTTTTTCCGACGCATCTATGGTTGCATATGGTGCATGTATATATATCAAGGGATTGCATGCAGATGGACACATTTCTTCTAACCTGGTCTGTTCAAAATCACGTGTGGCACCAATCAAAACAATATCTTTGCCACGTTTGGAACTTTGTGGAGCTCTGCTCTTGTCCAAATTAGTTCATAAACTTATGAGAATTTTTTCGATTAAAATAAAAAGAGTTTTGCTTTGGACAGATTCAAAAATTGTTATTTGTTGGCTTAACTCATCTCCCTCGCGTTGGAACACGTTCATAGCCAACCGAGTTTCCGAAATTCAAGAACTTACTCATGGGTTTCAATGGAACTACGTAAAGTCAGAGTTGAACCCAGCTGACATTATATCACGCGGTTCCTCTTCCAAAGACCTCATATCAAATAATCTATGGTGGCATGGGTCAAAGTTTTTGGAAAATCCTAGTTTTGATTTTTCAACTTTCGAATTTGATACTACAATGGAAAGTCCACCCGAACAGAAAAAGGTCACTTTAGTCAATACTAAACTTCAAAGTAAAAATATTCTTCTAGATTGGACAAGATATGCTAGTTTTTCGCGGTTACAGAGGTCATTTGCATTCTGTATTCGTTTCATAAATAATTCAAATCCAAAAAATTCTAAACTTCGAGGACCTCTCACCGTTAATGAGCTGAGAAATTCACTTTTTAAAATTGTTAAATTGGTTCAGGAAGAATGTTTTCTTTCAGAAATTGAGCATCTTAAACAACAAACGGTTAATGCAAATTCAGGGAATGCAAATTATCAATCGGTTTTTAAAAGCAGTCATCTTAAGAGGTTAAATCCTTTTTTAGATAAGCACGGAATCTTAAGGATCAATGGACGCCTTGCAAACTCTTATATTCCATATGATCAGAAATTTCCGATAATACTCCCAGAAAGACATTATGTTACTAAGCTTTTAATTAGGTTGGAACATCTAAAGTTATATCATGCAGGAGCACATACGGTTTTGGCCAATTTAAGAACAAGATTTTGGCCAGTTCATGGTTTAAGTCAAGTAAAATCTGTTTTGAAAGCTTGTGCAACTTGTTTTCGATTTAGGGCTAGTTCATCAAATCAGATTATGGGTGCTATACCGGCGGACAGAACTACAGTTGCGAGACCATTTTTTAAAGTTGGGGTTGATTTCGGTGGACCGATATTAATAAAACAATCCAGACTTCGAAATTCTTCCAAATCAAAAGCTTATATAGCTCTTTTCATTTGCATGGTCACAAAGGCAATGCATATTGAACTGGTAACTAGCTTATCAACTGAGGCATTTTTGCTAACTTTAAAACGATTCATAGCACGTCGAGGTAATCCTGCTATTATCTTCAGCGATAATGCTACAAATTTTCAGGGAACCAACAATCTCCTTAAAGATGTATATAAATTTTTTAAATCAAATTCCAATAAGAATGTAATTATTGATTTTTTGTCAACAAAAGAGATTGAGTGGCGTTTCATTCCACCAAACAGTCCACATTGGGGAGGGCTTTGGGAAGCCGGAATTAAATGCACAAAATCACTGCTATACAAGGCAATTAAGAATTCTTGCTTTACGTATGAAGAACTTTCAACCGTCCTGGCACAGATCGAGTCAATTTTGAATTCCAGACCACTGTGTCCAATTTCGACTGATGCTACAGACTTTTCGTGTTTGACTCCGGCACACTTTCTTATCGGAGAACCTATGAACAGTTTTCCGGAGAAAGATGTTTTAAATATTCAGGAAAATCGACTTAATTTTTATGAAAGGTGCGCTAAGGTCAGGCAATATTTTTGGAAGCGTTGGTCAGTTGAATACCTTAACACTCTTCAAAACCGCAGTAAATGGTTCACGGCTAAGGAGAATTTGAAAGTGAATGACATTGTTCTGTTAAAGGATGATGGTGTTCCTCCTTTAAAGTGGCTTTTAGCTCGCGTCTTAGAAATATTTCCCGGAAAAGATGGTAAGGTGCGAGTAGTTAAAATGCGTACCGAAAACAGTGTTTTGGTAAGGCCTATTACTAAACTTTGTCCATTCCCATCTGAGACTTGTTGAGGATGTTACCTCAAGGGGGGAGGATGTTAGGTAATGAGTGAATCGAACTATATTATATGAATATTAATTTAAAAACCCAAGATTTTAGAAGTGAAGCGTACTATAGCGCACCGCCAAAGAAAATCCGAGAAAGCGGCCGGTTTGAAGGTTTCTGAAAAACTTCCTTTAAGGAGAAGAGATTTTTTATTTTTATGTTTTTAAGGTTTTAAGTAGTAGAGTTTTCTGGGTCGAAAAGAGTGCGCGGTTTTCAACGGGTTAACATCCCTGCGAACTGTGATGATACAAATTTACAAATTCACCTTTACATACGCGTAATTTATATAATAACGGCCGGTTCTTTTCGAATGCTTCTAGCAATCTATAATTTGTCTTTGTTTGAACCAGAATTAAATTTATTACAGTTCATTTAAAATGTGTTTGTAGTAGTGTTTTATTTGGGTATTTTTAATAAATGTATGAAAATACAAACTGTGTCATTTGCCCGAGGTTTATTATAACGCTGCTGCAGACTGGTCCTTCAAAGGAAAAAACACAATTTGGAACAATTCATATTTGAGTCCCTTTGTCTAATACGCAAACACGGTTCAGCATCTGATAGGCCTTCCCATAGTTATCTACTTAGATACACGGAACATGATCTATACCTGCCTACCCCACATTCAGAGTTGGTCAAAAGTTCCATATTATATAATGCAAAAAAAATGCACAATCATCTGCCATTGGAAATTAAATCCATCACATCTTTTTTTGCATTTCGTAAAGCATTAAAAGCATTCTTACTGGAGAGAGCTTTTTACACAGTTAACGATTTTTTTTTGTAATCATTGATTTGAAATTTCGCACTAGCAGATTATGTATTTTTACTATCTGTACATGTTTAGGTATACTGCTTTTTGTAGCTATTTTAGGATTTTTTATAATTTTTTACTTTTTTAAACATTTTTTACATTTTTTTTAACGTAGAGAGATTTTTTAATGATCTTTTTTTTTGACATTGTATACATTAAATTGTATATTTTATAATAATATTTTTGACTACTTACAATTCCTAAATTGTATTAATCTGTATATATTGTAGATAATCTATTCTATTTATTTATTTATATTTTTTTTAAATTTTGTTTTGTTTTTCTTTTTTTTAATTGTGTTTTGTTTGCATTTTTGTGTCTTTTTTGTTTTACAGCTCTGTCTACAAATTGTAACAATTTCTTGACAATAAAGCATTGATTGATTGATACTCAAATTGGGATGGACTACTTTGGAACACCCTCCCTACAGTCCGGACCTCTCTCCCTGTGATTTCTACTGGTTCGGGCCGGGAAAAATGTATTCGAAAGGGAGAAGACTATGTAGAAAAATAATGTCATTTCTTTTTTGTTGACAACTTTTTGCAATAAATTAAACGAAAAAAGGTCGGTTAATATTTGATCCACCCTCGTAAGTTTTTTTATTATTCTACGTATGACGACGGTTGTCCCTTGATATGATGTTATGACAATATCGGTATTTACTTGTGAAAAGATCGGCTTAAATCGCCTTTTTCTCATGGTGCGGCACAAGTTTTTACCATCGTAACAGTTCACAATTAAATGACTCAACCTTTTTCCCTTTGACAAATTTGAAATGGCAACACCATTTATTGCCAGGATTCCCCAAATATGGAGTATCAGTTTGGCTATTATTGCCACAGGCACACAGGGACTGTAATCACAACCAGAGCGGTCAGTTAAGGAGGGAGAAAGCAATGATATTTAACAAAATATATCCAAATTTTCCATATTTAAATTGTTTATCAGTTGTTGCTAGGCTTCATTTTTTTTGTCTTTATCCTGGATGTTGAACATTCCATAACACCGGCAGTTTCTCTAATTCTTGTATAAGTAATAAGGAAATCTCGTTATTCCACTTCATAATTATAAATTTATTAACGCTCGCGCACGAATAACATTGCCCCGCATTCCCGTACAAACTGAGCAGTGCGCAAGCCAATGAATTCCTTTGAGCACATCCCGGAGACAATAAGTAGGCACATCGCGTGCTACTTATTCGCGAGCAGCCACGTGGTGAGCGTGCGCGCATAGACCGTTTCCACCTGAGCCTTCACAATGGATCAGGGCGTGCGTGATCAGGTCTAAACGCGCCTATAAGTTATATCGTGATAAACATATAACATATTTAGAAGAAACGTGGTTTGATACGCATAACCGTTGATTGAAAAGGGAAAAGATGCGCAAATACTGTATAAAATTTCGTGACCGCGGCAGCCAGTCGTTCTTTGCTTTATCTAGCAATTTAGAAGCTAAGAGGTGGCGCCCCCATACGTAGGAATGATGAAACTCGCTTGGCAGCCTTGGTATTAAAAATTATCAGGCATAATATCGCAGAGAAATGGGAGTTTTCGCATTGCGCTATTTCTGTTTGAGGACATATTCGCATATTCCATAGTATAAATTTGGGAGAAAATATTGAAAGGTTTAGTTTCATATTTTGTTTTTTTTCTAATTTTTAAGTATAAAATCTAATAAGTAATATAAGTAATATAATTTTGCTTAGTTTTAAAAGTATAGTATATTATAGAGTTTGCCTACATTTCGGCAGAACCAGAGGCTGTTATTTTTTATACAAGGTGCAAAAATATACACATGGTAAAGTTATGGTAAACTATTTGTGATGCTGTAGATTTCGTGTTTTTTACCTTTTATAAAAGTGTATGACCAGCATCTTTGGGATAATGGATGAGTCGAGTTATATGGTAAAGTGTTTTAAGCTGTTGGGCCTACGGCTTATAAATTTAAAAAAAATACCTTGAAAAAAAATTAACCTTAAAAACATATACAGGGTGTTCCGTTCATCATGTTACAAACTTCTATGGCAGATAGAAAACTTCAAAAGAAAAACAAAAGTTCATATAAACATGGGTCCGGAAAAGCTTCCTCAGGGAGGTAGAGCTCTTTGAAAATAACCTTTAAAAACTAGTTTTTTTTTAATAGCTCTGGAACTACTTTAGCTACCGCAACCAATTTTGGGAGGTATTGTTATAACAATCTAAGTGTTTGTTTACCTTTTACATTTAAAAGATTTAGCAAACAAAATTAACGCATTTTTAACAAATCATTCTGTACTGCTGGCATGAAGTATAATAACTCGTTTGGCTCTTTAGCATGGCGCATTCAAAGCACAATTCGTGGAATTATCAAACCAACCGTTTATCTACTAGTATAAATGATGTATGTATTAATAGTATCGTCATGCGTATAGTAGTACGTTATGCCGTTGATTGAAGAGGCGAGAAGATACGCATATTTACGGGCAAAAACGTGACCCAAAAAGCGCGCGGCGGGTAGATGGCGCCACGCTCAAACGCGCGAGGAAATCTTTTTGCCGTTTGTGTCTCATTATTGTTTAGCGGAGCTCGCCAGCATCGTCTAAGGGAGTTTTTGCATGTTTGGCGTATTATTTTGTATTATTATTGTTTTGAATTATGTCAAATTCAAGCAAAATTAACGAGTGTGCTTATCGGGGATGTACTAATACTAGGAAGAGAAAAAACAATTCTCTTAGTTTTTTGAAAATTCTTTTAGTTTTTTTAAATGGGAAACTGAAAAATACCAGCAAACGAGAGAAAAACAAACTTCTAAGAAGCCGCATAGCAAAATACGTATCGTATCTAATCAATGATTGAAAATTAAATCTTGCCTCTTCAGTCAATGTTTAAACAAATAAAATAAAAAATTATGATAAAGATTGTTTAAATAATCTTTATATGTAAATACTTTTACTACCATTTATTTATGATTATTTCGTTATGTAAAATTTTCTGCTAAAAATATATACGAGCCCCGTCTTATTTCAGTTGGCCCGCTTAGTAAAAAATGAATTTATTATTCTTTTATCGAATCTTTATTCCACAATATTACAATACCAAAAAGTATCTCATATAAACATTATGTGTTATTTTTAAAATTAGATTTTGGTTGATTGATTTTGAAATTTTTGAATCATATTTTAAATAGTAGAAATAAATTTCTTGTTTCTATTTTTTATTTTATTTTAACTCTTTAGGCATATACAAGGGTTCTATTCATTAAGTCCGAAATCCACTAGCAAGAAATTTGGGATAGTTTTAATCAGGGGTAGTATCAGAACTTAATAAACCCCATGCCTCAAAGAATTGCGACTGTTTTAAAAAATAAATATATGTTCAATATAAATGAGTTTACTTTCCCATTTTGTTGTGTTTATAGAGTAAGTAAAGCTTATTATTTGTTTAAAACTATATAACACTATAAAATTTGTCTTTTTTTTTGGGGGTTTAAACAGAAATTATTAAGAATTTTCAATTGGGCCAACTGAAGTGGGACGGGGCTCGTATAATATGAACAATGTAATTACATGGCGATTATTCATAATGCCCAATGCCCGGGCAATTTAAGAAATATGATGCTATTTATCAAACCAGAATATTAACCCAAAAATAATCCAATTTTACCATTTTCTTTGGTTGGATATATAGGGTTGGATTGTTTTTGGGTTATGTATGCTGCTTATGTATTTTTGAAATCAATTATTTTCTTGGGTATTGGTAATTGTTAAAACATAAAATTTATCTTGCTTTAACATATAATTTTAATAACGTTCGGTCTTCATATTCTTGATCTTTATCAAATCTACAATAGACATTTTTAGATTTAAAAAAAATACATTTAAAAGTTTTCAGCTAAAAACTTACCCTATAAAACATAAAAGTCAATCTAAAGGTGAGTAACATATACAGGGTGTTCCGTTGATCATGTTACAAACTTCTATGGCAGATAGAAAACGTCAAAAGAAAAACAAAAGTTCATATAAATATGGGTCCGGAAAAGCTTCCTCAGGGAGCTAGAGCTCTTTGAAAATAACCTTTAAAAACTAGTTTTTTTTTATAACTCTGGAACTACTTTAGCTACCGCAACCAATTTTGGGAGGTAAATTATTGTTAGTACATTTATTCTTTTGAACCTACTAAATAAAAAAAATATTTACCAGGGGCTTCAGAATCAGGAGAGTATTTGGTAAATTTGGAGCCATTTCTTTAAGACTTTAATTTCTGCCCCAACATGGTTTGGACATTAGATTATGATGTTCCTATACTTTTTACATAAAAAAAGGTGCTCTTAGTAAAAGTCGGTAAATATCACCGTTTTTGTGGAAGTTTGACTAAAACCAAACTAAGATGCTGTATCTTGAATTAATTATTTTAATAATAATAAAATGCTAATTCATTGCCACTGTCAGTATTTTTTAAATTTGTCACTGTCAGTTTTTTTATACATGATATTAATTCCCTGTTTATTACGGTTAAGTAATGGATTACACTTTTGCTGAATACGCCGATATGCTTTTAATTTATGGGGAAGCTCGATGTAATGGTAGAGCTGCTTCTGGACTATATGAAGAGTGGTTTCCCGAAAGGCGAATCCCAGCTCACACACTTTTTGAAAGGGTCAATCAACGGCTCAGGGAGACTGGCTCTGTTAAAATAAAACGCCAAGATAATGGCGTGCAAAGGAACATCCGAATCCCGGATTTTGAGAAAGAAGTGCTTCAGCGATTTGAAGATAACCCATCAGTAAATACGCGAGCAGTTGCTGATGCGATGCATGTAAATCATGTTAGGGTATGGAACGTTGTTAATGAACAGCATCTTCGGCCCTACCACCTGCAAAAGGTGGAATCATTAGGACCCAATGATTTTAGGCCCCGCGTGAATTTTTGCCAGTGGTTTCTTGACCGGTGTACAGAAGAACCTCAATTTCCAAAATATGTCCTTTTTACTGACGAGGCTTATGTGTGAAGTGAGGAAAACCCTTGGTGGATGATGAATACCCATGGTATTCATTTTAGCAGCTATCAACATAAGTTTTCGGTCATTTGTGGGCCGGCATTGTTGGAGAACGCTTAATTGGTCCAATTATGTTACCTCCTCGTTTAACGGGAAATATTTATTTAATTTTTTTAAGAAATGTACTGCCAGAACTATTAGATGATCTCCCCTAAATATACGACAGAACTTATGGCTACAACACGATGGAGCGCCAGCTCATTTTCCACTTATTGTCCGCGAGTTTATAAATGAAAATTTTGGAAGGCGCTGGATTGGCCGCGGAGGCCCTGTCACCTGGCCAGCGCGCTCACCAGATTTACCCTTAGATTTTTTTCTTTGGGGGCATATGAAAAGTCTCGTATATGAAACTCCAGTCGAGTCAGAAGAAGACCTGGTGGCCAGAATTTCCGCAGCTGCTGAAGTAATCCAAACCACGCCTGATATTTTTAACCACGTCAACCTTAATATGGTGCGTAGATACAATAAATGTATCGATCGTGGCGGCCGGCATTTTGAGCAATTAATATTTTAAGTTTATTTTTGTAATACCAATTTTTAATAAAATTTGTTTACGTTTCTAAAATTGTTAATTTGTTGGTTTTTTAGTACACTTAAAATCATTTAAACATTTTATGCCTCAAGGTAATTAAAGTGACAGTTAATTAATTTGAGTACCAATTTAATAAAGTGGCTACCTTAACTTTTTTTAAACATTTATTTTATATTTACGCCAGATTTTTTTTTTTATTGTTTATTAATAATAATAGATAATTCATTTTTGTATCTCATAACTTGCTTTTCGTCAATTTTCACAAAAACGGTGATATTTATCATTTACCGACTTTTACTAAGAGCACCTTTTTTATGTAAAAAGCATAGGAACATCATAATCTAATACCCAAACGGGCAGAAATTAAGGTCTTAAAGAAATGGGCCCAAATTTACCAAATACTCCCCTGATTCTGAAGCCCCTGGTAAATATTTTTTTTATTTAGTAGGTTCAAAAGAATAAACGTACTATAAACTCTGTATAGTAATAACAGATCTTATCCAAAACAAATTATTTTCATTAGCAAACGATTTTAAGAATTAGAGTTTAATTTTTGTATCTATAATAACCGGAAAAGAATTTGTTACTTTTTTGCACCAAACGAACAATCAGAAGACAATACTGATACAATATTGCGGAGTGTTGTTGGGTGGGTTCAGAAATAAAACAGAAACCTGTTTACCTAAATGTCGACGTTTCGACTTATATTAAGTCATCCTCAGGACACTGAAATGGATTCAACAACCCTCCGCAATATTGAAGTGGGTATATTGGGTCACAAACACGAAACTGAAAATACTGATACAATTAATCTAACAGATATGTCTCTCTCATCCGAACTCTCAACTCAAGCTTCAAATTTTTTTAGTGTCAGACATATCAATAACAGTTTTACCTTAACATTATTAAATATGCAGTCTAGTAGAGGTAAATTCGATGATTTGAGTAAAAGATTTGAGGAAAGATTAAATAATTCAACAATGGTTTTAATATGTGAACACTGCTTAAAGCCACATGAATAGTTACGTCTTAGTAAATTATATTGTTTTAGATGTATTTTGTCGCTTATCAGGCTATAGAGGTGTATATATTTGAATTCATGAGACTTATTATTTTAAATAGGTGTTTAGCGTCGTTCATTTGTTTTGCTAACCTCAAAGAAGAGCGCATTTTTTAATTGTGTGCAGTGTGTAGCTGCAGTTTAAATATGTATGTGTTATGTTCTATTTATATATCGTTTTCCTTATAGTAATGTACTTGACTTCTTATTAAAACTTGAGGCCGCTCTTTCTTCTATTCCTCCTAAATCTAATGTAATTATTTGTGGCGATTTTAATTTGGACTCTTTCGTCACTACAGATTTAAATAATATTTCGCTTTACACAATCTAAATAATTCTTACTTTAAGATGTAACCCATCTTCATGTAGTTAAATTTACATTCATAACATCGCACTCGTCAACTTTAATAGATGATGTGATTTCAAATTATAACCAAGAAGAAACTATTTGTAGAGTAACTAGTAGTGGTTTATCGGATCATGAAACCGTGTGCTGTAGTTTTAAAATAAACAAAAAAGGGCGAGAGAAAGTTAAGCGGTATGGCAGATTGTTTACAAAAAATAATTATGGTAGATTCTTGCCTCAGCAAATTGGAACTACACTATAAACTCGAGTGACCCCTTGAAAACTTTTCATGCCATTTTGAGTAGTATTTTTAATATATCGTTTCCTGTAAAATTTCTTAAACAAAAAGCAAAACCTTCCTGGATAACTAGGGAAATAGGTGTTTCTGGAATGAATTTAAGATCTCTTTACCATATAGGAAAATTCAATATGCATAATAGCTTTTTTGTCAAATACTTTAATATTTATAGATCTATCTATTGTAGAATTCTAAAAGCAGCTAAGCAGCAGTATTAATGTAGCAGGGTTCGAACTTCTTTTGACAGGCAGAAAGAGACCTGGCGGATTGTTAATGAGGTTAGGGGTAAGGGGTCTCTAGCGCTGACAGAGGCTATAAATATTTATTTTGCCACAAGTGTTTTCCCCATAGTTTAAAGATTGCTAATATATTTCCATTATTCAAGAGTGGGGATAATGCAAATTCCTCGAACTGCAGACCAGTGGCACTTCTGCCTACTCTTTCAAAGATAATAGAAAAGGTAGTTAAGATACACATTTTAAGTGATGCAACTTTTAATTTTTTAGAAAGGCCTAATCTGAAATTAAATGGCCAACAGGTTGCAGCGGCACTGTTCTGTGACTTAACGAAAGCATTCGATTGTGTTAGTCGCAGAATATTTGATACCTATGGTTTCAGGGGTAAGGCAGTGGAATGGTTCCGTTCATATTTGAGTGATAGAACTCAGTCTGTGTGTTTTGATGTTTGGTTCTTGGCCCAATTTTATTTTTATTTTATGTTAACGATTTTAGAAGCCTAAAGATTTCGGGGATGTTTACTTTATTCGCGGATGATGCTACTGTCCTGTGGAGTGATATGGATGAGCATATGCTGGCAAAAATTGTTAATAATGACTTGCCTCTAATTAAAACTTGGTGCGACTCAAATAAGCTTTGTTTTAATGTCTCAAAAACCAATATTATCTCATTTAAATGTGACTTGGGACCAGTTTACTTAGAAAGCCAATTGTTAAGCTCTACATCAGATATAAAATTCTTAGGCATTCAAATAGATAATAAACTAAAATTTCAACAACATATTGAACAACTGGGTAAAAAACTTGCATCAAACTGCTTTGCAATTAGGATAATCCCCAATGAGATAAAAGTACGACTAAACAGGCATATTTTGCATTAATTGAATCGATGGCATGTTTCTGGGCTTCTTGTTCTAAACATTTGATGCACACATTATTTGTGTTGCAAAAAAGGTCAATTAGGTACATGAATAAAGCCAAAGTTACAGATTCATGTAAGAGTCTTTTTGTTGTGGACAAAATTTTAACATTGCCCTGTCTCTTTATACTTGAAACAGTTTCTTTAATACACAAAAAATATGGCATCAGTTTGAGTCAGGATTTGTCTTTTTGCTCCACAAGGTAGACACATAGGGTGCCATTGCCATTCTCAGATTGGCCCTGGTGCATGACTGTTGCGTATAATAGTCGTCAACTTTTTAACCATTTGCCATCAGCATAAGACAGATTGTTCAGGTTCATAGATTTAAAAAAGAAGTCAGGAAATTGCTTATTGTAAGACCCTATTATGATATTAAAGAATGTTATAATTATATTTTTTAAGTTCTTTTTTATTTAGTTCCTATTGGTATAAGTTTGATTGTTTTTTTTTAGATTTTTACTTTAGATTTTACCAGCATTTTATTTTATTTCATTTTAATTTGATTTTATACAGCTTTGTGCACAACAACAAATGTTTAGAACAATAAAGCATACTTTGAATTTGAAATATATTTCTCAATTTTCGGCTGATTACCATGAAGTTATGATGAAAAAGGGTTCTCTAATCAGCTCTTACCAAACATTCTTAGAAACTCATCTTGCCATTCAAGAATTTTAAATAAAGTATCAAATACTAAGACAAAATATACAAAATAAAAATTAAGAACATTCCTGTTCCCGACAAAATCCCTTTAAAAAGGGAGTTGTTAAATATAATTAAAGATTTTAACTTAAAACCTAATATATGGAGAATGATCTCTATCTTAAAAATACCTGATTATTTGGATTCCTAAACTAAAATATTGTATAACGTTAAAACCTATCTAAGTTTTACAACAATATATTTTAATAGTATCAATTCTAAATTCAAAAAACATATCTAGAACTGATAAAAATTTAACAGATCAAAGCATTTAAAGTTAATGTGTATTAAAAGGTTGCCAATATAGATCAATTTTCTTGGCAGAAATTTAACCCTATATTTTATCATAGTTTCCCTTTTAAGGTTTATTCTCTTGTTCTGTTGTTTTGTATTTAATTATATTCATTTATTTATTTTTACATGTACAATGTACTAATATTAATAATATAATAATAGATAATAGTTTATTTCGTATAAATAAATATGCAGATTGTTTACTGGAGCAAGGATAAGATCCACAAAGTTAAACATTTGACTGCAGTTCCAAGTTTTCTTTAATGAAACATATAATCCTAAATAGAAAAAGTATCCAATATTTTTTTTTAATAATTTTTTTATTATATCCTTTATGCAATTCAGATATTTGCATTATCTTTTGTTGTGGTATATTTTAATTCGTGTGGTAGTTTATTAAATATTTTTTGTTCTATACCGGGTGTCCAGAAAGTAACGGGACATAGAACAACAGTAGGTTCCTTACGTGAAAATAATGTGATTGAGGTCAACTTGCCTTATCCTAATTTTAATAATAACTGAAATACAGGGTGTCAAAGTATTATTTGATTTATCATTTTTTATTCATAGGTCCTGAACCAAATGACATACTGACATGAAATTTAGAACATAAGTCTTTTAAAAAGAAAAATAAAATTTCGTATACAGTTTTCGCGTTTTCGGTAGCGGGCGCTCGTTGCGTTAGTTTTTACTTTTTTAAATCCCCTAACTTTTTTGCAGCTCCGTATATTGGTTTGAAAAGTAACAAAATAATTTCCTTTTTTAATATTACATAAAAAATTTATACCTTATTAACGTCGCTAGGAGCAACCATTTTCGAAATAAATAATTTAGGTGCAGTTCCTCGGGTTCCAATACTTCTAATACTTAGCTTAAGCAAATTCTTTAGGATGTGTTACTATTTCTCCATACATTTTTAATTACTGTTAATATTCTATTATTAAATATATATAGTATTATTTTGTTATAATTGTTTTTATACATTTAAATAGTTCTATAATGTGCATATTAATTTAATTTTTTATTAATTATTTTTTATGCAATTTGCAAATAAGCATTATTTACTTATATTAGTTAATTGAAATATCATTTCAGGATCTTGCTTGAGGTAATACTGAATGAGCGCTATAAGAAGAAATATAAAATACAAGGTTTTAACGATGTAAGACGTATTAATGATAGTGAATTTTAAATATTTCGAAAAGAATTTTAATTATATATTTAGCCACATTACCTGTAATGGGTGATAAGACTATACAAGCTGTCGTAATATTTTCCCTCAATAAGGTAGTATTTAGTTTGTTGTTTGTCCTGCTTTGATCTGATTCTGCAGTGGTTCACTTGACCATTTCTCCAAAATGATAATGAATATTCTCCCACGAATGTCACGCTGGCTCTTACTAAGAATGTTCCATCTCCTACAAGAATTTTAGAAAAAAAAGTGTATGAAAATATGATAAAAACTTACCCAGATATGAGTAAGTCTTCAACAACTGCTCAGCTTCTTCCCTTCCTTTAGCCAAACGACCATGAAACCATTTTTCACTGAAATGCAACTCCTCGTTTGGGATGTTTTTATTAGGACCAGTAAAGCTGTTGTTATCATCGTCTTCGTCTTCCCTAAGGGCAATGGATTTGAAAAAAAAAATCCAAATAAAAATAATAAGACTTTACTTTTCAGAGTTATCCCCATCCAGTTTGTAATGACTGGTATAAAACAGCATATTATGATTTAAAACGAAAAAATGTGGCATCCACTCCTTATCCACTGGGTCTTCTATGAACATCTCACCACTTTTCACTGCATTCCTGTTAAAAAAAACCCTAATTAATAAAAACCTCTCATTGAAATGTAATTGCCTGCCTTAGATCCATATTTTCAGTCGAATCCATTCTTATCATATTAGAAGGCACCACCTCTTGCCCTTCAGGGAGTTTTTTGTGCTTTAGAATGATTTTGTGTCTGAGATTGAACGGAGATGGTAACACCGTCTCGTTTTTGTCAAAGGGTTTGGTTAGAAGCATATCCCCAAAAACATCCTGAAAAAAAATAGGAATTAATAGAGTAAAATAAACCAGTAAGTGACGTTTTTTTGACGTATCAAAGATTTTTTCTAGAATAAATTTTAGGATCTTTACACGTATTCCAAAAATTCAACTCGAAAATTTATTTTCAACTCAATATCAGAATAAAATAAAAACAAAAAACAAAACCTTCTAAATAAACAACAAAGATGCATATGGTTCCATCTAAGCTAATTATATATAGTACTGACCCACATTCTAGGGATAATTCTCAAAAATCCAAGACTATCCTTCAGAGCAACTTTATTTTCTGGAAATTAATAATATTAAAATTTTGTACATTGTAGCAGTGTATAGTTTTGTATATGGGAATGAGCAAATTAAATCAAATATTGTATCACATAATTATATAGCATAAGCAGCCTTCCTAACAATTTGAGCGTTCCAGATGTGATTTAAATTTACATTTTATTACTTGCTTAGCTCCTAAATTGTATAATTTAATTCCTATAAATATTAGAAATATTATTAGGAAAAAAAAGTTTTACTTAGAAAGATTTATATGCCCGTTTTCCGTTTTTGATGTATGTTAGTTTTTGGGTGCAGAAAGGTGAGATCATTTTGAACATATTCAACCCTATATAGTGTTATACCAAGTTTTACAGTTTTCGAGATATCATCGTTTTTCCGAATTTTACCGAATTTGGTGATAGATTTATAAAAGTTATATAATAAAATTTTTGTTAATTATTTTAACCGATTAATTTTTTTTTCGTAATTTGAATGTGTGTTTCAATGATATAAAACCCGTACTGAATTCTATATATGATAAAAAAATGTAAAATGCTGATTTTCTTTTGCTCAGATCGGTTGAAAAATGTGGTCAGTATTTAATTTTTTTTTTGTTATTGCTCCTTAGTAGGTTTGTTTTACCGGTAAGTTTTGCCATTGCCCCGCGACGGAAAAACTTACCTTTTAGAATTTGATTAGTTATTAATAGTTGTTTCGTTTAAACTTTAGTATTTCATACCGCTTATTTTGTGATATTGTTGTTAAATATTTTGATATAATGGCTGCTTCGGTTTTGCGCTATTTGGACAGACGAAAATCCTCATATGAAGAAACAAGTTTCATTTCAACAAAAATTCAATTCCAACAATGTATAGGCAGAGTATTAATCGGTCCGTATTTTTTGCCAGACAATTTAAATGATAAAAATTATCTAGATTTTTTGAGAAATAACTTACCTGATATTTTGGATAATATATAAGAGATCAAGTCATATTCCAAAACGATGGATGTCCCGCCCATTATCGGATAACTGTAAGAAATTTTCTTAACAATAATTTTCGTAATAGATGGATCGACCAAAATGGACCGGTATTGTGGCCAGCTAGATCTCCCGAGTTGACCCCCCTTGACTACCATGTTTAGCGAAGAATGAAAGAACTGGTATACAATGAAGAAATCCTAACTCGAGAACACCTTATCCAAAAAATTAACGCAGCAGCAGAAATAATGAAGGCGGAACTGATTCTAGGCGTATCCCCTACAGAGGGACGAAGATGTCGGCGTGATATTAGAAACGGTGGTTCTCATTTCGAGCATTGTAAATATATAAAAATAATTTTTGCCTGTGCATTTTGTTAATTCGTCATATGTACTTTTTGTTAGAGAACATTCGCGTTTTTTAATTAACCTACATTCATATATACAATTTGTATTTCTCTTTCCGTATTTTCCTGAGTATTTTTTTGTTGGTTTAGAACTACTCGGTGCTAAGTAATCATCGGTAAGATCTTTAAACACTAATTTCTTACTACAATACATACAAATGCTTTTTCCTTTATTTTTTCCGCAAAAAAAAATAATATTATGCATATTAAAATCATGTTTAAAAATGTAATATTTAATAATTTGTTTCTTTTACAAGTGTAAAAATCATAAAAGAGGAGTTATAATATATATATAATATTATAGTCCGTTACGGGTCACCGTAAAGCTACTAAGGAGCAACAACAACAACAAAAATAAAATTTTAAAAACTGAACCACATCTCTAAACTGCGGTCAATAAAAAAAAAACAGCATTTTCTATTGGAATTTGATATAACAATAAAAAGAATAAAGATAACAGAAGTTATTTCGAACGAATATCTCATTTACACACTTCCAAGTTATTCGTCTATAGACTCCAAGTTAGATATTTTGAAAACTCATTTTCTACATCCTATTGTTTCACAATTTTTTTTATCACATGTAGATCCCAGTACGTGTTTTATATCTATGAAATACACATTTAGGTTTATAATAAAAAAATAATTAATTAGATAAAATAATTAACAAAAGTTTTATTATAACTTTTATGGATCCATCACCAAACTCGATGAAACATCAAAAATCAGAAAAACGATGATATCTCAAAAACCGTAATACTTGGTATAACACTATAGAGGGTCAAGTATGTTCAAGATGATGTCACCTAGCACCCCCTTTCTTATATATTTCGTCGGTGAACTAAACACCGCTTATTCCAGATTAATCAAAAAATTAAAAATGTTCACAAAGCAAGACTGATATACAAGTAAACAGAAACCATTAAACAAAATCACAAAAATTGAATAAAATAATTTAAAATAATAACCAAAACATAAGGAATTAAAAAATACAAACATTGATATGACATATAATCTTACATTAACAGACAAATATCGCTATAAAATTAGAATGAAGTCAAATTTTTAAGTGAATTCTCCCATATTATAATAAGCTATATTAGATTACTTATGAAATAGTAAGATAGAAAGAAGTAAGTATTAAAAAATCTTTAAGAAATTTCTGCTTTCATATACAAGTGATTTTTTTACCAGTGCAAATCTTGGACTTATATATTTTTTGTGTTGTTAGGAGGGATGTCATAATGTGTGTTGGTATAAAAATGAATTAATTTGAGAATATATTAATTATTTTTATTTTGCTTACTTATTATATTTTGGTTTATTAGACATTAATATTAGTGTATATATGTTTCTTCTTTAACTTTTTTAATGGTCTTGTTTTGAATAATTTGAGTATCTTTTTTTTATTTTATTGTATGTTTCTCCTTTGGGAACATATAGAAAACAGGGTGTACTCTTCTCTGATGGCATGTATTTTTAAAATGATAAAAAGTTCGATATTTGCAACTAAATAATTCAATAAATAAATAAATATTTCCTTTGCTTAAAAAAAAATACAGTTAAATGGTCAAAATATGGATTCAAAATATTTTTACACAAATTAAAGCTTTGATACTCCTTACTTGTAAATTATTAGCCATTTTCCTCTGCTGCGGCAATGAGCAGTTATCCTCAATAGATAAAATCACCGGATATTCCGAAGTAATAAATGCATGCTCCTTAATGGCTCTGATAGCATCAATAAACTTAATTTTTGTAGTTAAAGTGTGCCCGTGGAAGATATACGGTGTGCAATCCGGACCGTCCCAGCAATCTAATTCTATGCACCTACAGCCCATGCGAAGGCATCGCGCGTATGCTTCAACAGAAGATTCAGAAGAAAATTGATCTCCAGTGAGATATCTACAAGATTTTAAGGTTTAATGGAATAAAATCTTATTATAGTTCTTTATTACGTATTATGAGAAGATGCGATCCAATAATGGCTTAACGGACGGGTCATATCTTGATAAACCGAATCTTTTTTGGGGTCCCACAAGTCGTTTTGTTTGGAGAATAAAAAATCCAAGAATTCTGGTATCATCAAGTAAGGCTCTTGCACTTCCCTAAAATACAATAAAAACATGAAATATTCTTGTGTTGTGTAAAAACCACACCTTTGAGGGTCTTTTAAAAAATCACAGATAAAATTTCTCAATGCTTCCTTATTGAATGCTATTGAATCTCCCTGTTGTTCTTTTAAAAACTTTTGAAACTCTTGAAAGTTCACTTGTTTCGAGCTTGAATATTCTTTGATTTTATCAAAAATATCAGATATGTTCTAAAAATATCCAAATATTAATTTAAGGACAAACATTAAAATATCACACATGTACATCTTCGTCAAATATTAACTTCTGATACAGAACGGTAAAGTCGTCAAAGCCAATCTCACCCCGTCGGCTCGTATCGACAATATTAAATACTTCCCTAAGTTTACTTGTAGGAATCTTATAGTTTACCCTAGGTAGGAAGGACTTTAAGTCTTTTAAGTTCACCCTAAAACAAAATTAATTTATTTCCAAATAAAATGAGGCAACGAGTCGTTTGACTAACGTTTCTCTACTTCCTTCCATCTCGTAAAACTCCCTTCTTAACCAGCTTTGCACCTGCAAAGAATAGGGAGAGGTCAAAGCATCTTTGACTAAATGATTAAGTCCTTTGACCCACAGTCTTCTCTCTTCTTCTGACAAAGCTAAAATCAATAATGTATAACCAATGTTATAGGGATGTAGAGTAGGGTTGCTACCTGTTATACTTAAGACTCTTAATTTAAATTCAGATCCATAAAAAACCACAAAACATTTTTTAGATTCTTTTAGTTTTGCTTCGTCTGGCCACTTTTCAAAATCTTTGGAGTTTTTTCCAAGGCGGACCTCTTTGATCTCAGCTAGATCTATGGTTCCTGAAAGTAAAGTCAAATCAATAAAAAATAATGATTTGCTAAATTTTTTGTAGCTAGGCATTATTTTTGTAGATTTGTGGCCTTCATTAAAGAAAGATCATTAAATAGCTTTTATATTTTTAAATCTCCACAATGGTGTAGTTGTACTTATTATTTCTATTCGAGATCACAATTAAAGTAAATCAACCTACCTTCATAATTGGGTTTACATGTGCTGGTAGTAGGCCTAGTCCAAATAAGTTGCCTAGTTTCCCTTCTTATTGCTAAAGTCTTACTTTCTGGCTTCTTTCTCCATGAAAATTTAGTAACCAAAGTTCCCCTTTCTAGTAGGCTAATGATCTGCTCCATTTCAGGAATATACCCTGTGCCATTACTTAATTGTAGTTGTTGGAACATTCCGTAAGCTATAAAAGAGGCATATGTTTAAAATAATGAGAAAAAATATAATGTATTCTAGTACCATGATGACAATTATTTGGTCTTAAATTATGTGTATTGACTTTATAAGAAGACCATTGCCTAGAAATTTTACTTTTAAGAGACATGTTATGCCCTCAATAATCAAATGTTTATTAGTACATATTGCTTTTCCCACAATTTACAGGATAAAGCCTGGAATTAACCTATCTATCTGGATATTAACAAACAAAGTTATCTTTTATAAGTTTGCTAATATAACATTTTTGGCTCTTGTAGTGTGACAGTTTTTGGGAGTTTCATGAATATGCAACATCTGGTTTTAATAATATTTAGATCCTGATATAACAAATGTTTGGCAAGTTAATTGTGGATGATTAAGATAAGAAGTGAGTGGTGACTGTGCCATATTTTAATACCCTCTTAATTCAGCTGCTATATTTTAATTCATAAAAGCCTAGTCACCGTCAATTGGACATAATTCAATTATCAACATTGTGACATACTTGGAATCAAATAATCTGGCTCCATCATAATAACAATTTCCCTCTTACTTAAACAACAAACACACACACACATACACATAAGAGAAGTACTGAATTTACAATTTCTGAGCCTTGTTGGAGGATACTATTGAGATAACAAATATTTGCAAATACCTTAAAATCTTTCATTTTTGGTTCACAAATATTAAAAAATAAATTCCTTAGCTATTATTCCATATTAGGTGAAAATATTTATGATTTGGCTTATATATATAAGTGTGTGAATATTATTCACATTTTGTTGTGTAGTCCAGCTATTAGTGCTTTTTATGACAAGTGAGTTTGGGTTTGGACCTTTTTAGTCTGAAGTGACACTCCATATTATGATTTCTTTAAAGTGTTCAACATTACATATACTTAGAGTAAAGTGTTATCAAACTCAACTGAGTGTAAGTGTAATAGCATAGGTATTTAATAGAATAATTAATTTGGCATCATGCCATATGCTCATAGTTATGGTTTAAACATAGTAAAGCTTTGGTTTATGACATGATTTTCTGGGGCACAAGAAACAAAAACATGTTCATAACCGGAAAGCAAATTGGAAAGTTTTTTCTCTTTACTAGAAATATAACCTTTCTATGGTACATTATTACACCTATAAAAAATAGATCAATGACGAAATAAGGAATATTATTGAAACCAAAAGAAACAGGATGTAGCTATCTGCTATTTGTTCATTCAACACCTTACCTTATTTGAGATTTAGGAATTCCAAGCACCAAAAAAAATTAATTATTTATGAACTGTGCAATATACAATATACATGGTGCTTTTGTATGGCATCTTAGGAAGGAAATTATTTGTTGCTTTAATATAGTTTTCAGTCAATATGATTAAAAAAAAATAAATATTTTACAACAAAAACAAAAATGTTTTTTTTTTGTATAAATTTTGACAGTTTGTGACAAATTGGCAGAGACGCTGTCATGCGTGGGAACTCGTCACAAGGCGCCAATTTTGAAAGTAAATTCTTGAGAATTTTTTAATTTTCATCGGTTGTGAAAAGATTAATAGAATGGAATATCCATTGAGTGTACTCCTTAATAATTAACATCATAATTATAAAAATTATTTGAATCTTTATGTAGAAAAATCTTTGACATAATCTTCGCCATCATGGGACTCTTGAAAATCGATGTGTGTGAAGCTAGCGTCCAATCCTATCCAGCAACCAAATCGAGAACGCAGCATATGTCGGTTGCCAGCGACCAATTTATAGTCCGCGCTCCCTGTTATTTAATCTATAAATGCCCCCGTATCTCCTAAAATTCCCAAGGGATTTTAATAATTTTTTGTCCAGATATTAACAATGAATACCTAAATCGACGTACGATGGTCTCAAACCTCTACAACCTAAGTGTTGTGAAAATTAATTAAAAAGTCAAATGTTAAAGGAATGAAAAAGGCTCTAACTCCCAAAATTCTCAAAGGATTTCGATAAAACTTTTTTCTATAAAAGATAATAAATATCTAAACTAATTTTAGATGGTTGCAAACCTCTACAAATGAAAGTTTTTTGATAAAAAATTATTGAAATGATAGATGTACAAAAAAAATTAAAAGCTGTAACTTCCAAAACTCCCAAAGGATTCGAATAAAACTCTTTTATGAATCGACTTAGGATCGACTTCGATATTTATTATTAATTGCGTAAAAAAGTTTCATTCGAATACTTTGGGAGTTTTGGAAGTTATAGTCGTTTATATTTTTCTACATATTCAATAATTTTTTACCAAAAAACTTTCGTTTGTAGAGATTTGCAACCATCTGAAATCAGTTTAGATATTTATTATCTTTTATAGAAAAAAGTTTTATCGAAATCCTTTGGGAATTTTGGGAGTTTGATTGATTTAACTTTTGACTTTTTAATTAATTTTTACAACAAAACCTTGGGTTGTAGGGGTTTGAGACCATCGTAAGTCGATTTAGGTATTCATTGTTAATATCTGGACAAAAAATTATTAAAATCCCTTGGGAATTTCAGGAGATACGGGCATTTATAGATTAAATAACAGGGAGCGCGGACTATAAATTGGTCGCTAGCAACCGACATATGCTGCGTTCTCGATTTGGTTTCTGGATGTCGATCGGATGCTAGCTTACATTGAAATGCATGCAACATGCACATACATTGAAAATCGCTTCATAGTAGGGATGCCTGTAGATATGTCTTCAGGTATCGATTATTAAATTGACATTTATGCATGATATTGATTAGTAGTGATACCGTTGATTGAAGATTTGATCAAAATATTCAATCAACGGTGAAGTATATAAATATCATGGAATACATATGATGTAATGTTTAGTAAGATGGATATTGACAGTAAGATGAATTTGTTTACTAGTTATATCTTAAAACTTTTTTTCGGCAAAAAAAACCATATTAACAGTAGATTACAGACAATATACGCAGAAGCTTCGTAACAATGCTCTACATAAATATAGACAAACCAGAACTCAGGCGGACTGGAATAACGTAATTTTACAACATCGGCTATACGATCAAGAAAACCTATTCAAATACTAAATTCCAAAGATTGCACTGAAAAACATCGTAATGTGATGGAAGATCTTGTAATTAAAATTATTTCTAGCATAAGCAGTATAATGAAGAATAAAATAATATAAATACTAGACACTTAATATAAATTTAATATTATTTACCTGCCCTCCTGTCCAATAACACTGAGACCGTTTACACACATCCGAAACCTTTATATCGAAAAGTCATATTTTGCTCTTAAATAGAAAGTTAATGTAGTGCCACTTCCGAAATCTTTAAATCTTTCCGAAATGTTTAATATCCAAACGACTTTGGGTAATTACGTTCAATTTCTATATTATCAACTTTGTGTAGTTTTGAAAAAAAAATATTAAAAACCACATTTTCGAAGACTTAATTTTAATAATAATAATAATAATAATAATAATAATAATAATAATAATAATAATAATAATAATAATAATAATAATAATAATAATAATAATAATAATAATAATAATAATAATAATAATAATAATAATAATAATAATAATAATAATAATAATAATAATAATAATAAGTAATTTCCCCGTGGGGGGCCGGGGTAGAATAGCCTCCTGGTACGTTCTGCCTGTCGTAAAAGGCGACTAAAAGAACAACCTGGACCACCAGGGTTAAATGGTGGTACACCCATGGAAATGGAGACACGAAGCGGAAGATGCCTCGGAGAAAGGTCGCTGCCTGGGGATCGCCAGGGCATGTCTGGAGCCGGCGCTGGACATGACAGTATGCGGACCGTCGGTGGCAGGGAGTTAAGGAGGCGGCAACCTGTCATTCAAGAAACTACACCTCCTCCTCTTCAACAACAAAACGACCAGGAGGGCCCAACACCATCACGAGCCCCCCTCGCTGAAGGTGCTGCGCAGGAAATTCAGCCAGCGCTCACCCAGGCGGGACTACAAAGACAGCGCATGAAATGGACATCTGCGATAAATGAAACCGTCATGCGCAGCTTTTATAAAGTGACCAACCTGGGACGAGAAATGATCGGCTACAGACAACCTTTACATGCCGAATTTAGGAAAATCTATCCACATCTCCAAGTTACCGAACAGAGAGTAGCAGACCAGTATCGGGTAATAATGCGTAATCACCTAATTCCAGAGACAAGACTCAATACCATTAAAGAAGAAATACAAGCGCAAACTAATAACGAACAAGACCCCGCTAACAATGAACCAGCTGAGGAGCAACCTGTAATAGAAAACGTATTAAATAACACACAGGAACTTAACACTACCGAAAACACCCAAGAGGACAATTCTGAGCTATATCACGAACTATCTGCAGAAATGGCACGTGCGATGCTAGAATTTGAGGGAACCAACCCACTGATAAGACCCAAACTTCCAAAAGTAAACTCTTCAAAAAAACTAGGTCAAATTATGGAACTTTTAAACACCAAAATTCTTCCACCTTATCTTTTAAATATTAATAACATGCAATCTCTTCACCTTTTAGTTTATAGCGCAGCAACTGCCGTTGCTAAAACCATGAAGATTAAGATAAGGATCCACAATGACTCTGCAAAAACCGAGCTCCCGATACCGCCATGGGAGACCAGACTTCAACGAAAAATTCAGAGGTTTCGAAAAGATATCGGCCAACTAACAGAATATCTGAGGGGTACACGAACAAATAGACTAAAACAGAAAGTTGATGACATTTTGCAGAGAAACAACATCCACACTCTGCATGAACCAGAAAATAATACAGCTCAACAATGCCTGGATACTCTAAAACAGAAACTTTCCTTATTTTCAGGGCGCCTACGAAGATACAAGACGAGTAATAACCGAAAACGTGACAATCTTCGTTTTGAAAAGGCCGAAAAACAATTTTATAGAGAGCTAAATTCAAAATCAGATCACCCAGATAAGCAATACCCCACGAAAGAACAAATTCAAGATTTTTGGGCCAAACAACTTGCAACTCAAACAACATGCAATATCAACGCAAGCTGGGTTACTGAAGAGAAACAAAATAGTAATAAATATAACCAGATGGAACATCGACCATTCACTATCGAGGAAGTCAACCAGATTATCCAAAAACTGCATAATTGGAAATCACCTGGCCCAGATGGAGTTCATAACTTTTGGCTAAAGAAACTATGGAGTGTGCATCCTTAACTCTCAGAATTAATTAACCACGTTATTCTTAACCCACAGGAAATGCCAGCGTTCCTAACGCAAGGAGTAACCTATCTACTGCCTAAAGACCAGAACAACACACAAGATCCGTCTAAGTACCGACCGGTAACGTGCCTACCTACTTTGTATAAAATTATCACTTCATGTTTAACACAGCGCATTTATCAACACTGTGAGAAAAACAACATCATATCCGCACAACAAAAAGGATGCGCTAAAGGGTCTATGGGCTGTAAAGAACAACTTATTATCGACTCTGTCATCAACAACCAGGCATATCACAACAAGAGAAATATTTTTACTGCCTACGTCGACTATAAGAAAGCCTTCGACTCAGTACCACACGAATGGCTTATAAACATATTAAAAGTGTATAAAGTTGATGGTAATACTTTGTCTTTTCTAGAGAGCGCTATGACAAGTTGGAGAACAACGATCCAGCTCGAAGTACAGGGTAAAAGCACAGTAAGTACAAACAACATTCCAATTCGAACAGGAATCTTCCAAGGGGACTCACTGAGCCCATTATGGTTCTGCCTTGCTATGAATCCTCTTTCGAACCGTCTTAACTCTACCAACTATGGGTTTAGCATCCGAGATAATAACACCGAGATTGCAAAGTTAAATCACTTACTGTATATGGATGATTTAAAAATAATGGCTGCAACTAGGAACCAACTAAACCAAATGCTGCATATAGTAGAAGAGTTCTCCAATGACATCGGCATGCAATTTGGACTAGATAAATGCCGTACTCTCAATATAATCCGAGGAAAAATTCAGCCAGGAGAATATCAGATGCAGAATGTCCAGACCATCGAGGCCATGGGCGAACACGAAATTTACAAATACTTGGGGATGAAACAATCACAAACGATTGAACAACAAACAATGAAATGCGAACTGACTAACGAGTTTGTGAAAAGGGTAAGACAAGTTTTGAGAACCAATCTCAACAGCAAAAATATGTTTAAGGCACTTAACTCCTACGCATGTTCAGCTCTTAGTTATTCTTTTGGGGTAATTAATTGGAGTAGGACAGACATAGAAAGGCTACAAAGAAAAGTGAGGACCCTACTTACTAAAATGCACAACCACCACCCTCGAAGTGCCACTGAAAGAACAATGCTTCCCCGCCACCTTGGAGGAAGAGGATTAATAGATCTGGGTAAACAACTTGAAAAACAAATCACTAACTTAAGATCCTATTTTTACAGGCAAGGAGAAAATTCCACGCTGCATCGCGCAATAAATCAAATAGACGATTCCACTCCTCTACAACTTAAGAGCGAGGAAGCGTGCAGCTACCATCATACGGACCAGGAAAAACTCCGCATCTGGATGGAGAAGCCCCTTCATGGGCGGCATCCTAATGAGATCAGCCAAAATTATGTCGACACTGCTTCGTCGAACTATTGGTTGGTATCAGGCAAGATGTTTCCAGAAACCGAGGGCTTTCTACTCGCCATCCAAGATCAGGTTATACCAACAAGAAATTATCTCAAGCACATCGTCAGAGATCCGTCCGTACAAAACGACAAATGCCGGTATGGATGCCAAACATCAGAGACAATCCAGCACATAATAGGAGGATGTCAGGCCTTTGCAGCGACAGAATACAAAGAACGGCACGACTCAGTTGGGAAAATTTTACATCAAGAGTTGGCAATGAAGTTGGAACTTATTACAGCAGAGAAGGTTCCGTATTATAAATATACTCCAGAACCCGTAGTGGAAAATGACCGATATAAGTTATATTGGGACCGCAGTGTACTTACCGATCAACATGTAAGGCATAATAGACCAGATCTTATTTTAATAGATAAAATTTCCAGGAAAACAACTCTAATTGACGTAGCCATACCGAACAACAATAATCTGCAAGAGAAACACACTGAGAAAATCGCCAAATACAGAGATCTAGAAATTCAAATCGGAAGGCAATGGAGAATGGATAATGTTCAGACCATCCCAATTGTTATATCGACAACGGGTGTAATACCGAAAAGTCTACTGGAATACCTTAAACAACTAGGAACAGGCGAACATCTATATAAGCACATGCAAAAGGCAGTACTACTGGCAACTGCTCGCAGCACCCGAAAATTTCTAGGGGATAACTCTACATTTCAGGTCACTTAAGGACACCGAAAAGGCCCCCACAGACCACAGAGCTTAATCCTTTTGATATCGCAGGTATCTGGGATAAGTAAATGATCCCCCCCCCCCTTAGAGGGAGTGCGAGCCTTAACTGGCTGTAAACAATAATAATAATAATAATAATAATGACAGAATCCATCCAACACATAACGGGAGGATGTCAAACGTTTGCCCAAACTGAGTATAAGGCACGTCATGACTGCGTGGGAAAAATACTGCACCAAGAACTTGCAGTTAAACTGAACCTCTTGAGGACGGACAAAGTTCCATATTACAATTATACTCCAGAGCCAGTTCTTGAAAATGGCGAGTATAAATTGTACTGGGACCGAACTGTCAACAATAGACCAGATCTTATCCTGGTGGATAAGCGACTAACGAGAACCACGCTGATTGACGTTGCTATACCTAATAACAATAACCTCTAAGGAAAATACAACGAAGAGATCATCAAATATCGAGATCTTGAAGGGCAAATCAGACGGCAATGGGAGATGGAGCATGTTCAAACAATTCCGATAAGAATCTCATCAACTGGACTTATACCAAAAACCCTTGTAGAGAACCTCAAACAACTGGGACTAAGTGGTGGCACCACTACAAAAACATGCAAAAAGCGGTGCTACTGGGGACAGCACGAGTCGTCAGAAAGTTCATGGGTACAGAAGACCGAACACCATCCAGGGCCCGACAACCTGGAAAGGGTCCCCTCAGAGCTTAATCCTTTTGATATCTTAGATATCTGCGAGAAGTGAATGTTCCCCGTAAAACGGGAGTGTGATTGCCGCAAGGCAAAAATCTATAATAATAATAATAATAATAATAACACCCCAATTTTAAAAAGTCTGTACTATAAGAAAATACATTTCTACTTAAATTTAGTATTTATTACTGATCACTGGCAAACAACAAATATTTATATTTCGTTCTAAAGGTTGAAACAGAGTTATTGTTTATTAAGGGTAACAGATTAAGATTAGTATTTAATAATTCTACAGTCAAAAAAAAAAGAGAACTTTAAATTCCAGTCGTTCGATGCAGAAGAAATTCAAATCATTATTATATGATTTAAATTTCTTTTCTGAGGTTTAGGTTATGTAGGTCTTGTTTTGTTTCAATCGATTATTTAGTCAAAAAAAAACTAATACAAGTTATGTTATGATGAGCTTAGTTAATAAGTACCATATTACATTAATCAAAATATAATAAATAATCTTAATACAAAATATCTATATAATTATACTTGTTAAAACATTTTTCACATAAGAGGAGTTGCGATAGTAAGGGCGAACTCAACATTGGGTCAAAAATTTTTTTTTGCGTCATACCATTTTAAATTACGTTTTCTACTTCATAGAAAGGTCGAAATCTTGAATTCGCCCTTGTTTCGCCTTCAAAATAAACCCACTATCAAATAAATGAGTTTCAATCCAGCGATAGCCGAGCGGGTAGTAAGGGCGAACTCAACAATCTCGCGCGGAGCAATCGACCGGCACCGTGGTACTGTTTACCACAGAACACAAATATACTTACTGAATATTGTTTATTATTTATTGTGGTTGAGGCTTGCCGCGTGTCAAGTTCATGCTTATTTTACTGTGCTTACGTTTATGATTCGTTCATTTTCATTTTCTTATAGAAAATTATGATGGAATCTGGCAGTGAATTAATAGCAGAACATTCCGAAAATAGTGTTGTGCCGGGTTATTCGCGAAAGAGACCTGCTAGGGAGAATGATTCGCAGAAAAAAGTGTGTAAAGTGAAGCGAAATTCGGAGAATTTCTACGTTTCAAGAAATACCAAAAGGGAAGTTGTTGCCCGCAAGATTGGACTTCCTTGTAAATGTGGATGTTTTGAGAAAATAGGCGCAGATCAGATATCCAATATTTTCGAGTTCTTTTGGCAAATTGGAAACTAGGATATACAGAATAGTTACCTGTCAAAGTTGTTAAAATGCAATGACGTAAAAAGGTCCTACGTAAAGGGGCGTCCTAGCCGTATATTGAGACGCATTCAGTATAATGTGACTGTTAATCACGTTACCCATGCCACCGTCTATAGATTACAACATTGTAATCTATAGACGGTGCCCATGCAGTTTGTCGTATTGCTTTTTATAACAGCGGGTTCGAATTGTACTTGAGAAAACCAACCGGACTGGCACTGTTACCACGGATCAAAGAGGCAAGAGTGAACCAGCGAAGAAAATAGAAAATGAAGATCTTTCTAAAGTAAAGGAACGCATTACTGTGTATGTCACTACATGTCACTACCTACTGTCACAAGTCATTATAGTCGCGCTAAAAGTCCTCATCGAAAATACTTACCAGTTGGACTGAACATTAACCCTTTGCGGACGGCAGTGCAACTTTCAGATAAGAGCACAGATCGTTGTCATCTATACCATGACAACCATCCCGCTCGTTCGGTAATTACCGCCGATTCTCCGTACAGCTCGGAGGCTAATTTGCAACGAATATATTTTATGGGACTTGATAGGTTTATTTATTGTTATTTGTTATTCTAATTGCCTTACAATATTAAAATTTAGCGAAAGTATAAAAGATATATTGAGTAAAATAAAAAAATAAAGTTTTAGTAAATATTTGTAATATATCATGTAATAAATGGCAGCAAATTTCTTTTTTTATCGGAGAGCTTTTTAATATACTTTTAGAACATTTTTTTTTATCAAGAAAGTTAAAAATAAAACGCATTTTATAGTTTATAGGAAAGCATGATATTTATTCTAAAAAAAAAACAAAAAAGAACACGTATTTATCTGTAATTTTCCTCGGTGTGATATTTCTCAAAGCACTCCCCGGGATGCAAAGCAGGGTGGTCTTGACATGTTTTGCAATAATAGGTAGTAGTTTTTCGGCCACCTTTTTTTGATCGATCACTGCAAACTTTGCAATCGGAATTATTTTTTCTTGCATAAATGGCATGGAACCTATTATTTAGACGAGAAATATCCTCGGCACCATAAGCTGATCGACGTCTGGATGTATTTCTGTAGTTTCCAACTAATTGAATAACTAATTTTTTCCTGAAATTCCTCGATCGAAGTTGCTTATTATTTGTTGCTATTTTTTGTAATATAAAGGCATTATTTATCGACCCATCTAATAACCAGAAAAATACTTTTCGCCACCATTTACTTGTTTTTCGCAAAAATTGGTAGCTTGCTGCATAATGATCAGCAACGTCAACCCCTCCCATAAATTTGTTATACTCTTATATAACTGTAGGTTTTTCTATGACTTCTTCAATCCAACGCCCTTCAGCGGTCTTCGTTCGCCTGGTTATATTTTGTACTGAGTTGTCATATACACTAGATAACATAAGAACAACTCTTTTATCTTTCCATGCCAGTACTGATATAGAATTGTCATGCCTGGAAGATATCTCGCCTTTTTTAAATTTTCTTGTATATGCGGTAGTTAATTCTGTCGGAATTCCTTGTCGATTAGCCATTACAGTACCCGTTACATGTATGTTTATTTTATGTAACTCGCGTGCTAACAAAGGGCTTGAATAATATCTATCTATAAATATATGGTAACCTCCCGAACCAGTTCCAGAATTAAGAAGTTTTTGCACCAAATGAACTACTATGCGGGCGGTTGCTGGTAAATCTGGGCGTATCAATCCCTGGGTTGTTTGAGTTCCCAAATATGGCTCCATCGTAAATATGTAACCATTTTTTGAATCTGCAAGCACATATACTTTTATTCCCCATTTTGTAGGTTTGGCTTTATTATAAACTTTAAAGGATACTTTGCCTTTAAAACCAATAGTACTTTCGTCTACAGAAATATTCTTATCTGGAGTATAAAACTTCTTGAATTGTGTTTCCAGATACCATAACACATTTTTCACTTCGGCGCTACGACTCTTCACTCCCATCTGCTCTTCTTCGGGTGGAGAAACGTGAAGATTCCAAAAAATTTGCATGAATCTGTCCCTCGAAAAAATATCTTTAAAAAAGGGTTGATGGTCGATCCAGTTATTAGAAAAATAGTCAGATAGTTCGGTCTTTGGATTTAAGGCCATATTAAGTAAAACGCCCAAAAATGCCATAAATTCTTCTAATGTGACTGGTTTCCAAGACTTCCAAACTGACCTTTTTGTGAGCGGCGTGTTTATTAAAATTTTTTCTGCAGCATATCTAAAAATATATTTACACATTTTTCTTTTGCTTGAAATATAATACAATTAATTACATACCTATTTGTTTCATCCACAATTGCTTGTATAAGTTCGTCCGTAAAAAATAACTGAAAAAAATCTAGTTCGGACACTGGCCGGTTATTTCGTGGTGGATGGTATCCAACATCTTCTAAGAAATGGAATATTTTAAATCTTGGTTCATTTGCTGTCCATGGCCTCCATAAATTTAAATTATAAACACGTTCCTCAGACTCTTCGTCAGAATCATTTTCACTGAGATTTTGATCTATATCCTCCCATTCGTCACTCTCTGAACTAAACTGATCCAAGTCAAACTCCTCCTCGTCTACGTATAATAGTTCCTCTAACTCCGTGTCCGTTAATGCTCTTTTCGCCATAATTATAACTATAAACAAACATCCGAATCTTACAAAATATTAAAAAAACACAAACAAAATCTGCATACCTAACTCTCTCAAATACTCAAATAAGACTAAATAAGAATGCACGTGTATTTGTCGCGACCGGCACTCAACAAAAAAATCGCAAGGTTGCCAAATAAGTCACGACTTGCATAAAAAAAGCATGTGTATTCCTAAATAAAATTTCCCGCGGAATTCAAATTTGTTATCGGTTTTGTCATGGTATAAATGAATAACGAGTAAATCGACTTTGAAAATGTGTCATGAGAGACATGACAACGAGTAGAATCGGCTTTTTGCCTTGTCATGTAGGGCATGACAAACGATCTCAAAGCAAAGTTTTGTGTAAACGTGAACGACTACGCCTGGTGTCATGTCAGACGTGACAACGACCGCAAAGGGTTAAAAAGCTCTATTCTCTCTACAGCGAATGGCTTACCGAAAATTACCCTGGTTACATCCCGGTAAATGAGCACTATTATCGCGATACATTTAATAGGCAGTTTAATATTGGTTTTGAGCCTCCAAAAAGCGACACTTGTAATTATTGCGATAAAATAGACATAAAACTAAAAAACACCCGAAGTCAACGATTCGGAAAGTGCAACTCAAATGGAGAATCTTAAACAAGAGAAGCAGATACATCTGACTCGTGCAAAAACTGCACAGTCTCTTCTGAAGAATTTTAGGAGTAATGCAGATGACTCACTTCTGGTTATAGCTTTTGATCTACAGCAAGCCTTGCCGACCCCAAAACTAACTACTGGGATTCAGTTCTACAAAAGTAAACTATGGACCTATATGCATCCACAATGTCAAAACCGGTTCTTCAACGATGTATCTTTGGGATGAAAGTACATGAACGCGTGGATCATGTGAGATTGCCAGCTGCTTGTATGATTATTTGTCTAAAGTTGATGTTAACTTTAAGAAGGTTTTTATGTTCAGTGATAACTGTTCTGGACAAAACAAAAATTTGTATCTTGTTTTGTCAAATCTATACTTTATACACAAAGACCGGTTCACAGAAATTAAGCACTACTTCATGATACCTGGGCACTCCTACCTTCCTTGTGATAGGGATTTTGGGAACATTGAGCTGGAAATAAGAAATAGCACTGTATATACCATGGATCAAGTTAATGATTGAAGGATGCCGCCGAAAGAATCGGTTTACCGTTGTTCAACTTACGCAGAATATGATTTTAAATTTTTCCAATCTTCAAAAGAAAATAACTAAAGTGCAGATGCTTTGTGCTAAGTTTAAAGATGGAAATATCTTTGAATTTACAAAGCAAGGTTCAAACAAGGTTTCTATATTCATTCTGGTTATAATTTGGAAGTTAAAACTGCAGTCAAACTACAAAAAGGCAAGGGACAAAATTATAATCCTAATTCTTTTAATTTGGCCAATGAAGCATTGACGAGACTGTACTTACCGCCATTAAAATACCATCCCCAAAAATAAAGGATATTCTCGATTTATTGCCGTATGTACCTTGGAGTCGGTACTTTACAAAAATCATAGACACACAAGACGCAGCCACGGATAAAAATACAGAAAATCCAGACATTGAGGATGATGACCAAATAGAATACAACTAAATTTTACTTATTATTTCTTTCTTTCTTCTAGTTTTTTCTTATGTTAGTTTTACTCTAGGTTTCCACTGTTTTGTGATTTGTTTCAATAAATACCTAAGTTACTTAAATTTTGTAAGAATAAAAAGTTCAATTTCATTTTAAAAAAATCACGTTTATATTCAATAAAAGTGTTTCAATTCAATAAATTAAATTTAAACTCAAACCCTTTTAGTGAATGTGGCGTTAAGAGTTTTGTTTAACCATACCTAAATTTTTAAATTTTATTTCTGTGAGTAACACTAAATGTGTGAAAAAAATTAATTAAAAATAAAAAAGTTATGTAATTGAATTAAAAAAGAAAAAAGTACAAAATTATAATGTTGCCCACTTTTTATTGAATTCGCCTTTTGTAATTTTTTTTAAACGCAATTTTCTCGAAATTTGCTTTTGTTGAGTTCGCCCTTACTATCGGCAACGCCTCATATACACTATACTATACAATTACCACAAACATAATATGTATATTATATAAACAAAAATACAAGACAGAAATTAGACAAACCGACATGAAAAATTGCTCAGAAATAAGTACTAATAAATACTATACTATCAGTAAATACTTTCATTTGGTTAGACTATTAAAAAATAATAAATATTGAGAACGTTCTTGAGCGACTATTGGTATTTCAAAATTATTTCTCGATGGCGTGATTTAACTAACTTAACAACCAAAAAAAATATTATTTTATTTGAAAATTAATTAATACAAAATTACATGCTAATTGTCTTAGCGACTTCAATTGACTAACCCGATAATAAACAATGAGACAGTTTTGTTGTAATAAAATGCAGGGTCAGTAGCTAGTGGTTTCTATGGTTATACAGAGTGGCTCGTCACATAACTCGTGTCATGATTATGTATTTCGGTAGAGAATGTGACTTTACAGATACTGTGGAGCATGACTAATTTTAATACTCTAACATGACAACTGTAACATGTCTTTTATTGAGGTTAATTTTGGTATACCTAATATTATGGGCATAGCTCTATTTTGCAACTAATTAAAAACAACCTAACTAACCTAAAAAAAAAACAATTTTGAAGTCGGGACAACTCATTTTGTTTTAATAGAAATAACAAACATACAATTAAAGTGAGGCAGGATAAGTATATTGTAAATAGTTTTATTTGTCTATTTTGACGCTTAAGTAAGGTGAACACCTAAATAGATATTAGACCTTATATGAAATCTTCTTAATGACCTCAAGTGCATGACTTGTAAGTTCTGATCTATCCATATTCCTAAGAATTTAATTTTTGTTACGCATTTTATCGAATTTTCTTCTACTTTTATACTAAAAACTACTACTAACCATCTGTAAAAATGTTCCTTTGGTACTATATTTTGTTTTAGAGATATTAACCTTTAAATCATTAAAATTACCCACCTGAATAACCGATTTTAATATACTATTTAATTTAACTTGAAGGTTCCAGGTCCTGCATGTTTGATATAGTAAAATAAAATAATATATCACCTGCAAAGATATAAGATTATGCATTCTTTAAGATAATCTATTAAATCACTAATATATATTACAAATAGCTTCTAACACGCTACCCTGTCGAGCGCCAAATTCATTTAATAATAATTCTGATAAATTGTCATTACATGCTAAAGCACTCCAAAACAAACGGCTCTAAGCCTATACTTTTTAATTTTGCTCTTAATCTCTTTCTATTAATGGTTTCAAAACCTCTTCTTAAATTCAAGAAAATAGCACTAGTTTAATTACAATCTATATTTTTTTCCAATCAGCCAACACACCCTAACAGCAGTTTCGCAGTACCTTTTCTCTGAAGCCGGATATTGAAATTTATGGATTATGTGGTTAACATTAAGATGTTTCCTTTTTAAATTCTTGCAGCAGTTTTCCACGTTTCTTTTAGATTTACCCTATTTTTATATATTTTGCCTTTATAGTGCATTGTCTAGCTGTAAAGAGTTCAAACACATAACGAAGGCATTCGTGCTTGAGCCCTACTCACAAATAGTGCAAAATGGAGATTAATAATTGTAAAGCGCTAATCATATTTAAAAATATTATTTAGCTGTGTAAATAGGTGTTACATGCTCAAATCATGCATACATTGTACACAAAGCGAATTTCTGCATTTTGGGCTATCTATACCTTATGTTGTAAATCGCAGGTTAAGTATTTGTAATAAGCTAGAGTGCAATAGTCCAGCTGCCGTAAAATGATGGATTCAGTTAACATAAGTTTAGTACTTACAGGCAATATTAACTTGATGGAATAAAGACTTTTTAGTTTAAAGTAGATACTGACAGTTTTGTTTTAACATAAGATTCAAAACTTCAAAGGTTCTTATCAAATATTATTCCAACATTATAAGCCTCATCAACAGAAGAAAGAAATACGACGTTTATATGTATTGTTGTAAAATTATACAAGCAAAGTTTATTAATAGTTACATCACAATTCAAATATATTATATAAATTATTATCGTTAGTCCCGTGGATGGATGCGGAGATCCATCCACGGGACTCCTTCAGTCGAAATCGAAATACAATTTGGGTATTGTCTGCACTGAGGTGGACAGAGCCATACTTTACTTGTGTTGGAGTTTAATTGTATATACTAAAGATAACATGGCTCCTAAAGTACTATTTTGTGGTGAACCGAGAATCACAATGACCGGCACAGACCTGACACCGACCACTTTAACAACCTGTGTTCTTTGAAATAAATAGCTGGAGAACAACCAGCATTTTTCCTCAGTGAAGCCATAGTACACCAGCATAGCTACAAGCATTTCAGGATTAATCACGTCAAAGGCTTTGCTATAGTCAAGGAGAACCAAGCACCATCCTAGCGCGGTTTATATAAGTGGATAGTTCATTTGGAACGTGGCAGAGCACTGTTGCCTCACTATTGCTCCTCCTAAAACCAGACTGCACAGAGCGTAAGCTCCCTTCAATGAAGAACTTGATAAATATATCGCCAACCAAGATCTCAAGCATCTTTACAAGTATTGGTAAGAGATAAATTGGTCTTGAGCAAAGGTTTTACAATCAGGAAAAACGCCTTCCTACAAGGAAATTTTAAATAGTTTAACTAGTGACCCCAATATGATCTATGCTATACAGCAAGATATTATAATGGCTTGTTGATACCAGCGAAAGGTGACTTAATTCTAGAAGAAACGCGACATATCATATTCGCAAAAGTTCTCAAATCTAATTTGGGAGTCATGGAACGTATTTGATATGTAAAACGCTCAGGTCTCTTTATCGTTTCTTTTATTTAATTCTGACTTCATGTAGGCTTTCTTTTTACGCTTAATATCAAAAGCAAGGTAATTTTTTAAATCTAGATAGTATTGATTATGAGATATGTTTTTAGTTCTCTTGTATGTAATAAAAGCATTTTTGTTTTAAATTGATGATGTCCTTAATAGTATCTGTAATGTAGGGCTTAAATTTACGCTTTATAGTGTATGTACGTTCTTAGGGGTGCATGCGCATCAAATACTTCAGTCAACGTTTTATTCAAATAGTTCAGATTATTGTTAAATTAATATGCCTTTCCAGCAAAAAACTATCAAAATCGGTATGATGCATTTCCAGATCAAATAACTCCCTGTCTAAGTCCCTAAAAGTAAATGATCTATCAATAAAATGAGGAGCACTTATTTCCAGGGTACAGAAGACCTTCCTGCCCTAATTACATTTAGTTCGCTTTGTATGCATATAACAACCAATAAGGAATTATTACTTCTAAGAAACCTAGTTGTATCAGAAATAATATGTTTTAGGCCAAACAATCCGGTTTCAAAAAAAAATCATAATTGTGAAACGACGTTGCCTTGTGTAACTGATGATATTCTCAAGGGTTTGGATGAAAGCTTAATAAATGTTTTGGTGTTGTTGGATTTTACTAAGGCATTTGGTTCCTTAATATCTACTTTATAGGTTTAGTGAGGGATATACATTGAATTGATTTATTCGTTTCTTACTAATAGAACATAGCAGATTTCTCTGGATGATATGTTACCTAGCAGTCTTGATGTTGTTGCAGGTGTTCCTCAGGGGATTATACTTGGGCCTTTGCTCTATATGCTATAAACCTCTCAGTTATTTAAATTATTAAAATATTTTAACCATCATATATCCGCATTAAGATATAATTAAGATAAAAAATTTTACTAAAAAATTAGGCTTTTACTAAATTTTACTAAAAATTTATTGACAGTAAAATGAGGTATAAAGAGCATGTAACGTTTATGCTTAGAATCAGTTATTTAGCATTAAGACTGTTATATCCACATAGCAACTATCTAAATCAAGGTGCAAAGAAATGTTATGCGAAAACTTAGCGCTTTCACCTATAAATTTCTGCGACACTATCTATGGACTCTCGACTTTTCGAGTATTCAAATGATTAAAGTTCCAGAATTCATGTTTGCGACTTATATTTAGAATAGGGCGTAGAGAGTGAATTTCTAAAAAATGAAACAAGTAAATTGGCTAAATATAAGGAACCGAATAATTTTACATTCGTTGTGTTTATTTTTATCTTCTTCAAACTATTGAACTACAAAATTTCACTCACAAATATCAAATTTCGGATTTTTCCGTTCCACCCAAAGTATTAACGAATTAAGGACTTAATACTTTGCAGTCAGTAATCTGGTATTGCCAGATATTTATTGCGTCTAAATCTGCAAATATTTGATTATGTATAATTACTTATGTAATTTTGATAATCATTTCTCATTAGACTTCGACCTGTTTCAACATACTAGGCCTAGATTATTTTTGAGATGACAGATAATTTATATGCACTTGATTGCGCACTTTTTTTCTCATTTAGTTCACCCCGTATTTTTGGTTTGCCATATCTCCATGTACAAAATTTTTAAACTGGGCACCCTGTATAACTCGTCCGAAACTTATCACCCTCTGTATATTTTTAAATTTTAGAGACTAATGAAAAAATACACAATTTAAACAATATCTAACTTTATTTTGCAAGAACATATACAATGAATTACCATTATTAATAAATCAGCCAACAACATAAACCTAAGGTAGAACTAAATAACCACTTATCATTTTTATAGGCTCGAAAATTTATAATAAATAGTGGTAAAGTACCTGGATGTGATAAACTGAAGCCAGTACCTTTTTAAACACTGGATTTCAGATATAGCGGAACCATTTCCATTGTCACAATACTGATAACAAGCAATAAAAATAAATAAAAATATATAATTACAAAAAGCTTTCCCTTTCAGGCTATTATATTAGGACTAGTATAAATTGGTAAAATAATTTACTAACAATAATAAAACTCCCTTTTCACCACGCAAGATCCAAAATAAATTTTTGAGCATATTGAAAATATATTTTGGAGTTTTGTTTTATTTTAAAGAAAAATGCACCCTTAAATCTCAGATTCATAAAAATGACTCTTTGAGCTTAAATCTTAATAATAAATTTAAGAGTTCATCCCTCTATGTATTATCCATTCAAAAAATAAATAAATATATAACTCACGGTCGCGCGAAAAGCACTTTTTCCGACATTTTCTGATAAAACAGTATACGCTTATAATAATTTATAGCATTTTGACAATTTGCCATACAACGTGTCGGAGATTGAAATATCGGAAAAAACTAGACCGGGCTTCCGATTTTTAATATACCCATTGACATATAGGTAAATGCGTCTTTTTGTTAAAATTTTCTATACAAATTAGTGTGCACAGCACTTCTAAATACCATTAAACGTAACCACGAGACAAAGACAGCATGTCAATTGAGAGATTTTATAGTGAAGGTAGTAGAGATAAAAGTGGCTTTTTTTTTAAATTTCCCGGTGATATGCTAGTTTTTTATGTAATTTCTAATTGTACAACAAATTTTAATGTATGCAATATTTTAATGGGTGTCTAAAAATTAAACATTGCAGCTACACATACTTAGGTGCAACTACGAGTTTAGGTTCTACGGTCCTACATGGTGTACAATTTTAATTTTTTTTTAAGTTAACAAAATAAAAGTTTACAGTAGTAAACATTACGTAAATTTGGCACCCACATTTAGCAGAATTATAAAAAAAAATCGAAAATATGTATGTACATACACAATATGATTAACAGAACTTTTAACTTGGAAAATTAATTAAATCATCTGTAATAACCTAAAGACATACTAGGAATATTACAATCGTAAATGTATGTCGTAATATACATATAGGTAGTGGATTCCTAGAATGTTCTAACTGAATATTCCTAGAATATCCCTTATTAACCGTTCAAAAAAATTAATTTCAATATTATTAAAATATATCAAAATCTGAAATTTTCTTTAACTGTTAATTATATTTTATAAATTCCAATTGGTTCTTTTAAAATGAAATATTCTACACATTTTAATTTGCAGTTACTTTAAGTTAGTTTTATGTGTTTCTAATTCAAAGTTAAAAAAAAAATTGAGTTTTAAAATCAAATTTTTCTCATTCACAAAAATTATATTTTCTATTATTTCCGAAAATTTCTTTTATTCAGTGGTATCTTTCAATTAATCCTTGTTAAAACAAATAAAAATAAACTCAAAAAAAACATTTACTGTATTAATTATTTTGCAAAAAAGTCTCGCGTATTCAGGTTTAAGAAAAAAAGCAAATTTTAAAACTTTAAAACGCTATTTTGCTTATTGAAATTGTTATTTTAAAAATGTCTGTATTTCTATTCTTGCACTTTCCTTGTATTGCTATACATTTAATTTGAGAAATAAACATTTGCTTGAAATTGAGTTGTGTCAAATCACTGATTTAACGAGACATTAATTTTTTTTGATTATCTCATTATACCTGTGATTAAAAGTGTTACTTTTTTTTTGTTTAAATTTCAGAGTATTTTTAATATTTGATTAATTATTTATTTTGAATCTATCTAAGAATTTGTTAGAATCTTTCTTAAATAATAATGTATATTTTCGTTCAATCTTTATTGTTTGAAGTTGAAGTGATAAAGAAAATTTAAACATTTAAGTCTTTTAATTAGCATACTCCAGAATGTTTAATTGAAACATTTTCAGTACATACCTTACTAAACATCCAAACTTTCATTTGACATTGGTATGGGATATCCCAGGAATATCTAATAAGAAATTGTGATGACACCCAATACCACCAATTTGTTGTCTCTCTCTCTTGACATGCATGACCAATCAAAAAATATATGTATACGCCCCAAACAATTTGGAATGAGCGAATCAATAAATTCATAATGTATATTATGTATACATATATAAATATAAATAAATATATATATAAATATATATATATATATATATATATATATATATATATATATATATATATATATATATATATATATGTAAAACAAATAATATCGCTAAAATCGACATATACATTTATTAATTATAAGTATTTAATAAATTACCTAAAAACAAAGCATATATGTGGTCGTAATTTTACAAAAAAAAAAATTAAAAAACGTTGCCATTCTTTGGGGATTTAAAAATAAGTAAAACGTCTGAGGTAACTAATTAAACCCAACGACCGTCACCACAAATACGAGGAAATTCAGAAGAAATGGTTTATTGGCTTTCGTAAATTGTGTGCGTAAAATTTCGCTTATAGGAAGCCAACCGAATGGAAGCACGCTAAAGAAATCTCAGAGCATGTAAGAAAAAAATAGCAACGTTTAATTATAATTATTGAGTTACTACCACTGTAGGCAGTACCTTGTAGTAACACCCAAGTCCAAAGTGATATCGGTGTTACTGTAAAAACAACATTTCAAAATAGAACTTTGAAGTATCGGTTCTCTCGCTCCCCCACCCTTTCTATAAGCAAAAAAATTACTCTATCCAACATTATAACTATGTCATACACAGTTAAATATGTATATTTGAACATGAAATGTTTCACGACTATTTAAATGTGACTAAGACCATATTATGTAGTATATAGGTCTGAATAACGTACATACATGTCAGCCGCGCTCCGAACCAAAGTTCTATATATTGCCTGATGGCTTATAAGCGATATTATAACCAATTGATAGTATTTGTTTAGCTTCGTATCAAGTTGGTTGACAAATGTTAAATTCTTGTTAATTTAGATTTGTATTCTTTTACACGAATGGCAGCATACTAGCTAGGTGTAGCAGTAACCGAAGTGCGTTTGACCACATCCGCCGTAATGGGGCGTACCTAGAAAAAAAAGAGAATATATGTTTTATTTAACTTAATTTATATATTCTAGATGATAAATGAGTCTTTTTTGACACCCAAAAGTTTTGTGATATTTTACATTCTCAAAGTTCTCCACCTGAACTTCTTAGCAGGAGTGGAACATGTATCGTCTAGAAAGTCTAGATAATTATATTCCTTTCCATAGGACTAATTATGAAAATTATTGTTTTTTCACTGGGGTAATTAATTTTGCAAACAAGTATTTGCAAACATCAGTTGGACTGCGTTACTGATCGAAATAAATATCTTCGACATTTTGTAGGTAAATAATAAATCGTATAACTAAAGAAAACTGGATGAAGGAAAAGTGTAAGGAAATTGAAAACTAACATCACACTATCTGCTAATAGTGTGATGTTTATTCTTCATAATAAACATCACACTATTAGCAGATATAAAAAGGTCCCAGAAGTGGCAGGTTAATACAATAAAAAAACTACTAATATGCTAGTAGACACTGAAGGCAAATACGACTTAGATGAAAAAACTCCTTGGAACATCTATTAAATTCATAAATGAGCTTTTTGATGATAATAAACGAATGAATCTAACTTCAATGACCACGCTGATATAGACGGAGGACCAAAAATTGTCAAGAGTCTCAGACCTAATGACATCCCAACGGAGCTGTTCCAAATGATCAAATTGAAAATATTGGAATATGGTATATTATAATTGTTCTAATTAAAATTCATTCTAATTCAAAAAAAGTAACGAAAAAATGATGCAGTGAGTAGAGACTAATAAATCGAGCATAAAAAATAATAATGAGCTTTGAAGCACCTTAAAGGTCAACATTCTTTCAAAAATTATTATGTCCCAAAATTATTCATCAATGTGAGGCAGATTGGATATAGAAACGCTTTGGGAACGGGAAATGCACTGTGTAAAATAGAGAATTCCGAACAACAATCCAAAAAAGTAATTTTTGTTATGTAATTGGCCCCACAGTAGAGATGTTTCCCAGGAAGTTGACGTCTTTACTGACCTTATTCCGTATACCTTTAAGGCAGTTATTATTAGTATTTTTTTGTACTTTGTACGTTTCCTATTTCATAGAGTTTTATTCAACTGAGTGAAAGAAATTTATAAGTGAAAGAAATTTTTTTCACCCACTCTCATTTTCTACTTTATTAAAAACGGCGCAACAACACACACGTTGCATAAAAAAGCGAAAATCCGATCATGGACTCAATCACATCGAGTCCCAGTAGCGTTTCCCCCGCACCGCGTTCCACCACCCAATCGGCTATGATCGACTGTGATCGGTGATAAGTTACATCCTGTACATAATATGCCCAGGTACGCCACTGGAAGTAATGTAACTGACTGATAAAGATGGGTTTAAATGAAACTATTATCAATTTCGCAAATAATCTTTTATACCGATTCTTATCCTGTAAATATTATACCATTGTAAACGACGTAATTTACTGATAAAAATGGGTTTAAATGCAACTATTGTCCATTTCATAAATAATCTTTTATACCGATTCTTATCTTGTAAATGATAATTAACGACATTTAACTTATTAAGAATTCTACCGTGTTTTATCAAACTACATTTTAGCTAACTTAACATTTTTATCGTTAATTATCATATTTAATTTCCGAGTATGTAAAACACCGTATTTTATCTTTTTATGAATCTGCTAAGAACTAATTATTCCCGTAGTTTATCAAGCATTTTTAGTATATAAGATTCATGATTATAACATGTAGTGTCTTAGATTCTTGATAGTCGCCTGCTGTTCTTGATTGTCTCTTTAAGTTATAATAAAACTTCTAAAAATCAAGTATTAGAGTGATTTATTTGGGGCTAAGTCCAAGTTAGTTTCGAACCTTAAATATAATTGGCGCAGTCGGTAGGATAGTCCTGTACAGAAGAAAAAGAAACATAGTGCCGTTTTTCGCGGATAGTGTTCCTACAGACTCTGGTGATTTTTAAATCCTTGACGGGACTTCCTAAATCAATTTTGGTGGTGTGTGGAACTGATATTCCCAATCTCATCAACGGGCCTTAGTGGACAGCAAACCATCAACGGAACGGATATCCCTTGGTTGGTTTTAGACTTTAAGTACATGGTAAGAATTTTTGAATTTATTTTTCTTATATTGTGTGGATTTTATTTCTCTCTGTTAGGAGATCCAATTTATCCTTGTTTTTATTTTCCCAAGAATTTATGCAAAATATATTTTTGTTGATATTTATATTTTTATAAATGTGTTCAGATTTATAAATGTTTCATGATTTAAAAGAAGCTCAGAAATTAAATAATGAATTTCGAGAACAAATAAAAAATCTCGGTAATAATTCTAGTTCTAGTGATACTTCTAATAATTCTTCATCTAAAGAATCTCCGTTAGATTATCAAAATACATATTTTGAATTTCCATCTCCCAATTTAGACAACATTTCAGATCAGCTTGCTAATATACATTTGAAAAACAACATGAGTGAGAATTACCAGCAAATAAGATTATTTTTAGACATAATTCCTAACTATAGTGGTGATCCTTGCGAACTTCATAACTTTTTAGCTGCTTGTGATGAAACTTTAATTACTTTTGCAACAGAAAGCGAAACAGTAAAAAAATTAATTTTTAGAGGAATAATAGGCAAATTAAAAGGCAAAGCTCTAACTTTAATTAGTAGTCGCTTAGAATTAGATACTTGGAATAAGGTGAAAGAAGTTTTAAGGTTATCCTTTAGTGATCAAAGATCGTTTACTTGTTTGTTGCATGAATTGCATAACTTAAAACCTTATTCTAAGGAAAATCCTTATAACTTTGGCGTACGTTGTCAATACACTCGTAGTCTTATTTTTTCTAGTATAAATGATGATGCAACATTGTCAAATGATGCAAAAGTTGCACAAATAAGTAATATTGAAAAACTAATTTTAATAACATATTTAAAATACTTACCACTTAACATACAAACGGCAGTTAGGTTAAAAAATCCTTTAAACCTTGAAACAGCCATGCGACATGTTATAGAAGAAGAAAATTTTATTTCATTTGTCAGTAATACCGAAAGACGACAAACACAAAATACATTACCTCCACCTAAATATAAAACTCCATCCCAAAACTTTTATCAAACATACCCTCAAACATCAAGATTTCCAAACCCCAATTTTGGATATGACCAACAAAATTTTCAGAATTTTCCGAGTCAACCTATTAATATAAACCCAAGACCAATACCCAATCAAAGATTTTTCACTAACCAACAAGTTTTTGGAAAGCCAAAACCCCAAACAAATGTTTGGAAACCCACGAATAAAGTTATAACTGAAAAACCAACCCCAATGTCTGGTATTTCTACAATAGCTACGAAACCACAATCGCAGCAAAATAAGCCTGTTACTTATCAACAACCAAGATCCAACAATTATTTTGTTCCTCAATCCAGACCAACATTCCGTTTTGAAGAACTTCATAATTCTGAATTACCTTCTGAATTAGACACTGACCAGAATCCAATTGAAGATATAAATATCCTCCTTCAAGAAAATCCAGTAGAACAACATGATGACTACTTAATCCCAGATCTTAATGATTTACCCAATTCCGATCAAGAACCTGTAGATGATGAAAATTTTCCAGAACAAGCCTCTGTAACGAATTTTATTTGACCAATGATTTAGACAATCGTAAATTACCTTATATAAAAATTCTAGGTTATGGAAAACCAATTAAATTACTTATTGACTCTGGAAGTCATATATCGCTTCTCAATCCTCATCTAGCAAAAACTTTTTTTTCTGAGTTCATTGTTATCAAACCTAACATTATTAAAACAGCTTGTGGCCAACAAGAATCTAAATATGAAGCTCATATTCCAGCTTTCAAGGAATTTGATTCATGCCAAAAGATAATATTTACCCTTTTTGACTTCCATTCATTTTTCGATGGTTTAATCAGTTTTCGTGATCTACGAAATATGGGTTTCAACTGGAATTTACAACAAAACATTTTATTTAAAGACAAAATTACTTTACCAGTACATCAATGTACTCCTAGTGATTATAACTGTTTTAATATAACCCTAAATGAAAATGAAATTTTAAAAATTAAACTTCCAACTAATGCCACTTTAGATGGAACATATTACATACCTTATAATAAATTAAACTCACATTGCTTTATACCAGAAGGAGTTACATATGTTAAAAATGGTCATGCTATGGTTGAAATACATAATGTAAATATAGATGACACATACGTAAGTCTCAATAAACCGATAGAAGTATTTCCCATAGATAATTGGGACCTTTATCAAACAGAAATAGAAAAAAACTATTTTTGTCCAAATGAAACCGAAATAGGATCCCTATTAAGACTTGAACATTTAAATGAAGAAGAGAAACATAAAGTTGTTACATTGTGTACAAAATTCAAGTCAATATTTCAAAATCCCAATGAACCCTTGTCATCCACTACTCAAACGTGTCATAAAATCATTACTACCGATGAAGAACCTCTATATACCAAATCATACAGACTTCCCCAAGTTCACAAAGAAGAAGTAAATCAACAGATAGGAAAAATGTTAGAGGATGGAATAATCCGAAACAGTACTAGTCCCTGGTCAAGTCCTATCTGGATTGTACCAAAAAAACTAGATGCTAGTGGGACACCTAAATGGAGGTTAGTAATTGATTACCGGAAACTTAATGCTAAAACAGTTCAAGATCGATTTCCTATTCCAAACATTGACGAATTACTAGACAAATTAGGCAAGTGTCAATACTTTTCAACCTTGGACCTGGCAAGTAGTTTTCATCAAATAAAGATCCACCAAGATAGCATAGAAAAGACAGCATTCTCAACTGAACAGGGACATTATGAGTTTCTAAGGATGCCCTTCGGATTAAAGAATGCTCCCGCAACTTTTCAGAGAATGATTAACGAAATCCTTAAACAATACATTAATAGAACTTGCTTGGTATATATGGATGATATTATAATATTTTCAACTACTCTTGACGAACATATTAAAAACCTAAAAGAAATCTTCAAAAAACTACAAGAATATAATCTGAAGGTACAACTTGACAAATGCGAATTTTTAAAAAAGGAAACTGAATTTTTAGGACATATAATCACCCCTGAAGAAATCAAACCTAACCCAAAAAAAATTGATGCTATTTTAAAAATACCGTTGCCAAAAACTCATAAGGAAGTGAAAAGTTTTCTAGGAATGGTAGGTTTTTATAGGAAATTTATTAATAATTTGTCAAAAATAACAAAACCAATGACCCTATGTTTGAAGAAAGGAAAGAAAGTTGAACACACTCAGGACTTTATTCAAGCATTTGAGACATGTAAAGCAATCCTTTGCAATGAACCAGTTTTAATACATCCCGATTTTTCAAAAGTATTTAAATTAACAACTGATGCTAGCAAATATGCCATTGGAGGCGTGCTTAGTCAAAATGGAAAACCTGTATGTTACGCCAGTAGAACTCTTAATCCCAATGAAATCAATTACTCAGTAACCGAGAAAGAATTATTAGCTATAATATGGTCAGTAAAATATTTTCGTCCGTACCTCTTTGGAAGGCATTTTCAGATAAGAACTGACCATAGACCTTTGAAATGGTTAGAAAGCCTTAAAGAACCTAATTCGAAACTGGTAAGATGGAGGCTATTACTATCCGAATATGACTATGAAATTGATTACATAAAAGGAAAAGATAATAGTGTAGCAGATAGTTTATCCAGAAATACAGCGGAACCCATAAATTCAAATTATACTAATCCAATAGCAAATCCAAACTCTTTATACAACGAACCTGGTGATATTGACATATCAATACAAGACTTTTTTGAAAATAATGTGACTACTGTACATTCAGCTGATGAGCCACCTTTACTATCTTACCCTTATTGTGACAAACCTCTTAATTATCACAAACAACAAATGATAATTAAAATGTCAGAAAGTTCAACTGTACCAAGATTCATAAAAGAAAAAGTATTTGAAAATTTCAGATACTTTGTTCACATTAGGAAACGTTTTCTAGAAGAAGACTTAGAAGAATTTATTGCTAACTTAAAAAATGACGTCACATATTATATGCATTTTCCAAATAAAGAAGATGAGAGATATTTCCTCAAAAACATTCAAGCAAAAATAGGCAGAATTACTTCTAAGCTCATGATATGTTCCTCAAAAATAACTGATGTTGTCCTGGGATCAGAACAACAAGACAAAATAAACTATCATCATATCTATAAAACAGGGCATCGCGGGATTACAACTACTATAGACTCTTTGAAAAGAAATTATTACTGGCCAACATTAGTCAAAGATGTAACTAATTATATTAACAATTGTAATATCTGCCAAAAGTCCAAATATGAAAGAAATCCGAATCAATTTATATTTCAACCAGTACCAATAGGTTCCAAACCTTTTGAAAGAATCCATATAGATACTCTGTCTATTTCTAAAGAAAAATTTTTAACTGTAATTGATTCTTTTTCCAAATTTGCACAAGTGTACAACATCCCTGGAGTAAATGCAGTTAATGTTCTAGATGGGCTGTTAACATTTATATCTCATTACGGACTACCAGAAACTATAGTTTGTGATAACGGTATAGAATTTAATAACAACAACTTTACTGATTTCTGTAAATTGCATAAAATTAAACTTCATTACACTACTCCTAAAAACCCCAATTCAAATAGTTACATTGAACGATTTCATAGCACTTTATTAGAACAAATAAGAATCAAAACTCAACAAAACCCAAAAGAATCTCTCAACAATCTCATAAAATATTCTTTAATTCATTATAATAATACCATACACTCTGCTACTGAATACACACCCTTTGAAATCGTATCAGGGCATTTCACTTCAAAAGATCCTTTCGATGTGGAAGAAAAAAATATAGTTTCAAAATATGTTCAAACCCATAAAGACAACCTTAAAGACAGGTATAAAGAAATCAATGAAAAGATACAAGAAAAGAAAAATCAAAAATTAGAAAAAATAAATTCTAAACGTGTAGAACCCATAAACATTTCTGTAGATGATAATATTTATCACAAAGAATTACCCCGTGACAAATTAGCCCCAAGATATGTAAGAATTGACCCTATAGCACAAACTACTAATAAAGTAAAGACAAATACTTCCAAATATTCAAAACACAATATTAAGAGGCGCAAGAAATAATAATTATTTTTCTTTATTTGTTTCAGATGAGAATACTTCTCATTCTCTCTCCTTTATTCTTAATCCTAATCACTAATGGTTCAATTCAAGAATTATCTAATCCAATTTTACCACTTAGTTTACAACCTAGTAGAATAATACTTAGCAAACATACATATGTAAGTTATTTGAATTTTTCGGAATTATTAGAAATTCGAGACAATCTAGCCTATCATCTTGGTTTCATTACAAGAAAGAATAATATGGGCAATCACACTATTAATTTGATAAAACAAGCTGAAACATTACTGCTTTATGTAAATAATACTTTACAAATACTTTATCCAAAATTAAGATCCAAACGTGGATTACTTAACTTGGGAGGAAGAATTTCGAAATGGTTATTTGGCACACTAGATGCTGATGATGGCGAACGAATAAACTCTATTCTTGAACATCTTAATAAAAATAATAATATATTGCAAGATTCCATAAATGAAGAAATAACAATGGCAAAAGATATAATGATTAAAACTAATCATTCTCTTTCTCAAATTAAGTCAAACTTGAAAATTATTGGCGACATAATTAATAGCTTCTCAGTCGAGCTTAACGATATTAATACCTTAGATTTGCTTATTAATTCATTGTTGACCTTTTATATTCAGTTAAATCAAATAACGAATGCAATAACATTTGCTAACCTTAATAAAGTTCATCCTACTTTCTTAACGTTACAAAACCTAAACTATTTAATCCTACAAACAAAGTCGATCTATTCTACTAATCAAGTTGCTCAATTTAAGAATCATTATAGCTACTATTCATTTTTAGGAATTCAGTTAGTATTTAAAAATGATAAAATAATATTTTTAATACACTTTCCTATTTTAATGGATAACTCTTTTAAAACATATTTTGTTTATCCAATCCCTATTGATAATAAAATTATTATACCACCTAAACCTTACCTTGTCCTAAACGAGAGAAATGAATTTTACCAATATCAAGAAACGCCATGTGAAGAAGTCGAAAACACCTTCTACTGCAAAAACAAACTACGAGCTGATGAAGATTGTATTGTTGATATTATACAAAGAAACCAACCTCAGAACTGTACAACTGTCTCGATCCACTTGAAGAAAGCCATAGCCAATCAAGTGACTCCACATTCAGTACTTCTAACCACCCCTACAAAGATCCTTGTGATAGAAGATTGCTCCATTGAAGAACGTCACGAGTTAAACCCTGGAAGTTATTTGATTACTATTCCTACCAAATGTCACTTTATCATCAACAATGAAAAGTTTGTTGCTGGAACTGAAGAAATATCACCAGCCCTAGTAATTCGACTATCCAAATTAGATCTTTCTCTTCTGCCAGAGCATTACGAAACATTGAAACTAACGAATCTGGACTTGGAAGAAATCAATCACCTAACTGCTAAAATCAAATCACAGCATGAGGTGAAACTTATGGACTCGATTGTTCGAACACCGCCCCTTTGGGTCCACATTGTGATATATCTTGTGGTCTCAGTCCTCATTCTTTTGGTAGTAACATGGTACTATCGAACATGCTACCCATATCCAATTTGGTTTATCCGCCGACAGAGAAAAAACCAAGAAGATGCCGAACTTGATGATCAGCCCAGGTCACCTTAGCCAACCATTCCAACCCTAAGGTTCCATCTCAGTTGGGAGGAGTTACATCCTGTACATAATATGCCCAGGTACGCCACTGGAAGTAATGTAACTGACTGATAAAGATGGGTTTAAATGAAACTATTATCAATTTCGCAAATAATCTTTTATACCGATTCTTATCCTGTAAATATTATACCATTGTAAACGACGTAATTTACTGATAAAAATGGGTTTAAATGCAACTATTGTCCATTTCATAAATAATCTTTTATACCGATTCTTATCTTGTAAATGATAATTAACGACATTTAACTTATTAAGAATTCTACCGTGTTTTATCAAACTACATTTTAGCTAACTTAACATTTTTATCGTTAATTATCATATTTAATTTCCGAGTATGTAAAACACCGTATTTTATCTTTTTATGAATCTGCTAAGAACTAATTATTCCCGTAGTTTATCAAGCATTTTTAGTATATAAGATTCATGATTATAACATGTAGTGTCTTAGATTCTTGATAGTCGCCTGCTGTTCTTGATTGTCTCTTTAAGTTATAATAAAACTTCTAAAAATCAAGTATTAGAGTGATTTATTTGGGGCTAAGTCCAAGTTAGTTTCGAACCTTAAATATAATTGATACCCTCTACATGTTATTTGCATTGCGATATGGACGTTGTCATTCTGCGTTCATCCTTCTAGGAAATAGTGGTTAGGGTCGGAATAGTTTTCTTTTGGAGCATCCATGTAGTTATATATTTCAAATAATTAAATATGAATTATTGTATGTTGTATGAGGATGTGAAAATTCTTGAGAAGGCGAAGTTCCAGAGCCCTTCGTCAAGAGCTGCCACTGTATATCAACCTATTTTTGTTCTATATAATTTGTCTTTGAACACAGGAATTTTCTCCTCATTTTGGAAAAATACCTAAATTTACACTATTTCTAAATTAGGCAATACAGATAATGTCCAGTATATAGAGCTATAAGTACACAATCAGTACTTACAAAAATCCTTGATAAACTGCACAGCTCTCCAGTGTGCGTGTAAGAATAATAATCACAGAGCAGCATGGCTTGTGCCCTCGCCGCTCCACTACGACTAATCCGTTAGAATACCAAAACATAAGTCTCCAGTATTTATACTGACTATTCGAAAGCTTTCAGTAAAGTGAATTATTTTCTACTTCTGGGGAAACTAAATGATTTGGGGGTTTGAGGGCTGTGCTCTGCATTGGATTGTAAGTTTTTTAATTGGTAGATTTCAATAAGTCAAAATGGGCGACTGTTCAAAAAATTCATAGTTCCCTCTGGTGTATTTCTTTACGAATGATATTGGACATGCTGCCATGATATCCCACAACATGTTTTTCAAAATGTTCGTCAGGAATTTGAAAATCGGCTATATCATTGCTTAGCCAAAAACGGGCAACATTTTGAACACTTATTGAAATAAAAACTGATATTTTCATGTTTTTGTTTTCTATCTAAACAAATTAAGATAAACAAAAAAAAATTAAAAAAGAAAATTAGAATAAAGATTTTTCTAATTTTCTCGAAAACGAATCGACCGATTTAAAAAAAAATAAAACGTCAAAATAAAAGACTTTGAAAGACCTTTTAAACAAGCTATTACTCGATACCCCTTGCCATTTAAAATTTTTAAGGGGGTGACCCTGGGGGGCAGAGGGTGAAGTAATTTTAGGTTAGAAAGTTGTCCCCCTTGACAAACCTTTTGACGTATTTCGGCGTTTTTTTTAAACAGTGGTTTTCGATAAATTCGTGGTGGGAAGTTTTTAAATGAACACCTTGTATAAGGGAACTTTAATTTTAGAAAAAACTTAACTACCTGGAAAAAATTGAAAAAATCTTCAGGCGTATTATGCAGTTTGCAATTGCTTCAAAGAGAACTTTCTATTTCTTCCAGGAAATTGTTATAAAAGAAAAAGCAGGTTAAGATTTTTTGTGAACTACGTGAGAGAGGTTTTCAATTTGATAATTAAATAGGCACAATAAAATGAAAATAACCGTGAACTGAACATTCCAGAAATATTCCCAGCCACCCAGATGGTGAGATAATATACATGAAATCTGGAAAAATCATTTTAACCGGATAATCTTACGAAAACAAAATTGGTTATTTATAAAATATTGTTATTGTGGTAATTTCTGTAAGAAACATTTAAGTAATTAATTACCTGAGTGCTAAAAAGTGCCACGTAACCATAACACCGATCACCTGCACAATTCTAGATAACATATACAACTTAGAAATTTGTTTTCTGGCTGTGGGTATCGAAGAGCTGTCTTCTTTAAAAATAAACCTAAAATACGAAAATTAATTTTGAAAAAACGTCTTAATGATAAAAAACCAATAAGATAACACGTACCTTCTAATACCTAAAACGTAATTTTCTAAATAATTTTCCCAGTTAATTTTGGCCACGTCGAAACAAAAGTCTTTCTTGTCTTGCTCGTTAAGGGTGAAACTTAACGCCCTCACATTCTCATCGTCGAACTCCCACTCTTGCATGGTGAAATATTCCAGGCAGTCCGCCGCTTTAGTTAGTTTTTCTTGTACTTTTAACAGACTGGAAAAAAAAATTCAAAATAATTTTATATTATGATAAAAGAGATAAGATTTTAACATTTATTATTAAAAAAAAAGAAATTTTTACTATATTGTCTTGATCCACCAATATAAGATATACAATTTTGCATTGCCAATCCTCTAAAAAAGCTACTATATTTTGATTTATAATTCTTAAATTTCACCCACTTTTCAATTTCTCAGTAGAAGTAAGCACTATTAACTCTATTGTACTGGGATCATCATTTCACTTCATCATTTATCTACCTTTCCACGTAATCCTGTATTCTTTCAGTCTAGGACTTTTGATTCTTCTTTCTTCTATTTCTTTTCATCTTATAAATCACATAATTTATCGCCATCAGAATGTTGGTTTACTTTTTAGTTTTTATTAATGTCTCTAAATCTAAGACTTTCATTTAAACTTTTTTGTGACTCAAATTATTAGATCTGATAACGTGATGTTATTTTTGTACTGCCACTGGTTCTATATACGTATAATGACTAATAAAGTAATTAATTTTAGATTGATAGACCATAATGTATTACCATAACTTTTTAGACACACAGTGTATAACACTTAGTGAATAAATAAATCCAAAAACTTACATAGGTTTTCCCCCAGTGACCCACACCGCAGAATCAATCACATAAGCAGGTATCCAATGTAGCAACACCCGTTTAACGGCATTTATCGTTCTGGATGAGGTAACGGATCCGTCTGGATACCAGCTGATTTCCGATAACGGGTGCATCCTTAAGTATTTAAAGCAAATGTCTACGAAAACGTTCCAGGTGATTGGCTTTCTTTGACCTAAAAAACCGTTCAAATTAAAGGATTTGAAAAGAATGCTGTCCAGATTTAATTTACCTGTGACACAATTGTAAATAGGGATTTCTTTGGATTTTCGGCCCGCTATACTCCATGCCGAGACTATCATTAAATTGATTACAGTGTCTACTGGAACTACGTCGGCTTTTTTCGTTTTGTCACAGAGCATTGTTCGGAATAAGCCTTTACCTGCGGCGGCTATAATACCTGAGAAATGAAAATATTGTCAAAAGTTATAGTTGCCGATAACGGTCAATTAATTTTCTTTGAATAAAAGCCTCAATAGTCCGGACGTATATGATCTTTTAATGTAATACATACATATCCTACGTACCTGTAGGTCCATTCCAGTTATCCACCCATCCTTTCAAAGGTCCATCCATACTGCTCAACACTATACTAGGTCTAACTATGACCAACGGTAAATCACCCTTATTATCCTTCAACCAGCATTCCGCAAGCGCTTTTGTAAAAGTATAAGTATTCGGTCTATTTCCTACCAATTTTGGAGTAAGCGAGTCAACCAGTTCCTCATCCAGGGCATCCACGAGAGCGACAATCTGATCCGGGCCAATGGGCGGAGGATAAATCATTTCTTTCACTTCCGAACGGTCGCAGTTACAGTAGGCCGTGGATACGTGCACCAGCGCTTCCAGGTTCGACATTCTTTTACAGAGTTCTACAAGACGTTGAGTACCGAGCATGTTTATCGTGACGGATAGTTTTAGTTTTTCGTCAAATTTTACAGTGGCGGCGCTGTGAAACACTACGTTGACAGTTCTGGATAATATCGATCGATCAGTTTGGGAGATAGCCAGTTCCGGTTGGGTGATGTCGCCCTCTATCGGGAGCACTTTGGAGAGATCGTTGGGACGTTCTTTGCGGAGGAGATCGAACAGCTAGAAAATTATTTTACTGTTATTGGAAATCATAATACGTATTAACGATTAAGTTGCATAATACTTTGTCCTTGAAAACCTCATTTCTCACGTAATCTTTTCAATATGGCTTGGCACGAAAGCCATTTTTATAATAAACTATCGAATGAACAGCATGCATACAGATAAGAGGTTTAAGGGTCTTTGCCCTTTATAGCTGGATTATGTTCGTATAAATAAGTAAATAAGATTAAGCAGTCTGCTTAATGTAAATCGAGATTTATATTTTAAATTTTGCCCATATGTAAAATTTTGATTAGCGGGCCCCCATAAGAATGTTTTAGTAATAAGAGTCCGAAAATAGAATAGGGGAGGTCTCAAAATATGGAAATGTTGTATCGAAATGTCCTCCCACTCGGGCTTGGCAACTGGCAACGATATCGGCGATCGTGTTTAACATTCGTATTTCGTTGTTTGCCTGATGGCTGTTCCCATTTGTCTGGATAGAGACTCCGCATAGGAGTTTTTAGTTTTTTTAATTATATCGAAGCTGGTTTTAGAAAATTATTTTTTCTAGATCAAGTGAAATCGGGAAGATTATTAATTTTTTGAAATGAGTCGTATCAATGCAATAAGTTCTTTTTGGATGATACAAATGTCTTTAACTGTCTTGGAAGAGGCAAATGTAATTTTTATGATGGGTGTTTCTAAAAATTAATGAGTAAATAGCATATAACAAGAAGAGCTATTCGGTTATCGGTTCTTGGAATTCTCTCTAGATGATCTCTTCCAGTCCTTAGTCTTGTTTTATCTCATCTTACAATATTTGGGACCTTACAGATAACTCTAATTTCCTTGCTTCTTTTCTCATTGTAAAACGTGTGTTCTGTTATGCATCTTAGTATTCGCATTTCTGTTGTTAGCATGTATTTGATTATTATTGTGTTTTCTGCTCTTGTTTCTATGGCATACGTCATCACTGGTTTTCGAGACTCTAACTTTGCTTTCTTCCTTTAGATTCCTGTTGCTCATTAAGTTTGCTCCAAGATATTTGAAAGTATGACTTGTCTCACGCTCTAATTGTAGACGAATTTGCATCTTCGGGGCTCTCTGGAATTAGTGAGTGTGTTTTCTGGGAACAGTTTCCATTTTAAATTTATTTGTGATTTTTTCAAATGTATATAAAAGTCGATATCACTTTCCGCTTTGTTTTATTTTGGTAATGATTTGGTCCATGATAATGCTAAACATTATCGGACTTAGACTGTTTCTTTGCCTGATTCCGGTTGTAACGAGTATTCTATTTGGCTTTTTACTTTCTACTCTTACAAAAGTGTGATTGTCAGTGTATAGTTATTTAATGATAGATACAATACTTTTATGAACTTTAATTTTTATGGAAGTTTGACGTCTCTCAGTCTCACTTTGTCAAAAGCTTAGGTGAAATACATGAAGTACAGAAATGAAGGTTTATTGCATTCAGTAGCTGTTTCGACTACTTGATAGAGTACAAATACCGCATCTATAGTCGATCTATAGTCTGAATCCCTGTTGTTCCTCACATATTTTTCTGCTAATACTTTTTTGAACAGCTTTGAAACTGAACTTAGAAGGCTGATTCCTCGCTAGGTTTTTGGGTCTGCTTTCTCTCCTTTTTTGATTGAAATTGTTATGCTTTCGTTTCATTATAAGTATGGGTACTTTTCGTAGAAATAATATTTTATTTTAAAGATCATTTGGTTTGTCCAACAATACACTTTTTTAACCGCTGTTAAGTCGTTCACCGCTGCTGTCGATTGTTTCTTTATTAAATCGGTTTTTGACCCCCCACTTTAATTTTGTTGCCAATTACTTCATCCCGCTTTGGGATACAGTCGAGAGTTATTTCTAAGTTTTGGTAGACACTGATTATATAACTTTTTTTAAACCTAATTTAATAGTGTAAAAATAACAGTACTCTCTTAGGTAGGTTCTTCAACCATCAGCATCAATATGATTGAAATAATAAATAGCTAAATACCTTAATAATTTGTATTGACTTTTTCTACTTCAAATTAAACATCCCGTATATTTTTGGATTTAAAATTTTTATTTGGCAGATAAATCTAAGTAAAACAAAGGATATAAGTAAAACTATAAGTAAAAACCCTTTACTTATAGCTCCAATACTTTTTAACATACATTAGAGTTCAGAATTTGAAAAATTAGTACAAATTGTCATCGCAATAATCACATATTAAAAGCCTAAACTCACCAATTAAACTAAAAAAAAAAGAAAATAATGAAAATGCTAATGAGGCATGAGGATGACCATCTGACACTCCATCCATAACAAATGATATAATGCGTAATGTATGACTAAAAAGTAACATTCTACAAAACCGAAAGTGGAATAAACGCAAATAAACGTTTTTTGTTTAGTCATTAACCAGGATACGATAATATGTTTGGTGAAAGTGAATAGACGTGAAACAAAATGGGCACTGGGGAAATTCTGTTTACCCAAAACGGATGTGCGGATTATGACAGGTCGCTATGCTTATATTATGAGCTCGACCGTTTTGCGGTGTAAATTTATTTGGTTTCTACCGGATGTTATATTGATAATTATTAATTTTCTTGGATGGGGTGCGTATCACCTCTACCCTCTCGTCGTAATTAATGTAATTTCCTAAACTGTAGTTATATAATAAGCTTTATTAAAGTTCAATTTTAATTGATTAAAAACCAATGCGATAATCATGATGAACATCAAGCTATAAGTAATATAATCTCTTTCGGTGCTAATTACATGAGTAAATAAATTGAATTTATTGGGTTGCGTGAGTTCCAACGGTTAACATTTAATTAAAATAATATTTTTTTTGAAAATTAATATATGTTTTTTGGTTAACATCAGTTAATTAATCGGGGGAACATTATAAGAAATAATTTTTTTAGTAAATAGGTAAACATATTTTTAGAAAAAAAATAACATACAATTGTACGTTTTCTATTTTCGTACGAAATGATGTGAAGAGTTTAGAGGAAAAATGCAAATAAGTCAATTCATAAAAAAATTAATTTTCTATCAGAAACATCTCTAGTGTTATTTTTATACTTCTGTTAATTTTTTGGAAAATAACAAATTTTTAAATAGTTATGTAGCAGGTATGTGAAATGATGACTTGTTACCTAATATTATGTAATAAGTTAATTCAATGAATTCATGGAAATTTCCCATTCATAAAAAAAGGGATTTTATACAAACGCTAACATACAAATTGTTTTCTACTACTAAAGAAAACATTAAAAAAATTAAATACCAAATTACTTTACGCACTAGTACGTAAAAAAAACGTCAAGAAGATTGTTGACAAATTATAAATTAAATGTCAAGTAAATGTTAAATTATTTTTTACACAAATTACTTATTACTTAAATTAAATTAGTTGTTACGTAAAAAGACTTTTTTAGACACTAGTGCAAAAAGTGAAACTTTGAAGTGAAAACATAAGAAAAAGTGAAATATAAAAGTGAAACCTGGGAAGTGTGTAAAATAAGCTTTACGCACGGTAGTAGAAAATAGTTATTTATGTAACAAGTGGTTAAAGTGGGGAACTTGGGAACCCATGGACAATTCTGATGAATAAAAAAGAGGATTTTACATACGTGTAACATACAAAATTTTTTCTACTACCGAAGAAAACATAAAAAAATCAAAAATATGAAATTACTTTGCGCACTTAAACGACTTTACGGTAAAAGAGTAAAACATTTGTTGACAAATTATAAATTAAATGTGAAATAAACGCCAAATTATAAAAAGTCTTATTTATAGTCTTAAATTACTTTACGCACTTTAACGACTTTATGGTAAAAAAACGTCAAAACATTTGTTGACAAATCATAAATTAAATGTCAAATAGACGTCAAATGACTTTTTACGCAAAAAATACTTTTTTAGGCACTAGTGCTTAAAAAGTGAAACTTTACACACCCTAGGAGTGACTACTTTACGCACGGTAGTAGAAAAACATATTTTCGCGGCGTTAAATCTTGGATATTTCAAGATCTGTGCAGTTTGAAGAAGAAATGCATTAAAAGTAATTTACAGAGAATAAAATTGGCATTAAAAAAAGATTTTCATTATATTTTTAATAATTTAATAGTTGGCGAAATTTGCTTGGAAAGTTTAGAGCTCAGCATTCTATAATTCTAGATTTACTTACAGGTGAACACAAAAGTTGCTGAAGCCGCTCCTGAGCATCTTGTCCTCGCTTTGGCCTAATAAGGAGGTAAATTTTTGAAACACCCGGGCAACTCCTTAGTAATTTTTCTAATAAGACCTAATAAACAAAAAAAATTAATAAATAAAAACAAAAATTTTTGTCAGTAAAGTCAACAGTAAATTCCTTACGTCAAAATAATGTGATTAAGGTCAACTTGCCTTATCCTAACTTTAATAGTAACTGAAATACAGGGTGTCACAGTACTATTTGGTTTATCGTTTTTTTTCATAGGTCCTGAACCAATTGACATACTGACATGAAATTTAAAACATACGAGTCTTTTAAAAAGAAAAATAAAATTTCGTATGCAGGTTTTGCGTTTTCGGAAGCGGGCTCGTTGCGTTAGTTTTTTTCTTATCTTTTTCTCTATCCTTTTGTAATTTTACATAAAAAATGTATACCTTATTAAAGTCGCTAGGAGCAACCATTTTCGACATAATCACCGGTTTTTCAGTTTAAAATAATATTTATTTACTAATTTATTTAAATCGCATCTTTGGCAGTTGGCGTTGGAGACAAGTGTTTGTGTTATTTATTTCAAACTTTTTGAATGTCATATAAAACTTTTAAAACGAGTAAAAAAGTTTTTCTCTTAAGTTTAATCATTTTAAGTAATGCCTAGGCATAATTTGTTTACCAATTTGGAGGTGCTTTGTGTTTACGCGCAAGTAAATTTTAATGGACGGCATGCAAGAAGCAGGTATCAGAAAATATTTCCAGATAGACAACATCTAAACCATAAATTATTCCAAAGAATTTATAGCTGACTAGGAGAAACTGGATCATTTCGGCAAAAAATGCCTGTTTCGGGCCGCCCAAAAAATATTTCCCAACAACAGAAAGAAGAAGTTTAGTAGTAGAAAATCCCGGGTTAAGTAGTAGTTAAGGCCTCTATCCATACCACTTTACACCAGTTTAGTGTTTGATCCCACCAGATTTGCCAGCCAGAATGCAGTTTTGTCGTCAGTTTAAAAATATGCAAAACGCAGATCCAATGCTTATTAGCAGAGTGTTATTCACAGACGAGGCTATATTTACTAGACGCGGTGTATTTAACTTTAGAAATGCTCATATGTGGGATACTTAAAACCCCCATTCAGTTGTCAGTCGTCGTTTCCAGCATAAATTTAAAATTAACATTTAGTGTGGTATTATTGAAAACCATATAATAGACCTCCATGAACTACCACCTAATTTGAAGGGAGACGCGTACTTAAATTTCTTCACGAAATGAACTTGGAGGTCTTTTAGAAAATATAGCATTAAATGTTAGGCAAAATATGTAATGTAAGATGAGGCTCCAGCGCATTTTTCTCGAGCAGTACGCAATTACCTTGACCACCGAACATAAACTAGAATTGTTCTTGTTCTTTATACTGTGCCTTGACGAACAATATCCTGAACGTTGGATTGGCCGTGGAGGACCTTTGCTTTGGCCTGCACGTAGTCCAGACTTAAACCCCATGGACTTCTGTATTTGGGGATATTTGAAATATCATAAAAAAAATTTTTATGATAAAAAAAATAAATAAATATCATTTACTTTGGTTATGATATACGAATTATATAACATAAAATAAAAAAGTCGTAATATTTTTTTTATTTAATAACAATTCTAATTAAACATAAATATTAATAAACTTAGGTATTAATTTTATTTTATTTAGTAAATTTAAGTCATTCACATAATATGAAAACCTAAAAGTGCGATTATTTTGAAAATGGTTGCTCCTAGCGACTTTACTAAGGTATACATTTTTTATGTAATATTAAAAAAGGAAATTATTTTGTTACTTTTCAAACCAATATACGAAGCTGCAAAAAAGTTAGGGAATTTAAAAAAGTAAAAACTAATGCAACGAGCGCCTTCTACTGAAAACACGAAAACTATATACGAAATTTTATTTTTCTTTTTAAAAGACTCGTATGTTCTAAATTTCATGTCAGTATATCATTTGGTTCAGGACCTATGAGAAAAAAACGATAAATCAAATAATACTTTGACACCCTGTATTTCAGCTACTATTAAAGTTAGGATAAGGCAAGTTGACCTCAATCACATAATCTACTGTTGCTCTTTGTACCATTACTTTCGGGACACCCTGTATATTTAAATATTATTAAAATGTTGACACGTGTTTCGCGGCATTGACGTGTCATCTTTTTAAATATATTTTAATATATATAGGTAAACACGAGACTTTTGACTAAAATTTTGTAACAACAAGGAAAATAATAAACTCGAAGTCAAAGTCTCACAAATGTAGCGTCTATTGATTAGGTTACGGGTTTCGCCTTACCGCATCATCAGACCTAAAAAAAGTTTAAAAATATTCAGTTAATGTTAGACAATTATTCACAGAAAAAATATACTGGATTTTAAGTACAACACGCATTAAAGAACACTTAGGTCTTATGATAATATATAGGTAAAAGTGAAATGGTAACTACATCGTTTATGGTTATTAACTAAAATATAAATCTTTTAACATATTTTATTTTTAAGAGCCGATGCATTACTTACCTAAAAATTTTATTTTTTTATTTTTTATTATATGTAGTTACCATTTCAGATTTACCTGTATGTTATCATAAGACATAAATGTTCTTTAATGTATATTGTTGTACTTAAAATGAGATATGTTTTTTCTGTGAATTATTCTAACCATTATTTGTTTAACCATAGCTGCATATTTTTAATCTTTATTTTAGGTCTACTACAAGCTTAACCTAACCAGTAGACTCTACAGTTGTGAGAAGTTTTAGGTTATTTGGCTCCTTGTTACATATTATTAAAGTGTATTTGAGAAGAATGGATGAATTTTACATATTTAAGAAAAAGATAAATTTAGTCCAAATAAATGTTTTTTCTCCTAAGATCAAGAAACTGTTTTATAATAAACAACGCAGTTATTCTTGGAACATATCTTTGAGTGCACGTAGTAATATATACTTACATAGTATACAGATTGGCGAATGGATCCCTACACATATAAAGTTCCTAACAGGCGAGATGTTGCAACGCCGCCGCCGCGACAGCAGGTGTTCGAGGTATGAGCTCGATTATTTTAAAGTTTATTTTAATAAGCGTCTGACGTCGACGGGGGCTAAAGCTCTTGTAGCAAAATTTAAAAAAATACTACGCGGCATTGGTATAATATTTTTTTAATGTAGGCATTACATATGTAAAATCCGCATAAATTTGTTATTACATTGTATTGCATATTAAAAATTAAAGCGTCGCTCTTATTAAAATAAAATATAAACTCTAATAAAAATAAAATGAAAACTTAAAAAAAATCAGAAAATAAAACTAAATAATAAACCTAACCAATATTTTTTTAAATAAAAGGCCCAAAAGAGTTTGAGGTAAAATGGATTTGGCAGATTTCACAATTTTGATTCTCAACTCCTCTAAATTCGTTGGCCTACTATCATAATGTTTATAAATAGTATCCTTAAAATAACCCCACAAATAAAAGTCATTTGGTGACAAATTAGGACATCTTGAAGGCCATTTAATATTTCCAGTCCCACTAATAAGGCGGTTAGGAAAAGTATTTGTCCAAAATTCTTTTACTTTAACCGCATTATCAGCAGGACAGCCATCTGGTTGAAAATAGACTGATTCCAGGTCTATATCAGGAAGGAGTTAAACGGCAGGAAGAACTTGGTTTTGTAGCAACTCAAGGTATTTTTCGGCGTTCAAAGTACCATCAATGAAAAATGGCCCCATAATATGGTCACCCAAAATACCAGCCCAAACATTTAACTTTTGAGGGTACTGAGTACGGAGCTTCTGTGCTCGTTTTCCTGAGACCAATAGCAAAAACTGGAAGGATTGTGTTTACCATGCATTGGAAAAGAGAACTCATCTAAAAACAAAACATTTTCTAAGAAATTTTCATTTTCATTTGCCTTTTCCATCGTGGTTTCACAAAATACCATTCTTCGCCACTGGTCTTCAGGAAATATCTCCCTAGTTTTGGAATATTTAAAACATTTGTATTCTATTTTTTTATGGTGCATACACAGTTACTCTCCAACACCTCCTGCACCCTTTCAAAGGGTTGTTCTTGAACTTTGATGTGACAATTTCTACATTCTTGGAGGCAAAAAGATGTCTCAACATTTTACACATTTGAAATAGTTTTAGCACAAGGAATTGGTCAATTTTTAAAATTTACTGAAACTGAAAATAAATCCCTTCGTTGTACTGCTGAATTGCCTCCATAAAACCATTTAATCAATTGATTTTTTTCAGCAGCGGTATAAACAGCCATAATGATAAATATTTTAAAAAATTGAAATAGCGCATTAAGACTCAACAGTGCAGTATGCAATCACATATTGTTTTTGATATTGATTGTGATGTGCCGAAAATAGTAACTCAGACGATCGGAATCCGCCGCGCCGCTTATCAACCAGAAAGTACGCGAGAAGCGGTGTTCCATTTTTAATGCTTATGTATAGTGTTTTATTCGCCAACCTGTATATTTATACAAATTTACAATAGACCGTCAAAACGGCAACTAAGAATTAGTGACATACAAGCGAGAAGTGTAGCCCCAGCTTCTTAGTGATGACTTGTTGATTAAAATGCCGTATCAATATTCTTCTCAAGAGTACGTAGATATGCATTTTTGACGTGGTTACTGTAACTCGTCAAGCAGTTATCAAGTATCGACATCGGTTTGCAAGTATTGCGCATTCCTCATAACAGAATATTTCTGTAATACAAGTATACAGACCATTTTGGGAATGCGGTCTGCGTGATTATTTTTTCGATCGGGGAGGGAACTTGCCAGTAGACTTGGATCAACAAGTACAAGGTGCTGTTGTAAGGGCTATAAAAGTACGTCGAATTTGTAGACAATTCGGAATACCGCGAACGTTTGTTTGGCGATTTTTAAAACGTGAAGGCTTTCATCCGTATCATTATCATAAGGTACAAGGTTTGCTTAAAGAAGACTACTATACTCGCCTGGTTTATTCTACCTTAATATTCATTTCTATAGAACAGTTTGACAGATTGAGCGACATTCACAAGGCATGGGATCACATATCTGAGAAACCTGCATAGATGGGAACCAGAAAATCCAAAAGCTGTACGTCTATGTAATTTTCAACATAAATTTTCTGTTAATGTTTGGGCTGCACTAATCGATGACTTGTTGATTGGTGCTGTAATGCTTCCTGCAAAGTTGAATGCGAACAATTACCGTCAATTTCTTATAGGCGAAGTGCAAGTCCTACTGAATATTTCCCTACACAGGTGGTTCCAAATAGATGGGGCTCCACCGCATTTCGAAATTGCTGTCCGAAATTGGGTTATCATCAAGAATCCAAGATGGATCGGTAGATGTGGTCAAAATCACAATCCGCTGGATTTTTATTTTATGGAGGTATATGAAACATTTAGTCTATGCGCAAGTTTCAAATATAAGGAAAGATTCGTTTGAGCGTATTCAACAGGCTACCGAATATACAGGGCGTTCATTTGAAAACTTGCCAAAACGGATTTATTGAAAACCACTATTTAAAAAAAACGCCGAAATACGTCAAAAGATTTTTCAAGGTTGACAACTGTCTAACCTAAAATTACTTCACCCTCTGCCCCCCAGGGTCATCCCCTTAAAAATTTTAAATGGCAAGGGGTATCGAGTAATAGCTTGTTTAAAAGGTTTTTCGAAATCTTTTATTTTGACGTTTGATTTTTTAAATCTGTCGATTCGTTTTCGAGAAAATTAGAAAAATCTTTGTTTATCTTAATTTGTTCAGATAGAAAACAAAAACATGAAATTATCAGTTATTATTTCAATAAGTGTTCAAAATGTTGCCCGTTTTTGGCCAAACAATGATATAGGCGATGTTCAAATTCCTGACGGACATTTTCAAGAACATGTTGTGGGACATCATGGCAGCTGTCGATGATGCGTTGACGAAGTTCATCTAAACTTTCAGGTTGGGGAGTAAACACAATAGATTTCAAATGACCCTATAGAAAAAAGTCTCACGGCGTTATATTACGAGATCTAGCAGGCCATTCTATAGAATGAATGGGCCTATAGGCCCCCTTCGCCCTATCCATTTATCTGGAAACTCGTCGTCTAACCATTGCCGAACGGAAAGAATATAGTGAGGAGGAGCGCCATTTCAGCCTCATCAAGTATAAGCTTTTACTCGATACCCCTTGCCATTTAAAATTTTTAAGGGGATGACCCTGGGGGGCATAGGGTGTAAGGGGGTGAAGTAATTTTAGGTTAGAAAGTTGGCCCCCTTGATGCCTTGATACCTTGAACCTTTTCAAATGAACACCCTGTATACGACAAAACAGAGACCAATTACAAAAAACTACGTCATCTGTCGGCTCACTGGAATAAGTCTGCATTCAACAAAGAGGTGGAGATTTTAAAAATATTAAAATTATATATATCAATTCATTCAACTTATAACGATAACGATATACAAGAGACCTTGTATACTAATATATAATTTTCATATTCAGTATCTCTTAGAGAGGACATTGTGAATGTAAATACTTCTCTTTTCAACCCAACCCCATTTGAAAAGATTATACGTTGCCCATCTTGCCACGCTTAATAAAGTACTAACCGAGTGAAGAGTTTTAACAATGTATTTCCTACCTTCCCCATAAATCCAGTACCCCCGGTAATAAAAACGGTTTTTCCATTATAAAAGTCTGACACTGAACCCTGGACGGCTGTTACGACCGGCCCGGTCGTGCTAAAAGCTGCCATTGGAATGCTGTTGCAATTTGTACTGCTCACGAACCCTTGGATCACCATAGAAGATGCTCGTTCAATCTGGAATTTATTAAATGTTAACAAAGGCGTAAAAAAAGAAGATAAGTCTAGAAATTACTTTCACTCTGTAGATTGAAAACCATCCCTTGAAGTTTAGCGACGCATAATGTAAAAATAATTAAATAGTATTTTTATTTAATTTAATAAAAGTTTTAAGTTAATACCCGTAATGTTAACGGGCAACGGCAGTTTAGAAAATGGGAAATATGGCAGCGGTTTTTACGCCCTGACAACGGGAGATGTAACAAAAACCAGTTTAAACTTTTCCAGCGTAAAACGGAATAGGCGAGCTTATAAAAATCCACCTTTATAACCAAAACTAATAAATATTTTAAGGTATTAGATTTTTTAAATTATATTTAAATTGACGATAAATTAATTTAAAAATTATTATTATTATTGTCCAAATTAAATCTAAAACCTATCAACTTTGGATTTAATTCTAAACGACAGAACATTTATATTATTTGTTTTTCCAATTTTATTTAAACTTTTCCTTTCCCTGGACTATCGAATCTATCCAAATAAATTAAATACAATACTTGCTTACCTATATCCGGTCAGTCCTGCTTCCTCTTTCCGTTGCCCGACATTTATACAACTTGCTTTCCGAACTCTTAATGCGACTATTCTAACTTCGCTAAGTAAAATAGAACAAAAACTATATAAAATATGCTGGAAAACGATGGGCTTATGCGTTTATGAAATTTGTTAAAAAACTTTAAGGATGTTCTTTGGAAGAGTTACGATTTTGTTGGTATTGCTGATTAAAAGGGATGCGACGGATACGGATATCAGATCGGTGGTGCGCTTGCCTGAAATTGAAAAAATTTGACTTAAGTTAAATTAAATCTCAAATTGTGACGTTAAGGGCAATAAATGTCAAATAGGTTTTTTTTTTAAAGTGATATAAAGTCATATGAATAAAAAGAAGCATATGCCTATAATTCAAAATATTCAAGAGGTGCTTAAAACCAGAAAGCAAATGCTCACGAAATAAAAGGATTCGCTTTAAACGTATGAATAAAGCCAATCATTTGTTCACAATTGCGAAATTTTACTTGCGTAAAGGTGATGCTGCCATTTAGTAGCATCAAACCTATAACCATTAGTGGGTTCGCGAATTCTACGTGGAACGATTTTCTTTTTTTTATACAAGTGATTTTTTGATTTGAGTAGGTAGATGTGGAGTGGTTACCTTTTTAAGCGAGAGTACAGAACAGCGTGGTGGTCCACAGAATAAAAATCTCTTTCAGATATTTGAAAAATTAAGATTTTCAAAGAGCTAGACATTAAGACCGCTGAATCTCGCACTGTGCAAATGGCAGAAAAAAAAATCATTAGGTCAATCGTTAGACCTGTGGGTAAGAAAGTTTAGATTTCCGACTGCTCTTGGAGCACTACTCTGTGCACACGTCAAGAGAAAGAAACCTGAACATGAAGACGAATGGATAAATGAAGCAACTTAAACGTGTAATGTAAAGTACCTCTTTTACCAGCGTGGATGTGAACTGGTCTGGTTCAAAACATGGCAGCCGAATGTGGAAAAATTCGTAAGGAAGACATCTGGCATAGCAGAGACTGCCGTTTTAATCGCTGATCAGGGTTATAGAAGTAATATAATAGAAGGCGTATGACACCTTTTCGAGAACCCGTTGATACGGACGTAAAAAAGTCTGACAATAAATTGTTGTCAATGGAAAGAGAAATATAAATAGTCGAGCAGTGCTAAAACGACGCTTACGAGAATATTGATAATGCGATATTATTAATAATTTCGATCCATACTAGAATATTGTTGTCAGGTGACACTGGCTAAATTTTCAGACATAATTGTAGCTTGTACCAAGGCCCTGCAGGATCCAGATTTTGAAGGCTGAATGATGTACTTGTTCATGGAGATGAAGAAAAGAATGACAACGTCCGTATTCGGGGTAAGGAAGTAAAGTCCAGTTCAGAGATTTATTAGAATCTTTGATGTGTCGCAGATGCTGCACTAAATGGTCCGTGCGCCTATGTCGTATTTATTGTCGCATGATATACATGTTTAAATGTCAAAATTTTATATAATTTTTTTTCTATGAAATCATTTTAAATAGGCGTAAAACCCCATGTTTTACACTATTTTTAATTTTTCTTTCGAAAATGTCTATTTTTAGAAAGGAAATAATATCAAAAAATTAACCGCGGACTAAAATCGAAGCATCTTACAATACAAAACATTTTAAACACTCACAGAACTCACTGACTTGTTACCTCTTTTTAGCCAGTCTAATAAACAAAGATAAAACACCTGCGTTCTGGCGATTCCTACTTTAGGCTGTGCAAGTGATTGCGTATCTCTCTATCCCACTGATTTTGAGGATTACGGGGCCATACCCAGATAAATTTTTGGGCTGTTTTTGTATTACTTTCGTCTTGTTTTTAAGGAGATCTTTAAGGATGGGTCTATCGCCTTTAAAATAGTTCTGTTGGATGGGTCTATCACCTTTAATAGTTGCGAGGGGGATTATGTGGGATTATTATTTGATGGGTTTTGCCGGTTTTGCTTTTAACACGTTTATGAAAGAGTTTGGCTTGTATTCGTCTAAATTTTGTGCAGTTTTTACTTTGAGGAAGTGTGTCTTTTTTATTTGTGTTTGTGGATTTGTTTTGGTATTATAGCTAATGACCTTAAAATGTTTCGACACTGGGAAAGTAGGTAGGAAAATTTGGCAAATGAACAGGAAAGTGTTGGGGCGGTTTTATGGAGACCGTGGGTGCACAAGAAAGACAGTAATATTTGTGATGAAAACAAAAAGAGTGATCTGCACAGTGATTTAGACTCACATAGTTCTGATAGTTAATTTTCTAGAGTAAGGGAAGTAGAAGCTACAGGGGAAAATCAAGCAGTTTTAAAATTTAATTGTTTAAGTACAGAGGCCAAACAAATTTATTTAAATGTCTATAATAATCTAAGGAATGATCCTCAGTTCACAAAATAAAGGTAGTGCTTTGCAAAAAACAGCGTTTTTAACAGGGGTTCCCTATAGTACAATATGCTATTTTGTAAAAAAGGGGGCTAAAGCTAGAAAAAAAAGAAAGATGCAGGACAATTAAAGGGACTTGGCACGGATATTGCCAAATTGCTAAGGAAAGTTGTGTATTCTAAATACACAAACAATAAGGTTCTGACCATAGAGATGGTTAAGGACACCTTATTGGCAAGGGACACACATTTCTAAGTCTCAACCTTGCGGAGATACGTGATAAAACTTGGACTAAAGCTTAAGATGGTTAACAAAAGGGCTGCCGTAATGGAAAGTACTAGAATTGTCAGGTGGCGTATAAAATATTTGGAGAAAATTGAAAAATTTTGGGAGGAAGAAAGATCCGTATATTATTTAGATGAAACATGGTATGATACATTTATGACTGATGTATGATTTCCATTCTCTTGGAAAAAGTCCCTTTTTTGCCATAGTAAAAAAACCATATTTTTATTAAATAAATAAATTTAAAGTTTTGTTTTTTTCAGTTTACTGCCCTGTTGTCATTCAGCGACACTATAAAAACTGCTTCTTTCTCCAGTAAAAAATTTTGAGAGGAGGAAAGTTCCATATATTATTTAGACGAAAAATGGTATGATACATTTATGATTGATGTATGATGTCCATTTTCTGGAAAAAAACCCTTTTTTGCTATGGTAAGAAAAACACTGTTTTTATTAAGAAAACAAGTTTAAAATTTAGTTTTTTACAGTTTTTTGTCCATAATTTATCCTACAGAGACACTATAAAACCAGTTTAATTTTTTTTTGTACAGTTACTGCCAAACCTACCACATTTGTTCTATCCCAAAGAGGCAAGATTATTTATTTCATAAATCACTGGAAGAAAAAAGGCTGTTTTACATATGAGTTGTAATTATTTCAACAAAAATTAATGTAAATTTATTATTAATTAAATTTAAAAATTATTTATGCTACTCGTGTATACTTTTAAATATGTTTTAGTATCCATATGCTTCAGTGCCAGATGAAGTTGGAATCCACAGCAGCAACAGAGAAACTGTTTCCTTCCTTAATGGAAGGAACTACTAAAGAAAAAAGGCAAAAAAACAGAGTTTAGAAAATTGTATCAACTCTTTGGGGAAGATTTTTTTTTTAGAAGTAAGTTTTTTTATAAGCATTTATTTTTGTTAATTTTCATCTAATCTCTCCTATTATGCACAATAACTAAATATGAGGCAAACAAATTAATAAATATTACATTCAGAATGCAAAAGGTGTATTTTTTATAAGTAAACCTTGTGTCTTTTACACGCATAAGATATCGACAGCTAGATGGTTTTTAATGTAAAAGTTTATTTAAAAAAATATACTTCCACTTTTCTGACTACATAATTATTTTTTATCAAAAGACGTTGGTACTAAATATAGAGATGGGGTTTTCATGTGTAAGTTATAATAACATATCATAATATGTATAAATAAAAAAAAGCAATAATAAAGGACATACAATTTGAAGACAAATCAAAACATTTTACCCTTTTGCGCCAAAAAGTAAATATTTAATGTCTTAATCCACAGAATAAATGGGCCTAAGTAATTTATACTCCTATTCTCTCATCACTTATTATAAACACTGATGGCGCTAAACTTATTAAATTAAAATTTTTGGTTAAAGTGTTTTTACGTACTTAAATCTTATCTTTAAATTAAATATTATCTTGCTATCACCTATCCTGAATTTCTAGCTTTATAAAACTAAAACCAAATCCCGAATAATAAAATTTTAAATACAAATAAATTTTAAGGTCGGATCTGTGCAACTTTTCACACTTGAGTGGCTGGGACTGAGGTCAGACGTCTAACAAAATAGTACGTGGGCGTCTGTAGTCAAATTTTATGAATCAAATATATAAATTTTAAAAAAATATTCAAGGCATTTATTTATTTAATGCAATAATTAAGTATCGCTTAGAATATTACTTTGTGATTCTTTCCACATACAATTTTGCGATTTAAACATGCATTCCATGTGACAATACAAGCAACACCGGCACACGGACTATTCGCGGCACATCAAAGATTCTAATAAATCTCTAAACTGGACTTTACGTGAAGCTTTATTTTATATAATTTATTCACTCGTTTCACTCAGCATTCACGTGTTTTTATGAAGCATTTGCTTCGCTCTCTTAATTAATTTTATAAGCATTTACTTTAGTTAGTATTCATATGGCATTGATAAGTAAAAAAGATGTGTTTGTTGTGTAAAGTAGGTAAGCTCGTTCTATTTGTTTTTAAATCCTAGTGGCGACATAATATTTAATTTTTCTAGGATGACACCCATCCATCATTTTAAAAACTATAATTTTTACGTTAAGAGTTAGCTGACGCCAGGCAAGAATATTTATTTTGAGTTTTTATCAATAGTCAAATACTATACATATTAAGAATTAATACTCATCAATTCACATCCGACAGTATTTTAACATTTTGCTTTACAACTTTAAAATTAAGCAAAAACAAATCATTTAAACGCTTATATTCCGAAAACTGTTTTTACAAGTATAGCATCTAATTAATCAAATTCCTTAGAATTTTACTCAGGAACTAAAAATATATTAACTTACAAAGTATTTTAAAAAATACTTGTTTTAGGTGTTATTAAGAATGTAAATGTAAGTAAAGTAAGTAATTTTAGTTAAGAATTATGAATATCTCTATTTCTACTATAAGCTATACATCAACAAGACTTAAGACAATAAAAGAAACGAAAGTTTATGTACGCACAAACCGTTACTCGAGACAAATTTCGATTTTTAAATCAACATTTAAACGGCGACCGCGTGAAATTTAAATAACTTGAAAAAATAATTAGGTTATTGGGTCTTTAGATATTCCGTGAGTTAAGTGATGACTACAGCCCAGGTACATTTGTCTTTTTTGGTGGATAAATAAATTGAATTATAATATTATTATTTAATAAAAAATTGGTAGTTTCCTATTGACATAAGCCAATTCTAAATGAAAATTCCCATATTTTTATGTAAATTTTACAAAATTAAACTAAACTAAACAAAATTAAACTGGAGATGATATAAAACAATCATAAAAAATCCACATTAATTTTTTCAATATAATTAGAAATAACTGTGACGTAGCCTAATTAGTTTTAAGTACGGCCCTGCATTGTTACATGCATATGAAGGAGTTATGTTAGAGGCGCGCGCATCTATTTATGGAGCATTGTTGAACAACTTCTGAGGAACGACAGGACAGTAGTCTAGTAGATTTTTTATGCAACTTTTTAAACAAAAAATGCTTATTCGTTTAATAATTTTTTTAAGTTTTTACTCACTTAAAAAAGTAATGACTTCACCTAAAAGTCAACAAAAAAATATTTATAAATAATAAAAAAAAATTATTACTTACTATTATATAGGTCACGTATACAATATATACAAACTTGACTTTGTTTTCTCTTCGAACTTCAACATCTAAACTCAAACAAAGCAACCTACAGAAAGACTTTTAAAACAAGCAAAACTATCATAAACTGCGAATTACCTGGAAACAATTCGAATAAATCAAAAATTGTTTTTGTAAAAGAAAACTTACGAGCGTTTGAAGTGCTAGTAAATCGTATGACTACCATTAAATTTATACTGAACAACTATTATTCTGTGCTATTACAAAAAATTTGTGGTTTTTCTGGTATAAATTTTGGGCGTATTTATGGAAATTCTTTTGAATAACACATATTATATGATATAGGAGATTTATTTTTGTGTAATATTGTTTAGCACCCATTGGTCTGTGTAGCAATATAGAAATGAGGAGGAGAGATAATACTGAGTGGGTCTTATTGTTTCGTAAATTTTTGGTAGGAAAAGTGCCAACAGAATTTTGATTTAGAGCATGGCATTTTTTATATTAAACTCGACTTGGCTTGTTTCGTATTGTCGCTTATCATTGATGAAAATTTGATTCTCTGCTTTTTGTTTTTAGACCTAGTCCAAGGTGACTTATTGCTATTTTTAAGTTTTTTAGCATCTGATAACTCTAGGTAAGGACTTAATCAGGATCCTTATGTGAACTTCTAGTTCATGTCAGGACCTTAAAGTCTATTTACGCTTTACAGCTTGATCAAAGACATGAAATCCATGAGACAAGGGCACTTCATTGACTTTTCGTTAATTCCCTTTGACTTTGGGAACTTTCTGTGAAATTCTAATGATCCATCATGAGTCTTATGTAAGATGTTTTACATTTTGGCATAACTAACATTTAGTTTTCTTTTTCTTACAAATGATTTAGGTCTTTGGCTAATTAGCATTAATAGAGCTCAAGATTCCAACATATGCAAGATATTCAGGAATTCAGCTGGCTTCAATAAAATTATACTAATAATCATTCGGATATTCAACCGTTATTGCTATAGTGTACTCTTCCAATGGATGGAAATAAATCAATCATTTTGATTTGATTGATTGAATTGTGAGTTTCTGTCCCAGACATTCTACAAGAAAACTCTTTATTTCCGTGTAAACTGATATATAGAACATGCAGGAGATTATTTTTATTTTTCTACTCGAAAACCTTGCATCGTACGAAGAATCAAAAAGAATCAAATTTGCTTTAAGCTGAATGAGGGCTTAAAAAATAATTTTTGTTTCCAGAAAAAGCAGTGTATTGTAAAATATAAAAAATATTTCAGATCAAAAAGTTCATCAAAATCTTTAAACCTTAAAATAAATATAAAAAAAATAAGGCTTTTCTGAACACTAAACGCGCCGTTAAAGTTGGGACACTGTAATTTGGAACATCCTGTATAAAAGTGTATCAGGAAACAAACTAGGATTTTTTTTCTGATACAATCTAGGAAAATTATTAGGACTTTTTTATACTTGAGTGCATAAAAAAAACAAACAAACCAAGGTTTCAATAGGAATTGAATAGGTTTTTCTTTCGTACGACATTGTAAATGGATACTAACTTTGAAAGAAACATTTTTTATATAAAATTGTGATCTAAGTAAATAGAAGTCCTTAGTAAAATATATGGGAGTTTCTTATAAAAATGTGGCAATCAATATCTGTATATTGTATGTAGATAAAAAAGATTTATCTCTTTAAATTGAATTTTATAAAAACTACACGTCAGTATTAACATTCTGAACATCCTTTAAGCACCAATCAAAAAAATTATAAAAATATCATAGAAAAAAGGTGTAAAAATATATGTTAAATATACATCATTTCGATGACCCTGTAGGCTCTGATGAAAGATTATCTTTTAGAGGACACCCTGTACAGGGTGACCATTAGGATCTCGGAAACCGTAAAAGTTACGGGGTCGGTTAAATGGAGGCAAAGTTGCGCAATTTGGAGCTTAATAAAATGGCGTTTAAAAAATTTTAAAATTCCGGACACTTCCGGAGATATCCAAAAAAACCGAAATTTGTCAAAATCGTTTGTACCTTCTACCGACTTTATTTAAAGGGATATCGGAAAACTAAAAACAGTTTTTTATTGTCACTTTTCATGCTCTTCAACACGTTTCGTTTTTTTTTCGATCATCAACTTTTTTTTTGTTATGGGCGCCATATTGGATTTTCTCATTTTTAAAAAGTAATTTTAATTACCTTAAAAATGTCGGTATCGCAATTATACGTCCGATTAGTCTTTCTAGTACTTCCCATAAGAACTCAATGGGATTTGTTAACAAGTTTATCTCGCGAAATTATTATCAACTCTGTTTTATATATGAACCAAAATTATGAAATACCCTGTATTCAAGTGATACATTTTCATTGAATTGTTTTAAAAAAACTATATCAAATACAGCGTATTTTATAACTTTAGCTTATATAAAATCAATTTATTTGGAAATCCCATTGCATGAATTTCTTATGGGAAGTACTAGAAGGAGTAATCGGACATGCATGTGCGATACCTCATTTTAAAGGCAATTAAAATTAGTTTTTAAAAATTAAAAAATCCAATATGGCGCCCGTAAGAAAAAATAAAATTGATGATCATTGAAAAAGAACGAAACGTCGGATTAATTTTTTTTTGCGTCATGTTGTAGGACATAAAAAGTGGCAATGAAAAACTGTTTTTAGGTTTCCAATGTCTCTTTAAATAAAGTCGGTAGAAGTTAAAAACGATTTTGACAATTTTCGATTTTTTTCGGATAACTCCGGAAGTATCCGGAATTTTAAATTTTTTTAACCGTCATTTTATTAAGCTCCAAATTGCGCAACTTTGCCTTCATTTAACATACCCTGTAACTTTTACGGTTTCTGAGATTCCAATGGTCACCCTCGAATTTGGGACACCCTGTACACTAACATCATACTAAGAATGTTCAAAACGCAATTAATTAACTGTGGAGACCGCTAAACTTCAACTAGTTTGAATAACTAATCTGATAAGCCCATGCAGCCTCGAATTAAAATTGATTTTCGAACCGGAGAATATTTTACCAGAATGCGATAATGATGATGATGAGGTGGAAAATGGTGCCAAAACACGACAATAATTAATCGAGAACTGTACACCCACCGCAGATGAAAATTACTGTTAAATAACTAGGTTTAGGCACTTTTGAGCTTTGGAGTTAGTTAGGATTAGGTTAGTTAGGACTGTAGGATTATTATCGTAAAGATAAAAAGATGTCTATATAAAAGGTTCTCTCTTTCTATAGTATGCTAAGAGTATATATCAGAATTTCTCATTATTTTCTCTTTAAAACAATGCATCCTAATGAACAGAAGCAAGCAATCACGAGCTGAATACTAAAATGCCGTTCCATCAGGGCCTTGACCGAGACAAAGACCTCCGGATTAGAAAGAATTTCTCCGGGGCCATGTAGATAATTATTCGAAGTGGAGAAGGCGTTTCTTCTCGTTTTAATTGGGTAATAAAGACTGTATAGCAGTTAAGTTCTTTTTAAGTATAAATTGATTGATAATGTATTTTTATTTATTTTGGAAGGAGGATTGATGATCGAAAATTTGTTTTCGTTGAAAATGAATAATATCTAGGTTTAAAAAAATAGATTTTTACAAAAGAGTTTAGGTTTCAAAAAAATCTGATTTTAGAGAAAATAAGGATTTTTAAATTTTTTTTTAATTTTTGAAATTGTTTTTTTTTTTGTTTAGTTTTCATCTACCAGAACTAATAGGTACTTTCGTCCCTAGGAGCGAATTGGTGTGTAATTTATAATATGTTCATGATTTTAGATTTTAAAAATAAAATATTTATTTAACGTTATAACTGTCATTTTCCACTTTTATTGATTTGATCCAATATCAAACTGATGTCTTTTCTATGATATTTTAAAAGTCAGTTTTTCTCATTTACAAAATGGCTTTATCAAATTACAAATTTGACGTTTCGAAGATGTCTTCGAAAGAAAATCGGATACAAGAAGCCACTGGCAACTCAAAATAACTAACTTTGATATATTATTTTGAAATAAAAATTGAATAGGCCGCAGACAGTTGTCAAAACAGACTGATCTGAAGAAATCAAACGTAATCATGAATTTATAAAAATAGTATAACAGGTCTTTGAAAAAGGTATTTATTAAGAAAAATATGTATATAATTATGTATATATTTGAAAAATATGTACATATTTATACTTACACTTTTTTCTTTTTAATTTATACTTTCAAAATTTATGCGCCACCCCTCTGATTAAAACCCAATTCTTTTTTAATGGCCTTTGTAAATTTATTTAAGGGAAAATTTTTAATTTCATCTGGTATTTCATTCCATAATTTAACCCCTATAAAACTAAAGGATTCCTGAAAATTTGATGTTATATGTTGTAGAATAGAAAACTTATTTAAATATCGTGTATTGATCGTGAATGTATTGATTTTGATAAAATAATCTGTGATAATAAATAGGTATATCGGTTGACTTGTATTTAAAATCTTATATATAAAACTTGTTAAGTGATGTTTTCGTCTGTTCTTCATTGTTAGAATGAAAAGTTTAAATAAGGAGTAATGTGATCTCTGTATGTCAAATGAAAATCGTAAACAAGAATTTTGTAATTCTTAAATCGATTCTGCCAAATCTGCTGTTAAAGAAGAAGTCCCTAATCGACACAACCAAACTGTTGCATAAAAAATACTTTGTTTTTGGTGGTATATGCTTTTTAATATTCCATAGTCTCCTCAACCTAATGTAGGCAATACTCAATTCATATTTCACGTGAGCTTGAAATGATAGTTCACTGTTAAAAGTAACACCCAGATTCTTAACTTCAGTAACAATTGGTAGAGATATATCATTTAGTTTGGCGACAAACTTTTCGGATATTCTTTGAAGTTTCTGTTTTATTCCACCAAAAAATATAGTTGACCACTTTGAAGGCTTTAATTTTAAGTTGTGACTTTTTGCAAATGTATTGATACCATCTGTTAATCATTTGCATACTGTGCAATATGCTAATTGGTCTCAACTCATTAAATCTTGCGGGGTTACATATTTTTGCAATAGGCTTGATTATAGATTGTTTCCAAATAAAGTGATATACATTTTCTATAATATATGAATTTATTATATTTATAACAGGCTTTATACAAAATGCCAGACAAAGCTTAAGGTCTTTTATTGGAATTCATATTCATATATATATGGAAATGCTTCATCAATACAATTTAAATTTAGCTCGTTAGTATATCTAAGGTGCTTGTTTTGTTCATAGAATAATAGTTTTTCTGTAGAAGTACTATCGGTTACATTATTGCACTCAGCTTGATATTAAGGGCAACGGGATCCGCCAGTTCAGAAGGAATTTTAAGAGACGTAATAAAATAGATTTAGTTTTTTCATATCAGACCAGAATTTTTTGCCATTTTCAATTGCGAATGATTGCATGCTTTGTATAAGTTCCTGATAATATTAACGAAAACGGCATATCTTCATTTTTTTTAAATTATACTGGAGCGTGCTTGTTAATCAAAAATAGTACGTTTTCATTAAAAATCTTGAGAGAGTTCGCATATCTTTCTGCTATTTTTTTTCAGATGTTAGTATGTTATTTGGACTGTGATTTGAATAAGGTTTAATTAATAGTTAAAAATTAAGTTCACTGATATGCATAATCGTTTATCAAAGCAACATTAAAAAAAAAGCAAAAATTGCTGTTTCTTTACCTGGATCTGTCAAACAGTCCACACACTCATTTGATCTAAGCACTTCCAGGTCACTTGAAACTCGCACTTCATAAAATCGCGATTTGTATCAACACTTTAAAACCGTCGGATTACTGACGATCATAAGCGAAACCGTTTACCGCAAGAGACACCGCTCTGGTGGTTCTTTTTCTTCTTTCTTCGGTTTTGAATCAGTCGAGGTGCTTTCTTAGGTCAGTGGGGTACAGGAAATGATGATTAAAGAATGGAAAAAGTAAAAAAGTAGGTCAGCGTTAGACAGTCATCGGAGTCACCTTGGTTCGGAGGTGGTGCAGAGGGTCAATGTCTTGGCTCCGCTTTAAACCTTTTTAAATGAGGAAATGACTTAATTGAGATAAATTGGTTTTGGTATTATCTGGTAGGCAATAAAAGATAACGTTACACTAATATTTTATTTAATTTATTGCCCTATTTATCATCATCCACTATTAAAAAATAAAAATTAGCTTATAAAATATTTTTGGAGTAAATAGTCAGTTAGTTTAGTATTTTACAAATTTCCAATTGTAGGGGCCCTTCGGTGGCAGAATTTTTACTGATTTTGATTGATGGTATATTTTTAACAAAAAATTGGAAAATTTCAGATTTCTGTATGTCAACTCTTGAAGGAAAAAAATGCGCCAGATCAGGTCGCTTTTATTTAATCTATGCCTATAAATAAGTGTGAAAAACGGTAAAAAAATAGATTTTAATTCTCATGATTCGATACGAAAAAAAAATTGTTTCATAGCAAATCAAGTCAATTAAGGTAAAAAATAAGGTCAAAATTAATTAAATGTTTTGACTAGATTCTATATTTTAAAAACGGAACTAATAAATCGAAAATTGAAGTGCTTTTATTCACCTAAAGGTAACAAAAATCCGGAGCCGTATTTTGAAATATAAAATACCTCTTTTTTTCCGTTCACTCTATAAGAATTCAATAGTCAAAGAACTGAAATACAAAACTATTCTTGTGGATTATAAATTAGATGCGGTATTTTGTGGGTCAAATGATGAAGAAAACTATTTGTTTCTGGTCAATATTTCGAATAATATTTAATTTATTTTTAGTGCTTGAAGTCGTATATAGTTCTCTTCAGATTTTTGAGGGTGTACTGTTACATTAGTTAAAGAATATGATTAACATCCGTCTCTAAATTTTAAGCTGCAACAAGACTAACCTTAGTTCTTTCACTAATATTCAGACATCACACACATATAATTGATCAAATGGAGATTTTTATCTATTGTACTCACTATTTAGAATTTTAAATTGGGAATAAAGTGAAAATATAAATAATGCTTTTTAGCTTTTTTATAAAAAAATATTTTTTCACATTGACATAGCAATATCCAAAAAAATGTAATAATCCTATACATGCTACATCGTATGTATGCTAAATATTTCTCAATGGAATGAATTAAAAAAATGAGACAAAATATAAACTAAGTTATATATAGCTAGAGTTTAACTCTTTGGCAGGATATTAAAAAGCAATCTAGTTTTGAGAGGTCTGTGTTATTAAAAAGGCTGCGCGGACTTTCGGCTGCAACCCCTAACTTTTTTCAAAGCAGAAGAAAAATCACAAATTAAAAATGGACTTTTTAATTGGACCAACTTTTCTTTTAATTATTCATCAATGAACTACCCAATTGTATTAAACATTCATCATGCCTGATCGCCAATGATTTTAAGATGTTTAAATCTGTTAAGTGTTTGGATGGCAGCAGTAAATTGCACTGAGTGCAATATGTGGTTGGTTGAATGATAGTAACATACCTCTAAATAAGGAAGAATGTTCAGCTACTTCGTTCACTAGAAAAATAGGCTATATGCTACTTCTTCTAATATAAAAAATCAACTACGTTTGCGTGTAAGGATCTTGGTGTTTGGTTTGAGAGTGGTTTTAGATTTAATTCACACTATGAGTATATTATAAATACAGCTTATAAAGTATTAGAAAATTCTTATGAGAAACACTAGCTATTTCAAAAGTTTTAACCGTATGATTAAACTATATAATGCACTTGTGAGACTTGGCATCTTGAGTAGGCGTCTGTTGTCTTTTTGAAAAAAAATATCATCATATCAGATATGATTTTTTTATATGATATCAGACAGAAATATGCTCAAGAATTTTGAAATGATCTCTCTACAAGAGCGCAGATGACTTCAGAGTGTTATTTTTGAGATTTTCACCACATACAGTTATCACAATAAGTCGAAATTCAAAAATGTACAGTTATTCACAATATTTGGTTTCTAAGGTTAATTTACAGATACAACCTAAAAAAGCTTCTTATATTCATGTAATTGATTTCTTGCCATTTAGATGAACCAATGTAATATGCTATTGAAAGCTTACAATATAAATTTATTTGATAAAAATAAGACCAAAGAAATAAGATCTTACCTTCTCAAAGGCTAGATTTTCTTTTTAAAGGCATTAGGTGCTTATAGTTTTAAGTGTTGTTGATATTGTGCCTTTTTTTATGTCATCTTTAATTTAAATCATTTTGTTCTTATGATTTTATTCTCTTACTTTTAATTAAAATTATTAATTACTTTTAATCTTTATTAAAACTTTTAATTTAAATAAAATAAAATAAAATATGTGATGTGAAATAAATCGGTATATCAGAGAATTCAGTATTGAATTTTATCCACAAAACACAAGTCTGGCAGTTAATTCCTCTAAAGGACAGAATGAAAATAATAAAAATAGTTTCAATAAACAATTCAATTCTAGTGATTTTACTGAAAAACAAATAACAGAGAAAATTACAACGCGACTTACTATTTTGCCGATCACTCTATCAATAACCTGAGAGAAGTCAACACAAAATTAAACTTTTGCTCCCACATAGTAAAATAATTATAAATATATCAAAATTACTATAAAAAGTAACGAAAGTAATTAAACCATTTTAGATTTTTTCCATATCTGGTAAATTTTAATTAACTATTTTTTTAAATACGCATACGATTTTCTTTTTACGGGTTTAAAAACTTGAAAATTGTGACAGAAATTAGTATCGACATGAAACATTTCATGTCAACACTCGATTATAGTTTTAAAGGGTACAAGTTTTACCTGAACTTTAATATGAAAACGTTATTTAAGAAGTGCCTTGGCCACGGTTCATTTTATAAAAATCGAGGATTTTCACCTTATATTCTTAAAAAAAGAATCATGTAAAACCGAGATACACCCATTAGTGTTATAATTATAGGGTAATTAGATATACGTAAACACTTTAAAAACTCAATTATCTGTAGATAATGAGTGAAAAATTAAACCAGAATCTTAGAAATTATATACCATGATTACATTTTTTATCACTAACCAGTGCTAACGCTCAAATAATACATTCTATTGCACTTATCACAATATTTTACAAGAAAATTCTACTTTTCACTGGGTGCATCAGCATTACCTACTATACTGATTTAAGATGACCTCATAGGATTACGTCATACTATACAGTAATGAGTAACATTATTCCTATATATTCAACCCACCCAATCTTATTATGGCATATTAAAATTTCAAAAATCAACGAAACGATTATTTATGATCCTTCGAGTCGCAAAAGAAAAATCTTTCATCTATAGTAAACACTCAATAAATTAAATGAAAAAAATAAAAATCTCTATAATCTACTATAAAACAAGATGATTTGTGTTGTCACGAGATATGATAATTGGCGGAATTTTTTGCGAAAGCAAGAAGATTGGGGCAAGGACGAGGCATAATTTTTAATAAGGTTATAAAAACTGAGATAGAGCAGACTTGAAGGACAGAGGGTAAACTAATAAATACTTTAGCCAGGTCGTATGTAAAAAATCTCTCGAATTTCGCGGGTTGATATCTAGATATAATAATCCCATTGAATCTCAAATTAATTGTGTTAACATGCATCGGGAATGTAATTTTTTGAACCAAGTTTTTAATCTTTACCTTAATTATTTTATTATACAATGCATATCTGTGAATAAAACGGCTCTATTTCATATTTACCCACCCGGTGGCCTCCAGTTTATGTCATACTGGTTGTCTACTACTATTACAATGAATATATCAATCTTAGACAAACTAGGTTTTTCTCTATTTTCTTATAATACTCTCCAGTCAAACAAGGACCATAAACAACATCACAATGATTAGAAACAGAGAGAACTATTAATTTGCATAAAAGTTGTTTAGTATTTTGATTAAGAAAATAGAGTATATAAAGCACGTAGATTCCCTAAACATTTTTGAATGCACATAGAAATGTGTTTTTAAAATCTTAATTTGTTAACTAAAATAAGACCTAAACTTTTTCATTCTGTTCTCAAAGGCATAATCCCATCCCCAACAACCTTACAACAACTCTTTCAGTCAGATTTTTTATATTAATAAGTCAATAGGTCTACTAAAGAACAAGTTCTAGTCTTTAAGAATTTTGTATATTGTTTTTAAATATTCATACTAACAGAATGACAACTATGAGGCAGTAACGAGAAAGGAAAAAAGTAATAAATTTGAGTGCCGTCTGCATATTTTTGTATTTTATAGTGTTTTAAATATAGAAATTTGGATGTATATAGAACTAACAAAAATTGGTTCCAAAATTGACCCCTGAGGGACACCTGAATTAAAGCCAAGATAATATGATTTAATGCCAATTAAAATAACCCTTTGAAATATATGCAAATTAGTATTATCATTAAAAAAACTTGACTTTTTAATTGTATTTATCTATTTAAGATCATATAAATTTATACAATAGCTGTAAAAAAGAAATATAAAGTGAAATGACTTTAAAGATCCCCAACTACCCTATTAATTACACAACACAAACAATACTAATAAATCAATAATGTTACGAATTCTAACTGTTCAAATATTCCTCAATACTAAAATGCTCAAGATTAGTTAAGAACTGCTTTAATTTTAGTTTAAACTGCTTTTAACTTGTAATGTTTTTTATATTGCTACTTAACTTCTTATAAAGCTTAATGCCCATGTATTAAGGACCCTTCTCATATAAGGTTAAGCGATCTACTGGGAAAGGGATATTATTTGTACGTGTACTATAGTTGTGATAAATATTCGCCAAAAACAAAGTCTGCCTATTTTTAAAAAGAAACATTATTAGTTCAAAGATGTACAGATCATAGATGGTCATAATTTTCTTAGATCTAAAGAAGCCACATGATTGTAGAAAATGCAGTTTATACATTATTCTAATAAGACGTTTCTGTGTTACAAAAATTTCTTGAGCTCTAGTGTTAGAAGCTCAACAAATTATACCATATCTAGCAGTGCTTTCGAAATTCACAAAATACAGTATTCTTCTAGATGATTCATCCATATATTTTGAAACAAATTTAATGCAGTAACAAATTTGATTGAGTTTTTCATTCAGATATTCTATATGGTTAAAAATTCATCAACAAAAATACCAAAAACTTGGTACTGCTTCCTATTTTAAACTGGAAATTACTTTTTATGAGTGAATCAGGTTCTTCTAGTTTGTTTGATTTAATCCTGAATAGAATAAAATTAGTTGTTTCTTTATATCAATTAACTTTCAGTAAGTTTATTGATATTAGATGCTTTTACTGACAGATTCATGTCATCTGCAAATTGTGTTCTATTGCAATATGGGTAATGCATTTTAAAACTAAAGTCATTAACAAAAGTTCGGAACAGAATAGGTCCCAATATGCTACCCTGAGGCACTCCTACTGTATTTTGTGATATATCCGATTCATACACTACGCCATCTTTCTTAATGATAACTCTCTGATACCTTCGACTTAAATACGATCTAAACCATTCAAGAGCGCGTCCCCTAACCCAATACATATACAGTTTTCTCAAAAGGATTTTCATGTTTAGCCTATCAAATGCCTTTGAAAAGTTCAAAAATATACCAAGCCCCACATCACCCACCCCCAAGTATTCCAAAACTCCCCGAATAAAGTTAAAAGTAGTATTCTGTGTAGACCTTTTTAAAAGGTATCCATGCTGCTTTTCAGAAAAAAATATTGCATTCAAAATATGTCATGAGCTTAATCAGTCTCACAGGCATGACTGTCTCAAAAACCTTTGAAAATCCAGAAAGCAGGCTTATGGGTCTACAGTTACCAAATGATTCAGTATCACCCTTATTTTTATACAAAGCCTTACTAACCGAGAGTTTTAGCGAATCAGGGAACACTATTTTGTCATCAATGTTATGCAAATTAAAAATATTATACCAAAGAAGCGATTTTAAGAAATCATAAATGCCAAATATATAAACTTTTTTTTTAATCTCGATACGTGACTGATTCTACTTTCTCCCTCACAGTTTCAAAGCCGAAAATTGCATAAAGTATTTCATGACCAAAATATTGTCGTGCCTGACAGTAAAGTGCTCCATAATTATTACATGATTTATTAGTTTGGAGGAAGTTTGACTAATTCTCGTCAGTACATGAATTACCAGCTTTAGTTCCAAACAATCAAGTAACCAAAGCCATAATCGGCTGGATCAAATAGGTAAATATTATTGTGTCACCCAAAAAAATCCAATAATCGATTTGTAAATGCTGATTTATAACAATACCTTCCATTTCTTTTTATTAATCTGAAAAAGTCATGATTTATATAATTATATAGAAACTTATCACTATGTGTAATGACTAATTGTGTTTAACAGTACAGAATCTAACAAATGTATTAATTTATTTTATAACATGATGGAGCCATGTAGTATTCTTGATCCATTTGAAAAACTGGAGTCTTCTACACTATGATCCATTATAACAAAAAACAAAGGAAAATTATTCTACATACATGGAAGTTATTGAAAATAATGTTCAATCTGATCCCAGCAGTTTTTGCATGTCTTTTAGATCAAAAAATTATAGAGGAGGAGTACCTCAAGAAATGAATTATAATGAAAATACTTTAAACAATTCAGATGATGTAGCTAAGGCCTTTGCGAAATATTTTAGTTCTGATGCGAATGAGTGTATTGGTAATATAGAGGGTACATGTAGTCCATTTGACTTCTCCATGGTATCGCAAGATACAATAAGGGCCAATATTAAGAAACTAGAAGAGTACTGGGGAGGATGGTATCTCTTCGTATATATATAAGGCATGTACTTACTTTCTTGCAGGACCAACCATGCATATTTACAATATAGCTTTGTTGTCAAAACCCTTTCCCGATACACTTAAAGTTAAGTAATAACATCAGTATATAAGAATGGAAATGGTAACAACATTGAGAATTACAGACCAGTTAGGGTTTTAAATTCTTTGGCAAAAATTTTAAGTTAATTTTATCTAAAGATATATCAGATAATATACAGGGTGCGTCAGTAAGGCCTACGGCTAAAATAGCACCTAAATTATACCGAGTAGAAAAAAACTTATGTGACATGATTAAAATGTTGAAAAAAATCTACAAACTAAAAATAACTTTACATATACAGGCTGCGTGAAAAATAGGTTACGGAAAAATATGTCGTTTTTTCAAACGGAACACCCTGTATTTAATGGCGTTATGGTTTTGGGGACAACAAGAGCTTTACACTGATAGACAGAGTAACTTGAGCACTTGAGCACAGATGTAAATAGCTCCGCACGTGCGGATTTACATCTGTGCTGATACCTTATTTTTTAAATTTCATTAGGGCGTTGCCACGTAATTCGTATTTTTAGGATATTTTTAGTGTTTTAAGGGGTTTATTAAAATTCTTATAGCAACCGCTGTGTTCAATCTAGATAAACGAAATATTTAATGTAGTTAGCTTACGGTATCAGCTTTATCTTTCATTAAGCCTGAAGTTTTCTTCATATAGAGTGTCTAATATAAATTTACCAAATTATTCAAATAAAATATGTAAAAACTCGATTTTTTATAACACCCTGTACTTTTCTCTTTCATAAAATTTGTTTATTTAATGTCTACATTTCTTACAAAGTATGTCCTACACCTAACTTTTTTTGAGATATTTTACATTCTTTAAAAAACGATGCCAATAAAATCGTCTGTATTAACTATGTATTTATACTAACAATTATGTATTACTTTTTAGTCCTTAGCTCATTTTGCAAAACTTGAAAATGGCGGCGGGACGGTATTTTGAAAAATAAAATTAAATAGAATGGGGGGTCATGCGATGCATCGTTTGAAAGGTTCTACTGAATGCTTTATGGTCCTAAAATATTAAGTAATTACTTCTACCCATAGCAACATTTTATTTTTAAATAATAAAATAGAGATTGTAAGTTTGATAATTCAAAAAACATTTTTCTATAACTGCGTTTACCATCACACTCACTGTGTTTAGTCCATGTTTTTATTATTTATTTAAGTTTTATATTGTATTAAGGGCCTATTGCTTGTGTAATTACAATTTTGTTGTGTTTGTAAGAGAAAAATAAAATAAAATAAAATAAACTAGTGTCGAAAAAATGACGCCCATCTACATTTTAAACCCTGAATTATGGTGATAATTGTGTGCTCCAAATATACAGAAGGGTTGTCAATTTTAATAAAAAATCTTACAATATATAAATACATAATTCTATTAGCGGTCCCCGTATATGTCATATAGTACAATATCAATTGTATTTCTGGTTATATATAATTAGTAACGGCAGTATACACGCTAATTTTCTGAAGCAATTTGTTCACGTTTAATTAAATATAGTTTAAAACAATTAAGAAATAACGGGTGATATCCGTTAGTATGTTCTCGTTTTGAAACATTACGTATACAGGGCACCCAGAAAAACATAAAATGACCTTAGTAAAAAATCTATGGTTTTCGAGATATTGGCACTTTAATGGAAGTCACCCAAATCCTAATCTGGGATCAGATTTTCGATTGTCACGCCTTAAAAATAGAAATGTTTTAGATTTTTTTTAGCTTTGCAACACTGAATAGCCATTTTACTAATCAAAGACAAACATTAGACTAAACAGCCAAAACATTTAATAGGACATTTATTCTAAAATGAAGTTTTTTTTTAATTTTTATTTTTAATACCTCAACTTTGACCTCTCATACTGGATCAAAAAATTGTAGGGCAACCTGGCTAATACCTTTTAAAGTTGGTCCATTTACTCTACTTTTAAAATAACCCAATATGTTTTAAAAAACGATTTACTGTTAATTTTTCTTTTATGCAACTCCAGTAAAAAAATCAAGAGGGTTTAGGTCTGGAGACCTGGGAGGCCATAAAATTGCACCAAGTCGGTCGATACATCTGTAGGGGTAAGTTTCGTTTAACCCTTTCAATACGAATGACGTATTTATCCGTGCGATAAAGGTGCCGGTCCGTCGCGCCCTAAAAGGGCCAAAAAAGATGTGTTTTCCCAAAATTTCTGCGGTTTGGATGCAAATGAGGCTAGAGAAATATTGAAAACTGTAGAGTTAGGTGACTGTTACTTAAGTAGTGAGGAAGAACCGTTTAGCTCTAGCGGGAGTGAATATATGCCTGATACATCGAGTGATGAAAGTGAGATTTACGAAATTAACGAAGAAGTGTTGGAGAATGAAGATAGTCAGCATATAGACAAAAATATTGAAACCCCAGAGAGGCAGGTGCCAGACGAGATACAAATAGACTGGACAAATAATGAGTTTAAGCCACAAAAACATGTGTTTATAAATGATCAAACTGGAGTAAATCCTGACATCAATCTTGGTCCATCTTCAACTGAATTGGAATATTTTTTAAATATTTTTACAGATGATATTGCCGATGTTATTATCAGAGAGACAAATCGCTATGCAGCAGAAAAAAGCAAAGGCTGGAAGGATCTTGACAGGTCAGAATTTTACGTATTTATGGCATTAAATTTTCTTATGCCAAGAAATAAAAAACTATCTGTACGTGAATATTGGTCCACTAATCCGTTATTACATTCTCCCATTTTTGGAGACCGCATATCAAGAGATAGATTTACATCCATATATAGATATTTGCATTTCTGCAACAATGCAGAGGCTTCAAATGATGATCATATTTACAAAATTGGAGCTATTTTGCGGAAAATTAAGGAAAGGTTTAAAAATGCATTCTATCCTTTTGAGTCCTTAGTAATAGATGAGAGCCTGGTACTTTTCAAAGGACGCCTCGCATTCAAGCAAAACATTAAAACAAAAAGGCACCGCTTTGGTATAAAATTGTATGTATTATGTGATTGCGAGACGGGATACATTCTGGATTTCAATGTCTACATTGGAAAAGATACAAGTTCAAAAAAAAGCAATTTAGAAAATCCGCTTCTGGGAATTACAAGTGCAGTTGTGCTGAACTTAATGGAGCCATATCTGGATAAGGGCCACTCGGTCTATACAGACAACTTTTATACCAGCCCTTCGTTATCTCTGTTTCTACATGAAAGGAAGACCAACACATGTGGAACAGTGCGTTCCAATAGAAAAGGTATGCCAGATTTAAAAAGCAAACTAAGTCCAGGGGAAGTATTTTGGAAAAGTTCTGAGAAGCTATTAGCATTGAGATGGACGGACCGCCGAGACCTGACAATGCTCTCCACTATGCATGAAAACCAAATAAAAACTTTATCCAAAATAAACCGAAAAACAGGAGAAAATGTAAAAAAACCTCTATGTGTATTAGATTACAATGCAAACATGGGAGCTGTCGACCGGCCAGACATGCTAGTCAGCAGCATAGACTCTATGAGAAAGAACATAAAATGGTATAAGAAATTATTCTTTCACTGTGCAGACTTATGTATTTTAAATTCCTATGCATTGTTCCTAACACAAAATGAGAAGAAAGTTCCCTTGGCAGCTTTTGATTTGAATCTTATCAAGTCAGTTATTAGGAAGGTAGGTTCATAAAAATATATTTTATATGCTAATATATCATAACTTTTTTTTTAAGCTATGCACTTTAGCGCAAAGTGCCGCCAGCTATTCCTTCCGCCAAAAAAAAGGCTGATAGAACGTCACTTTCCGTCCTTGGTTCCTGCCACAGAAAAATCATTAAGAGCTATGAGGCGCTGTGTTGTTTGTGCCCAAACCAGGGTTGGAGTGAAAAAAAAGAAAAGAGTCTAGATATATGTGCAAAGACTGTAATAAGACTGTAATGTAGGTTTATGTATCGTCCCATGCTTTGAGACATACCATACCGTATCAAATTTTTAGTTTTCATATATTGAATAAATACTTATTTTTCTTTGTAAAAACAGTTTTTTGTCAGTTAAATAAACAATAAAAACCCATTTGTAAGTTTTTTTTTACTGTCGGATTTATACGACATTCGTTGCTCGGCCAACACTAAGATGCCCGTCTGAAATGTTTACCTATAGAATTAGGGTGCCGTATTGAAAGGGTTAAATATCGACGAAGTTCATGAGCATAATGTGCCGGGCAACCATCATTTTTGAACCATATTATTCGGCGACTGGCCAAAGGAACATTTTCTAAAAGAATTGGCAGATCGTTTTGACACAAATCTAAATAAGCCTGCCAGTTCAAATTTTCTGGTAACTCGAATGGGCCAATTAAACTTCCGTTCAAGTTCCGTCGGAGTTGGGTCTGGTACTCCGAACTTTCTTCTCGAATAGCCCCGCAGGGGAAGAGTAGATACACTACTCTTTTACCCAAAACGTCACCCCGGATCCCACATATTTAGAGAAGCGTCTGCACTCAAATTGAGCGGCTCCCTCGACAGCGTCTGACCCAAAATGGGTGGCTGAAATTACCATCTGGCAGTAGGTATAAAAAGCACAAAACTTTAGTGCAATTTCTGTTCAACATGGCGTCGGAAATTGCGTTGCCACTCCTCGACTTAGGCAGAGGGTCGAGTGACGCCATGAGACCAAAATGAATTGGACGTGGAGCGAATGGCGCTTCCAGCCGCAATACTACTTATTCCATACAAAATATTTTTCCTCGTCTTGAAGAACAATCAAGTAAAAGGCCTCGAATTCGAAAGAACATCCCCTAAGGTAACCCTTGAAGACATACATTTTCGAAAATATTTTATTATTAAAAGAAAAGAAGATAGTTTTAATAATATGAGCCCATTCATAATAGGGTAGAAAAATATAACAATTAAGCCCTAGAGCTATTGTCCTATTTGATTCCTCTCTCCACCTCTTCCACTCCCATCCACCACCCGTCCCTCCATCATAAAATACCCACCTCCCAAAAATCAAGAAATGGAAATTATGGAAAACCAAAATCTCAGAAACCGATCCACATCTAGACACAAACCAAATCTAGAACTTCTGAAAAGAAACCTCGATCCAGATGCCCAAGAGACTCAAAATCCTCAAGTCAATCTCGATCATCATCTAGAGATAAAAATAACTCTGCTAACGGAAAGAAAAACACCTAAATCATAACATATTCAACCCTCTTATAATTCAATGGAATATACTTGGACTTCAAAATAACTTTGAAGATTTAAAATTACTTATCTCTAGATATAAACCACATATAATACTACTACAAGAAACAAATCTAAAAACTCAAAACAAATTAAACATAAAAAATTACAACATAGTAAAAAAAACCGGATAAACGCCAACAGAGCATCAGGTGGTGTGGCTATCGTAACCAACAATAAAATACAATATAGGGAAATATTATTGAAACACAGATATTAAAGCAGTAGCAATTACACTTGTGCCGCAAAATACTATGATATGCTCTATATATATTCCAACATCTTATGGAACTAACATAAATTCATTAAATAATCTTATTCAAGAACGTCCAAATCATTTTATTATAGGAGGCGATTTTAACTCATACAACATAATATGGGGATTAAGATATACAAATCAGAGAGGTAGTATAATTGAAAATAGATCTAACTCCTGTAGTTCAGCTTTAACTACTCAATATCAATGGGAATAAATGAAGATACTTACAGCAGTGACCACTACCCGATTATAATAAGATTTTTACATTGGAATCCTGCAAATGTAAATAAAAAAGTTTACAACTTATCTAAAGCTGACTGGGAAAACTATAAAAGATCATTTAAATGTGACGCAGATCCCAAAAGCCAAAACTTTCTGGAAAAATTCATTGCAGCCATCAAACATTCGGCAGACCAATATATTCCAACAAATTTGATAAACTATAATAAAGCCCCTGTACCTTGGTGGTCAAAAGAATGCAAAGATGCAATTTTAGAAAGACAAAAAAATAGACAAATTTAAACACTCTCCATCTACCGAGAACCTTATCTCTTATAAAAGAGCAAGAGCAAAAGCAAAAAGGCTCACAAAAAGCGCATATACATCTTCCTGGAAGCAATATGTATCCTCCATAAACTCATCAATGACAAGCAAAGAATTTTGGTCAAAAATTAATAGGCTAAAAGGCAAACCCTCAACTACTATAAATGGGATAATACATATTAATGAATGGCTAGAAGATTCTCTCGAAATAGCAAATTGCTTTGGAGAATATTTCCAGAACATATTAGCATCTCATAACTATGACGAAAAATTTTTAACAATAAAATCGAACATTGAAAAAACAGAAATAAAGTTCAATAATAATACTGATTTCTCATATAATCTGCCCATAACCGTTAAAGAACTAGAATTTGCAATAAAGTGTAGCAAAAATCGCTCACCTGAGCCAGACGAAGATTTGATCCCAATGATTGCAAATCTCCCAAACGAAGCACTACATAAACTATTGAAGTACTACGATTACATCTGGTCTACAGATTTCCTCCCTGATCTATGGAGATATTCAACTCTAATTCCAATTGTAAAACCCGCAAAACCACATACCAATATAGAAAGCTATCGGCCTATAACTCTTACAAACCATTTAAGCAAAATTTTAGAAAGAATAGTAAATTTTAGATTGTGTTTATGTGGTACTTAGAAAAAAACAATCTCATTGATCCAAATCAATTGGTTTTCGCAAGGGGAAATCTACAATTGACTATATAATAGGATTTACTCTAGATTTATATGAAAACTTTACTAAGAAAAATCACCTTGTTGCTACTTTTCTTGACTTAACTCGTGCATTTAACACCACGTGGAAATACAATATTATTAAAACTATTTTTTTTTGGAGAAACAAGAGGTCATGACTTCATACAAAAAATTCCTGACAGACAGAATCTTCTGCGTAAGAATAGCAAATACCCTCTCTTCAAAATTTATACTAGAAAATTCCTCAAGGATCTGCACTCTACTGTGACCTTATTTATAATAGCTATAAATAGTATAAGATCAGCTATTCCTCCATATATAAATTGCAGAATATTCGCTGATGGCATAGGAATATATCATTCATCTTCAGATAGCCAAATATGTTAACGAAAATTAAAAATAATAACACAAAAATGGATTCACTTTCTCACCAAATAAATATAATACAATGCATTTCTGTAAAAAAAAAAGAAACTGCTCTAAGACAAACATTATTGAAATACAAAATTCCGAAATTACTAATGTAATATGAAACAAATTCCTACGATTAATTTTAGATAATAAAATGACCTGGAAAGACCATTTTAAACACTTAAAAATCAAGTGCACTGCTGATATAAGCCTACTAAGGATTTTAGCAAACGCAAAATGGGGAAGTGATAACAAGACCCTCCTAAAAATATACACTACCATTATTAGACCAAAAATAGACTATAGAAGTATAGTTTATACATCAGCAAGGAAATCATATGTAAATACAATGAATCCAGTATAAAATCTGTGCCTTAGAGTATGTACTGGAACTTTCCCAACTAGTCCAATCACCACCTTAAATTGTATAACAGGAATCACCCCTCTCGACATCAGACGCACACAACTTCTCCTAAAATATTCAACTAAACTATGGTGTCAATTAAATCATCCATTATATAAAAAAAAAATTGAAACACAAATAGCAGAAGATTTATACACTCGAAGCAATCAAGCTATTCCACCTAACATAATACTATCGAAATCACTCAAAATGTATAATATAAAACTCCCTGAAATAGGCCATCATACCAATTATAACTTTGCACCCTGGATATACCTTAATATGGATATAAACCTAAATCTAACTAAATTCAATAAAGAATCCATCACACATCATAAAATTATAAGAAATGAATTTTACATCATTATTAAAAATAATTACTCCGACCACATCATAATTTTAACAGACGGATCAAAGACAAATTCACATACCAGCTCAGCTTTTTTCTGAAAACATTTTTCACAAAGTTGTGAAATTAAGTTAAAAAGCAGTATACTTACAGCAGAACTACTTGTTATTGAAGAAGCAATTACTTTCATAAAAACATCATCTTTCAATAAATTCTGATACAGACTCTCTCAGCTCATTACATACTCTTAAAATGTATAGTTGTGAACACATGAATGCTGGGATAGTTCCGTAATAGTATTCGTAAATATTTAAAATGACAGATTCAAATGCAATAGAAATGGTAAAGATATTAGTTTTATCTGGATTCCCAGTCATATCCGTATAGAATGGAATGAAACAGCTTATAACATGGGATAAATCCAACTGGTATTTGCTTTAGAGTCTAGACTATCAAATACCTTTTACTATAGAGATCTATTCCTGCAAATAAATAACAAAATACAAAATTTAACTCAACTCAAACAAGATTTAGACGAAACCGACAATAAGATTCTTGAGATAATCAAAATACATCTTTTGCCTTACATAGATGTAAATTTAAACAGAAAATACCAATCAATTATTCTTAGAATTCTGATAGGCTACTCGAAAACCGCTCATGAATATATCTTAAAGAAAGAAAATCAACCAATATGCCCCTTTTGCAATGACTATAATCTCACCATAAAACATATTTTTGCACTATACATAGACTACATACATATAAAATAAAACACAATTTACCAATCACCACTAACCTAAAACAAAACGACGTTCAAGTATACGAACCAAACAAACAAAATATAAAGAATATAATAGAATTCTTAAAGGAAGTAAATCTATATAATAAAATATAAAAAAAAACCTAAAGGGCGCTAAATGGCCTCAGATGCTGATGCGCCTTTACAAAACCCAAATTCTCTCTCTCTCTCTTTTCGAATAGAGTGGAAATTTTCCAACGCATAAGTGTGCAAATTGTGTATGTTCATAAAGCCATCCTTTTTGAATGTACTTTCATCCGATCACAGTATATTAATTATCTAAAAAATTCGGATCTTCTTGATTTTTTTGCAACATTCTGTGACAAAATTGTAGGCGTGGTTCGTAGTCTCGAAGCAGTGGGCTCTGCACCCATTGAACATGATATGGGTGATATTGAAATCGCCTAGTGATGTCGTTTACTATTGATTCCGGTATCCCTGTTCTTCTTTCGATTGCTCGTGCCGAGGTAGTCAGATCATTTTCAATTTCTTTTAAAACTTCGTCAACATAATCAATACGAGGTCTTCCCTTTTGAACAGTGGCATAAGGCATCTTGCCTTCGGAATATGAGCGGTGAATATTAATAAATACACGATAGTCAGGATATCGAATTTGGATATCTTTCTTGATAAAGATTAGATGCTGCTAGAGCACTTCCTCTGTATTCACCACAAATTAGATGCATGTTTGCATACTCTTGGGCGGTATACGGCAAGGGCATAATAAACGATTAACCCATAAAACCAACAGTTTAAAAAACACAGTCCACAGGAAAATGAACTCAAAAACAAATCCAAAGCAGTGGTAACAACTTTAGGATACAAGCAAAAAAGCAGTTAGTTCACGGAATTTCCAAAAATATTTGTTGTTTATTGCTATGGCGATAAGAATTAACTTCGCTTTTGATTTTTTAATTTTTAAGTTAGATAAAAACAGTTTAAACCTAACTTAACAATTTGTTTAGGTTTATCTTTTACTCTAACAGTTTTCTTCATCTATCACAATAACAGTTTTTAAAACATATTGGGTGATTTTAAAAGTAGATTAAATGAGCCAACTTTATAAGGTATTAGCCAGATTGCCATATAATTTTGTTGGTCCAGTATGAGGTGCCAAAGTTGAGGTATTAAAAATGAAAATGAGTAATACTTCATTTTAGAATAGATGTCCTATTAAATGTGTTGGCTGTTTAGTTTAATATTTGTCGTCAGTAAAATGGCTATTCAGTGTTGAAAAGCTAAAGTCATTTTATGTCAGCCCCTTCAGTATTATTGTTGACTTTCCGGCCATCCTGTATATTATAAATATGAAGGATGTGTATATACAGGCTGTCTCGAATTGCAGTTCCCAAACTTTGACAGGGCATTCTGTGTTCAGAATAAGCCACAATTTATTTTTTTATAAACTTATATTTTTAGTCATTACTTTTTTATTACTCGAAATATTTTTATGATTTTTTTTATTGGAATATATTTTTTGGTTCAATTTGGAGCCAATCTCATTGTTTGCTATTTGTTCATTTAGGAAAAAAAATAAAAACCGTGTGTGTTCTGCAAGGAAATTTTTAATTTTCTTCAGAGAAGGAATGAGACAAGCCCAAGCTTAGCCTAGCACCTAGTCCAACATGAAACCAAGATCACTCATTGATCTCTGATACCTCTTCGTGAGGCTCCAGAAATCCGTTAGAATCCTTACATACATCCTAAGTAGTTCTGGGTCATGTTAGTACCTCCAATGGACAGAATTCATTGATTAATAAGTTGTTTTTCGGGAGCAAACCCTAAATTTCCTAAATTGCCTTTTAGGATCTCATCCACGTTCACGAATAACAGCTCTTAGTTAGAGTTTCCTTTGAGAAGCTTTAATTCATTGTAAGAAAATTCTTCGTTTAATTTAGTTTAATAAAAATATGAGACAAGCTTAAGTTCTTTAGACTTAGTCCAAGACGTAAACCAAGATGACTTATTGCCTTTCCAAGTACTTTGGCCTCTGATAACTCTAGGTGAGCCTGCAGAAACCTTTCAGGATACTTTTGTAAACTTCTTATTCATGTTAGTACCTCAGAATCTATTTATAATTTATTGCTTCCTCAAGGACATAAAATCCAGGAGACAAGGACACTTCATTGGCTTTTCTTAAATTCCCTTTGATCTCTGGAAACTTTCAAAAAAATTTCATCATTATTTGGATATTCAAGTTTTTGCTTTGGTGCACTTTTTCAGTGGATGGAATTCATAAATAAAAAAATAATTTTTAACAGAGAATTATGAGTTTCAGTCTCAGGATGATGGATACGACACGTTTCCTCTCCAATATTATTTTTCTTTTGGTATTGCAGATCTTCTGCAAGAAAACTCTTCATTTCCATGTAAACCAAGGAGAATGGAACTATAACGGAGTAACGGCAGTATCACACTAATTTTGTGAAGCAATTTGTTCACATTTAATTAAATATAGTTTTAAACAATTAAGAAATAACGGGTGACATTGGTTCTCGTTTTGAAACATTATGTATGTATTATATCTACATATATAAATATATTTATATATATAAATATATATGTATAAACTGTTCCATTTAAGATTCTTCAGATGTTGCCACATATGTTAAATAATGGCAACAATTCATTGACTGAAGCATTTATTGGAAATGGCGGCTTCTTTTTGTATGCCAAATGAAATATTTAGGTCATATGAGGCGCTGTTTATTTTGACCGTATAATTTTGGCAGCCATTTTAAATTGTAAGAGGATATCAGTTTTTACAGATCTCTCACGTGACCAATTATGTATTAACACATTAGTCGGTCACGTGAAATAAGCATTCACGGTTTAATTCAAGGATTACATAAATGAAGAAGAGAAAAATAAGTTATTGAGAGGCCAAAGTTTCTACTGAATCAAATTGCTAAAACTCTGTATATTAGTAGCTAAAATCATTTCTTTAGACAAACAGTACGCCATTTACCATATATGCTAATACGAGACATAAAAATAAAAATCACAATTAGAAAAAAATTGTACAAACCCGTATATTTAAAGACAACAATATTCCCGGCATTGTGGAAACCGATTCTTCTGATTGGTCAAGACAAAATGACCTGACGAAACTGGCCAATCAGAACGCCGCAAAAGGACTCGATTTTTATATCATTGCACTATACCATGCAAGTATTATTTGTGCCTTCTTGTCACTCATTTTATCACCAATTTAAACCATTTTGTTCCTATTCGGCGATCCAAAATTATCGTGTTTATCTCATCTAAAATTACCAACGTGACAGACCCAAATAGATTTTAATCTAATTTTCTATTTATTTTTAAATTTACAACTTTAACTTAAGGTTTAAGTTTAATTAGTGACTAAGCTCTTTTAAATTTATAATAGGTGGGATTACTGGTTTTTTTCTGACATGAGGTCTTATACATTACACAACTTAAATATTTACTTTGTTTAGTAATTATTGGAAATCGAGATAATAAAACGCCAGCATGAAAAAAAAAATTCTGTGAAATCCAAAAAAAGCTTAATGCTGCACCTTTCTGACAAGGCCTACTGCCTATAGTTACAAGACTTTAAGGTTATGTCACTTATTGTTATCCAGGCGATTCCAGTTTTCTCGCAATGCCCTCATTTAATTCATACACGATGAATTAGTAAAATTAAATTTGCTGTATGCGGAAGACTTTATCCACTCGGGTCAAGTTTAAAATAATATTAATAAAACCCCCCACCAAGCCGCCCGTTCATTGATAAGCATGAAATTTTTCGCCTTACCTCACAGGGACCAGCCTGGACCGGCTCCGAGATTTCGGCCTCCCGATTTTCGATAATTTCCACGGGAAATTAATACAAAACTTGATTTTTATCTGGGAGACGGGGCTCGCGCACGCACCGCCCGATCCCGTTTTGGTAATTTTACGCGAAACCAAAGCGAGAAAACGGGTTAGGAAACAATTTCTTGAAAAAATCAATATAATAATACCGTCCGTCAGCTTTAAAATTTGGGCGAGTTTCCACCGTTTCCCAGGGACGGGTTGTCGGGAGTCGGAACTCGGGCGATTGCGGTTTAGAGGAGAAAAAAAGAAACCTTCATATACCAGCCCCATCTGTGTACGTAACAATAGAGCCGTTGAGAATATCTTATAGAAATCTGTTTTATGTTATTTGGTTTTACAGGACGCTTTAATATAGAGAGAGCGACAAGTATCGATATTATTAGATTTAATCATATCTGTGGCTATATTAACTTTTAATGAGTTTATTTTATATGTTTATAAAATGATTACTAAAAATTATAGATTTTTACCTCAAATAAATTTTAAATTTTCGTACAGTGCGTTTTGATACATAATTTTTTCGTCAGGTTTATCCGCTATTTAGCTAGCTATACTAGCTATACGTCAATAGAGTAATATCGCTAACGGAAACAAAAACTCATTGGAATAGTAAAATCAGTAAAATACCAAAGGATGAACGTGGAAAACGAGGACCTTCCCTTCTAGTCAACAAAAAATTCAAGAGGAATATTACTGATTGCGGGAACCGAGAACATACAAATAAAGGTGAACGTTGACATTTATGGAAATAGAATCACATTACTTGGAGTATACGCACTATAGGAGAATGAATCTGTAGCAGCAAAAAATGCGGTTTTTTTTTTGAAAATCTTGATGATGCGTTGTCCATGATAGGAAGCACGAAGAAATCAGAAAAAGCTGTAAATGATAAAGGGGAACGATTAATCGACATAAGGAATTGAGAATAATAAATGTTTTCTTCAAACAGAAAATTATACATGAATATACAGGGTGTCTCACGACGAATAGACGCGATCGATATTTCGGAAACTAATTTTTCAAAAATTTTGAAAATTTGGCAACATGGCACTGTCAAGGGGGGCTACACAACTAAAATATTTTGACAGTTGTGACGTTTCCGGTTATACCGGAAGTAGGTGTCAACTTCGTTATTTTAAATGGAACACCCTGTATATTTTTACTTTTTTGGCTTTTACGTGAAATTCTAAGTATATTTTGTGTATAATGTCCTATACCTAAGTGTAACCGTTTTTGACATATTTTTAATTTCATGTGAAAAACTATGTTTATAAGCCCTAACATAATTACCGATTACTCCCTTTTAGTAGCCTTTATTTATTGGTTAGTTTTGGTTTTATTTTAGAGGAAGGACCACTTTAAAAGACTATTTTAAAATTTGGCTAAAAAAAAGATACAGGGTGGTCAAAAACTAGCATTAAAAATTAAAATGAAAAAATCATTAAAAGTCAATTTTTTTAAATGGAAACCCCCTATTTTTATAATTTTTTCATAAAGATAATTAAAAATAAGGTTAACTTTGTATAAGGTTATCTAGTCCAAAAATTGATAGTTTCCGAAATATTGGCAGTTTAAATTTGGCCTAATATTAAAAGCCGTATAATAACACGGCTCAAGGATTGTTGATTAGTTGGGCATGACGGTTGTCATAGTAACCGCTAGAAGCGGCAGTAAGATAATGGATTATAACAGAAATGTACACTTTTTAATTAAATTACACTTTTAGGAAGAAAACTTAAATAGCAAGTAACTTATAAATTTAATGCATATAATCCATTGTCTTACTGCCGCTTCTAGCGGTTACTATGACAACCGTCATGCCCAACTAATCAACAATCCTTGAGCCGTGTTATTATACGGCTTTTAATATTAGGCCAAATTTAAACTGCCAATATTTCGGAAACTATCAATTTTTGGACTAGATAACCTTATACAAAGTTAACCTTATTTTTAATTATCTTTATGAAAAAATTATAAAAATAGGGGGTTTCCATTTAAAAAAATTGACTTTTAATGATTTTTTCATTTTAATTTTTAATGCTAGTTTTTGACCACCCTGTATCTTTTTTTTAGCCAAATTTTAAAATAGTCTTTTAAAGTGGTCCTTCCTCTAAAATAAAACCAAAACTAACCAATAAATAAAGGCTACTAAAAGGGAGTAATCGGTAATTATGTTAGGGCTTATAAACATAGTTTTTCACATGAAATTAAAAATATGTCAAAAACGGTTACACTTAGGTATAGGACATTATACACAAAATATACTTAGAATTTCACGTAAAAGCCAAAAAAGTAAAAATATACAGGGTGTTCCATTTAAAATAACGAAGTTGACACCTACTTCCGGTATAACCGGAAACGTCACAACTGTCAAAATATTTTAGTTGTGTAGCCCCCATCGACTGTGCCATGTTGCCAAATTTTCAAAATTTTTGAAAAATTAGTTTCCGAAATATCGATCGCGTCTATTCGTCGTGAGACACCCTGTATATATGAATATATATAGATTATGTAATTATGAGGCAGTCAGCACACCTACAATTAAACATTAGAGTTCAAGAAAAGCCATATGTGGGACGGACCATTATTTGGTATGTACTAACATGTATTCCATGATGGACGACTACTACTATAAAAAAACACCCAGTGTGAAATCGAAAATAAATCTATGAATTACCCGAAATTGGACAGTCTCCCAGATGACAGCAGCGAGTAGTTTATACATAAAACGCCTAGATGACTACTTGAACTTCTCTAAGAATACGTCTTTTAAAGAAATATACAATAGCATAATACAAAGCAATTTTAAATCTGTGTAGGAAGCATTAGGCATTAAAGAACAACAGCAAAAAAGCACTAAATTATGATGGTTCGATGTGCGATTAAGTCGAAGAACTAATAAACGCAAAAGCTATACGTAAAGTGGTTAAATACAAAATCTACAGAAGACAAAGAAGCATATAACAGGCTAAACAAAAAATACGAAAAAAATGAATCACCTAAAACATAAGGAGAACAAGTGCAAATAGATAAGTAAAAATGGTGGTATTAACAAACTAAGAAATACAAAATCGTGCGAACCAACACGAGTGCACCCGAAATTATTAAAAAATGCCGGAAAGAAAATGAAAACATCTACTAGCACAAATCTTCTAACAAATGTCTGAATGGACAGGAAGTTCCTAGCCAATGGAAAGTTGTATACATATCCTCCGTCTACAAAAAAATGCAACCAATCCTACTACTGTCATAATTATAGGGGGATATCAGTCACAAGTACAATAAACAGATTGAGAAATCCAATGGAAGCAGAATTTATAGAAGAAGAATGATAATGGATGTAGAGCTAAAAGACCGTGTATACGGACAATGTGTTGTAATTCTAAAGTATATAGCAAATGATAAGGAATCAGCAGTTAACTTAGAAATACATATTTTATGCATTGATCTCTCAAAAGCCTATATAATATACCTACTAAAAATCACTTCCAATAATAATATTCTCATAAATGCTATAATGCATAAACCTACGAAGATACGATATATACGATATATATATCGTATTATTCTATTAATATATATATATATATATATATATATTAATAGAATAAATAGAATAAAACATTTTAATAGAAGAAATAATATATAATTTTTTTTGTAGGTTTGCTTGTACAATGGAAATTCGTTATAAGTATACTTACTAGTACATTTAATTATGACAGTCTACCATGAGGCCACATCTTACTACATTACATTTTATTTGATTTTTATAGTTTTTAAAAATGTTTAATTTAAACCGAAGCAGAGCTAAACGGATAGGTCTATTGTTGGCGAAATGAGACATGGAACGCTATAAAAAGTTTAAAAATTATCATGGCATACCAGAAGTTATATATCCCCTTATAACTACCTACATTGTTATTACCAGACGCTTAGCTAGGTTTAAATTAAACTCAGTAAAAAAAACCCAGTTTTGGTTTATAAAAATAGTTTTCTGTATGAAACAATCACTTAATTAGAATATAAAAGTGTCAGCTAATCGGTCTGCAAACATTAGAAAGCTGAAGAAATAATGCATCAATTTATTTTCTGTTTAAATTGTCTAATGGTGAAATTCACATCTCGTAGTCTTAAAAATAAGATTTTTTATTGGTACAGCAGTGTGAAGTTAACGAAAGGTTTGGGATCCATCCCCAAAGTATAAATTAGCACGGCCAATAAAAATTGAGAAATTTATAGGCACTTAGCGCCTATATTTCAATATTAGCAAATTTTAATTTAGTTCGAAAAAAAAGGGTTAATTACCATAGAATATTATTTTAAACTCAAGACATAAATCTGAAACTTTTGACATACGAAATTGAAAAAAATTCAAATAGAAAATTTGTAGAGGCGCTTGGTCTCTTATCAAAAATGAGAGCCTAGTTTTCGGTGAATCCACTTTTATAATTGTCAATATTTTAATCAAACAATCGTAGACCACGGCAAATACAAGGAGCATACACAAAAAAAATACTAATATAAATACGGAAAGATATTTAAAAAATTACATAAGAAAATCATTTATCATATACACTGAAAAATCATCCAAAAAGAAAAAGTCTGTTTCAACTAATTTAATTCAATACGTAGTAATGGCCACTATAGGTCAGGCTGTAATGTAAGTGAAGATATTGCTACATGTATGTACAGGAACAAGTCTTAATGAAATATAACAATTCTGGATGGTTATTTTCGCATGCTTAACAGTATTGTCAATCATATGAAAACACGATTTTCTGAAATGAGTCAAAAACTCGCTATCGCAATAGATAAATTTTTGGAATGGATCCATTAAGGAATGAAACTTTTATAGAACAATTCGAAAATTTTTAAATATTGACAAATATACCCCACTCGCGGAGATGCGGATAATTAAAAACTGCATGGAGGGTAATGTCAGTGAACTGATAAGTTTTTAAACTTAAAATCTATTGTGACGAAAGGCATTTCTTAGCACATCCAGATTTCTTCAAATAGCACTGATACTTCCCATTAGATCGAATACTTACGAAAGATCTTTTTTGAAATCATCGATTTCAATAATGCGAAGGATTAAAACGTAGTTAGGAAATCGAATAATCCAAGATATAGGTTTAGTAACCTTTTACTTCTTAATATTAATAGTGATCTTGCCAAAAATATTGAATATGAAAAATAAAAAAAATTTAAAGCAAAGGAACAGAAAATTAGCACTATTTTAATATACCTGTGTTTAATTACGTGAGGTGCTTGTCTCGTGTATTTTCATTTTTGTAATCCATTTTCATTTCGGTTGCACAATGCATCATTTTATATTTTCTATGTCTTTCGGGCAAAAATTTAAATTGATATTTAAAAGAAGGCATGTTCTATATGCTGTTATTTCCACTTTTCTACAAAATGTACTGCTGCTGCAGCAACCTCAAATTTCCAGAGCCAATGGGGAACAGGAGTACCTACCTATATATATCCCATATTAATGATTATGAATTACTACTGTAGGTACTACTCTGTTTCTTGGTGTGGGCGTTTTTTTTGTTAGTATCTTCACATGTTAATGTTTATAAGCTGCAAATAAATAAATAAATGTATTATTGCTATAGAAATTAGCAAAAAATATGGCTCAAGCAAAATCTTTGAATTAGATTGAACTTTATAATAAAATGCTGGGTCAAGACTTAATGGCTTTCATGGTTATATAGGATGACTTGTCACATAACTCGTCCCTTCTAAAATTGAACTTCATAGGCTAAAGTGAAAGTTGAACATCTTCAACATTGGCAAGTTCTGGATTGGTCTACCTTCTTCAACATCTAGTATAAAGAAACTTCTTGTAGCAGAAATGACTAGTTACAATTATTAATAATAAATATATAAATATTGACCATAAAGTAGGGCTTCCAATTATTGATTGTTGTTCGATTAAATGAAGGGGCGGATTTACAAAATTTGATGCTTTACTTTTAAAAATTTCTTTGTCCATACCTCTTGTTCGCTCAGCACGTTTAGCCATACGATCACGATCTTTCAAAACATTGAACAAAAGTGAACTCCTCTTGGGAAAGATCCTGGTAAGAATTCAGTTCTCTTTCTAAATGTTCATAACTCTGTTCAAAACATCTTCTGAAGTTGAAGAACATCTCTTTTAGCAGTTGCTTACTTACTACGATATATTTTTTTTTTAATTCATTAGTTTGAGATTGACATCAATTCTTAGACTTTTAATCTATTTTCCAAATTCCAAACGTTGCCTTTGACGTTTCTCATTTTCTGGTTTTTGTCTAGTTTTTGATTCTTATTTTCTATCAGAGATAATTCTTCTTTCTTATAAAATTATTTATTAATTAAAACCTCCTTTTGAATAATAACCCTTTCTTGTTAAAATGCTTGGACCGAACTACACAATTTTAAATTTTGTTATTAGACTTCGTGATACTGGGCTATTAAATGAACAACGAGGAGTCCACGCTGTATGAGCTGCTCAACCTGAAATGTTACAAATTGAGGAAGACATTTAAATATTCGAAGAAGACCTAACTAGTACATACTAGAGCAGGTCTAGTACTAGTTGGGCAGAGTATGGGTACTATAGCACGTCAAGTTGAAGGTTTTCATAGTAAAGTGTGGGCGATAATACGACACGAACAGGTATTATCCTTATATATAGGTAACAACGGGTATAAGCGTTACAACCTGAAGATCATCCTAGAAGAGTAGAGTTTTACCAGTGGTTTTTGGGACAAACAGTTCTGCGGAAATGAAAATTTTACGAAAATATTTTTTTTTGTACAGACGAGGCCTGGGTTTTGGGCAGTATAAAACCCGCATGCTGTAAAAAGATCTAATTTTCACCATAGATTTTCATTAAATGTTTAGACTCTCATGGTAAATGGCATGCTTATTGAACCACCTCGACTACCCGGTGAAATTTATTTAGATTTTCTTTGACACAATCCGCCACAATTATTAGAAGATGTGCCTCTAAACAAGAGACAATATTGTTCCTACATGATGGGGCTTCACTAAATTTTAAACGAAAATTTCATGAATATCTAAAGTTTTTGAATAGATGGATAGGGCGCAATGGACCCATTTTTTGGCGTCCTCGCTCCCCAGATTTAATGCCTCGCGATTTTTTTCTATGGGGTTCCTTTAAAGATTTGATGTGTCATTTTATTTCCGAAGTTTCGAAAACGGTAACCATTTATTTTAATGAAGATTTTAAAAAAATAATTTTCAGTAATGGGAAGTAACTTTTTGTCGAGTTCTATGAGATGTTAAGACGATTAGTGAATCAACTTTGAAAACTCTCTGTATATCTAGAAATATATGCATTTTCCATACCAAAACATAAATGTCTCTGCGCACAATTTCGAAATGAATACAACTGCGTTTGTAGGCAATATTCACAGGATTATTAGAACAAGTTTGTATTTGACAGTAACGATTCGCTGTGGAAGAATCATCCAGCCGGTTTATCGAACAAGTAGAAGTAGTAACATTATACAGGGTGTTTCAGAACTATGGGATCAAACTTCTGGGGGTTGTTCAGTGCAACAGAAGAATCCATTTGAGTATAGGAACCTATGTCCGGAAATGCGTCACTACGCCACTACGGCCCTAAGACGCGTTAAAATGAATAAAAAAACATTAATTACCTAAATAGGATCTGCTGCATTTATTTTTACCTTTTGTACATGATACCATAACAACAATTGTTTAAAATCAACGCTTATCAATGTCAATTCTCAATGTCAAGTTTAAAAATTTTATAGCTTACAATTTTTAAATATTTATTGCTAATGGAAAACTTGACCAATCAAGAATTGGCGGATATGCATTTGGCATTCGGAGCAACAAACCGCAATGCACGAGCAGCACCGCGGTTGTATCATGAACGTTATCCTGAACGACAGTATCCTGGATACAAAAAGTTTATTGCGGTTCACAGGCGGCTCGCTGAGACAGGCATGTTTAAGGCCAAGATGCATGATACTGGTGTTGCTCGAACCGTAAGAACGGTCGAATTTGAAGAAGAGGTGCTTCAGCGAGTTGCCTATGAAACATCAAATAGCACACGTGACGTCTCTAAGAATATGAATACGAGTAACGCTTCTGTCTGGCGGGTACTACACGAGCAACAACTCCATCCTTACCACTTCCAGAAAGTTCAAGGTATGACTGCAGCCGATTATCATCGTAGAGTTCAATTTTGTCGATGGCTTCTGGATCACATCATTGCACAACCAAATTTTTTACGATATGTTTTGTGGACCGATGAAACCTCTTTCACAAGAGACGGTATTTTTAATAGTATGAATAGCCATGTTTGGGATGAAGAAAATCCGTATGCAATTTTTCCAAGAAAACATCAGAATCGTTGGTCTGTCAACGTATGGGCAGGCATTGTTGATGATTATTTAATTGGGTCATACCTTCTACTGGAACGGTTAACAAGTCCTATTTATCTGCGTTTCTTGGAGGAGAACTCCTTGAAAATGTTCCACTAAACGTTAGACAGCAAATGTGGTTTCAGCATGATGGAACGCCGGCTCAGTTTGCTGTACAAGTACGCGAGTATTTGGCTCAGCGGTTTGGGCACCGTTGGATTGCCCGAGGTGGAGCAGTTTCTTGGCCTCCTAGGTCACCCGATTTAACATCGCTCGATTTTTTCTTGTGGGGACATGTAAAGTCTTTAGTCTACGAAACTCCAGTAGAATCAGAGCTAGATTAATTGGACGAATAACAGCAGCATTTGAAATCATTCAAAACGAGGATCAAATTTTTAGTGTAGTCCGCCGAAATCATGTGCGGCGTTTAAATCTGTGTATTGAGGTTGGAGGAAGACATTTTGAACAATTGTTGTGATGGTATCATATACAAAAGGTAAAAATATATGCATCAGATCTTATTTAGGTAATTAATATTTTTTCTAAATTTAAACGCGTCTTAGGGCTGTAGTGGCGTTTGACACATTTCCGGACATGGGTTCCTATACTCAAATGGATTCTACTGTTGCACTGAACAACCCCTAGAAGTTTGATCCCATAGTTCTGAAACACCCTGTATATAACAAGTATAAGAAGAAACACCGCCCATTTTCTTCACTATTCAATTTGGATGTGCATTTTTGGTGAAATGTAGATGAAAAATAGACTTATTACTTACACTTTTCATTGTGGATGAATCATCAGCAGTGTAGTGTACATTTAAAGGGAATTGTTCTAATTCGCCTTAAGGTGGTACATTCCCTGAACGATCTGTGCTTTCAAGACATTTTGAATTTTAACCTACTTTGGATTTCTGGTATCTTTTTTAACACGTTGACTGCCATGTGTATATATATTATACACAGCGTGTGTGTCACTGGCGCCATGTGTATAAAATATATACATAGTTCTATTGATGACGGCAGGCCGCGTGTATACGATTTACGCACACATTACGTGTATTTCTTATGGGTTCTCTATTTGTCCGGCGTAGGACTAACATATAATGTGATTGGCGTGACAATATTTTTCTATTTTTTGAAAATATAGCTGTTTTAAATTTTGCATTGCAAAAAAGTGCCCAATAATGCGGGTCTAAGTTGGATAGGATTTTCTTTGTTTTTTAGTAAGAAAATACCGCATTTTAGGTTGGGAAATGAAACATAAAGTAAATTGGAAAATGTTTTATTAAAAAAAAATAGAAGGTGATGACTAAAAATTACTTCTAAACTAATGGAAAAATACACCAAATATTTAAAACATTATGGAAAAAATGGCATAATTGATAAAAATATGGAAAACCCCTTTATTACTTTAATTTGGCTTTATGAATTACAAAAAAACATTCAACACATATTGGTGGTTTACATGGACAGGCATATGTATACATTTTAGCGGTTGTGTATAGTATTTACACACACGGGGCAGATTGATAAAAATAATACTGCGCCGCGTGTATACATATTATACATTCTTCTAAACAAGGTCAAATACAAAAAAAAGTGTCTCTTGCTACTATATTTGGATCTAAAATCTACTTATTAGAAAACAAAATTAATAAAACACTCCCGGCGCACCTGACCCTGACCGTAAAGTTCTGATATACGTCCGGCAGTCAACGTGTTAAGTTTTTAATTCGTGACATGTGCGGTAAATATCGATACTAAACCACATGCCTAGTAAGGCCCTATTAAGGAATTATTAAGATTCTAAATACGATTATTTAACTTTGTGATTTGAAAGTAAAAAGGAAATCTTTTATCACTAGTTAATAAAATGAAATTAACAAAAATAAACTTTGACCAATCTATTAATAAAATCACATTTTAGCTCCTCCTATGAATAAAAAGCAAAAAATTAAAAAAAAAATCTATTTAAAAAATAATTATGTATTGTGGTTAACTCTCCAGGGATTCCTGATTAAGAAATAAATTCAATCAAGATTTTGTAAAAAAACGAAATTCAAATATTAGCGGTTCTTTGTTAGACAGAGACGGAAATGTTGTTTACGTGAAAACGACGCACCGCGATTGGCCGACGGCTTTTGGCGCGCTACGACAGCGACTCGGTGGAACGCTTCGGAAGCTACCGGTCAAAGCCAACTAGTGTGTTCGTAAGGTGAGTCGATTTTATTTATCTGAAATTATTTTTTATAAATTCACTCGATTTTTTCACGAATCGCTCTAAAATACCATAAAATATTAGTTTTTCCGTTTGAATTTATTGAATAAGCGGCACGCTCCTACACAAACCCGTTCGGGAGTAATTAATTTCCGAAAAGAATTTTATTCGATTAAATACTGGCATGGCTGCCTCCGTGTTCGAAGCAAGAAGCCAAGCTGTTACGGTTCGGAATTTCGAAAATTAATTTCTCTGATATTACGTGTGGGATTTAGGTAATTTCCTTACGAAATTTTAGTTAATTTTTAGTTTTATTTGATTTTTCAATGTTTTCCCGGCGAAGGGCTTCAATTTACTTGGAAAAAATTTGGGTGTTGCCAGGCATTTTAATATTGTATTATTTTTGAGTATGGCGCGCGCGGTATTTTCGAATGACGCCAATGTGACTTATAAACAAATTGATATACATATATATTTTTTTAATGCTCGTCTTGATATTGCACATTTAATTGCCTGTTTACTGTATAAGTCTATATTGACCTTTATTATTTGACAAACTGTTAAATGCATTATTAATAAATAATTATATTATTTAATTAAATTTTTTCTAAATAATACATATCGCTTAATATTCAAGCAAAATTTCAGGCGAAAATGTCTTTGTCTGGCATAGGGTCCGTTATTATTATCAAGCCGCCAAGCGTCATGTCATGTGCCGTATTGATTTTCTATTTTGAGAAAATGATACAGAGAGAGATGAAAACTTTGGAAAATGGGCGTCGCGATTGCAAAATGGCCGTCATCCGTTTCTTCTCGTTTAACTTTCATTATTATAGGTACTTTATGAGGCTTTTTATAGTTATAATTTATTGATTAATTTTTTTATTTTACTGTTTTAGTTTATTACCCCACATAGTACCTAGTGGATATGTTATCTCATAAAAGCCATTATAGGTTAGATTACAATATGGTTATTGATTTGCTTGTTTATGTTTGTGTGCATAACAGGTTTTATCGTGCAATTGTTGGCGAGTTCTTTTTATGTTATTAATGTGATTTTTGCTGATTCCATGAATTCTTTTACTGACTCTCAATGCGAAGACGATTATTTGTCGTAAAATTTAGAAAGCGGATCGCGAAAACTCTTTTTTATAAAATCTGAGACCGGGATTGTATCCTTGACTCTACTCATTTCTTCAATTTTATTTTATCTTTTGTTATAAGATGTTTAATAAAAATATAATTTCTATTATGTACATGTTACATAGTTACTAATTTAAATGACTATAGGCTATAGGTACATATACCCAAACTGTGCATGGTCCATCAGGTATGGCAAAAATAGATTTTTATGTTTGTATATTTGATTGCACCTTCGCGTATATTTACCTTAAGTAAACTCATATTGTGATATGTAAATATTTTCATATTTTATATATGTTTTCTAAGAACTTTCAACAATACTTTACTTTGCAACAAAAAATTTTCAAAGTGCCATTTTTAAGGGTTTCATGAATAATAAGTGTTACAAAACAAGGCTTCACGCGAATAACACCATTTGTGTATATCTTTGAATTTTATCATGGTCTTCATGATATTAAATGTTTGTATTTACTAGGTAGATAACGGTTAATGAAAATTAATGTGTTTGCAGTCCATTTATTATATTAGCCTTAGTGGTCACCCTATTTTAAGAATACTCATTTGCATTCATTGTCTGTATCAGGTTCATCTTGTTGGATTACTAAATAAATAAAAAAATTACATTGTCATTTACATGTTCAAACCATCACTATTGAGTGCCAACCTGAAACCAAGTTTTTTGGAATAATCATTGACTCTGATCTGAACTTTACATCCCACCTATTACTTCTTTAAAAAAAATATTCATCCTATTGCTTTGCAGTTTGAATGGTGGCCATTGTACTTGGATGTTCCTTATTAGATTATTTTATTTTGCCCTGATCAAGCCTCAATAAAGATATGGGATCTGCTTTTGGGGAATGTCCGTACTATATACCTTATTGGAATTTACTATTGAAAAATTTAAACTCTAATTGGTTCTCATAATACTAACTACAATACTAGATGTTTCAGATTTAATGCTTCCAATTTGTCTCACAGCATTTGTCAAATATATAATTAACAAAAGCATTAAGATCTATAATCATTTGCAGTTATATTTGACAAGATTTACCTGTTTAGAAGAAAGATAAACCGGTTTTTAGTTGATAAGGCCTATTATAGCATAAATGAATACAATGATATTCTAGTTCCCTATTTTATTTTCTCTTATTTCTTTTAGTATTTTTATTATCCTATCTTAAATTTTCACAATAAATCTGACAACAAACTTTATTGTGTTTAAATTATATATTTGTTAAAACTTTTTGATTGTCTTACTTTTAAATTAATTTATTTGCAATACTCCTCAATGGATCCATTGATTCTATTTTTATCTTAATATTTGTTTCTAGGTACATACCATATGCTACTTACAGGCTGCTACAAAATTCGGTGCAAATATTTTAAGAGTGTATTGTTGGAGTTAAAATAAGACTTTTTTCCTATAAACATGTGTCTTAAAATGCATCTTCTCAAAGCTACAGCTCACGCAAATTGCTTGAGGAAAATCGATTATTTGTAACATTGACTACAGTTGAAATTTTCTGTTCCAAAAATGGTGTAAACCCAATTTTAGGAAAGCAATCAGGGAGGCTTACCCTTATGATGGCCCATATCTTATGTTTGCAATAAGAAATTTGAAAATGTAGAACAGCATCTAATTAGCCATGAAAAAATCTAAAATTATTGTTTTTTGCATTTTTGGATAAAATTAACTTGATTTGACAAAAAAATAAGTCACAGTGCACTTCGTATTTTCTAATTTAATAGATTAAGCGGGTATAATGATGCTTTTGTATATCAGCGATATCTCAAAAACGCTTAATTATATGGAAAAAAAGGCAAGAGACAAGAAATTTATATTTTTTCATGGCTAACTAGATGGTGTTGTTAGATTTTTAAATTTCTTATAGGCAACATAAGATACGGCCATAAGCTCTTCTAAATCCTGTCCTAAAACTGGATTTACACCATTTTTGGGACTGCACATAAAAAGAGCACCCAAAAAACCGGAACATGCAAATTTTCAGAAGAATTGATGCATAATTTCTAGTTACAATTCCAAATAATCGATTTTTTTCAAGCAATTTGTATGAGCTGTAGCTCTGAGGGTCTGCATTTTAGGACACATGTTTATAGGAAAGAAACGTCTTATTTTAACTCCAAAAATATTTGCGCCGAATTTTGTAACACCCTGTATAAGTAACGTAAAATATTTTATAATATACTATGCTTTATCCACAAGGTGTAATATCTCTTGAAAATAAAGCTTATTTTAACTTTGACATTAAGTTTTTCATTTTCAGCTTTAAAGAGAAATAAATACATAACATGTCTGACGACGGAGCCGCTGTACCAGCCAAGAGAGGACGCAAGGCCGCAGCAGAAAAAGTCGAGAAGGCAGAACCAAAAAAGAGAACTAAGAAGGTATTATAATATAATTGAAAATATTGATCAACAAGATAATTTCATTTTCTTTCAGGAGGTAGCCAAGGAAGAGGATGAAGGTGCGTCTCCGGCGAAAAGAGGACGTGGAAGGCCAAAGGGAACGATAAAGAAGAAGGCAGCACCTGCCAAGAAACCAGCGGGAAAGACCACAGGTAAACTTAATAAGTATGTGCTGTGCTTGGCATGATTTTTTAAAATTTCGTTAATTATAGGACGACGAGGTAGACCAAAGGCTGAAAAGGAAGAACCCAAATCGTCGGAAGAAGACGGCGAAGAGAATGATGACGACGGTGAAGGTGAAGACGATTAAACTAATAATGTCAACAAATCCAATATTTTTTTTATTAAGAAAAAAACTATGAGCGTTAGTTAATAAGTTTGTTTTCCTTACGTAATTGACTGAAATCGTGTGGAAATGTCTACACATTTTTCAGCACCTTTTGAAGTGTAGAAAATGTTTTAATTTCAGTTTTAAAATAGATGGGTCATCGTAAAAGGAGCAAAACCCTCACAATAAATACGGTTCAAAACTGTTTTATTATGATCTACATCTTTTAAAACGTCACATAATTTAGAATTAAGTTTGTTATAATAATAGAAAGACTTACGTAAAGTTTCATATTATATAAAAAAAAAAGATAATTTCCTGTGTTCTGTGGTTAGTCTCGAAACTTTAGGTTCATTTGGTAATAAATAAGTTCTTATCTAAATCACGTGTTTCTCTGACTAACCCTCGAATAGGCACTTGACGCCTCGGATTCAGAGGTGGTTTAAACTAATCTCGAACGAATGGCGCTATCTGGTACGTACTGGCAATCTACCCACTGCAAAAACTCACCATCCTACAAGAGCTGTAAAAAACAAACCTTTGGTGGTTGGTAATACATGGTGCCACAGTCGCATTCTGACAGTCTGAGAGTGAAGACATAAGACGATTTAAAAGTTTTTTCAAATCGAACAAACGGAGTAATGGAGGCAGACTTCCAAACAGTGAAGAAAATAAAAAGAAAAGACATAAATAGAGACGCAGACATGGATACATCGGAGAACACAGACCACTATCTCAGCGAAGATGAAGAAAAAATTAGAAGAAAAACAAGAGCAGGGTAAGCCCGAGAGAAAATTTCAAATAACTACCAATTCAGAACCTAAACATACATCCAAAACTCATCATTCAAATGACAAAACCCCCCAAGTAGTGCGCGAGAGTGCTCAAAAAATATCAATAATAGAGATTACAAAGAAAAATATTTAAAACAAAAACAAATCACCACAGAACTTGAAAAAGAAATCATTAGTTTAAAAAAAGTAAATATTGTATTAAACAATAAAATTGAAATCCTCGATAAAACTATCAATGAAAAAATCAAAATTATGGAATCTTTTAATGAAAAAGTAGACAGTATAATAAAAATTAAAGAAGATCTTGAAAAAAAAACACTAAAATTGAAAAAGAAAATAAATACGTTATCCAAAAACTTAATAAACCAACAAAAAATAATAATGAAGATCTTAATATAAAAAAAAGAAGACTCTCAGTGGATGTGTCCTTGCGTTCCTCAGGCTCAAAAGAGAGTGAGGCAATGCAGGTAAACGACACTGAGGAATCTCTCGAAAAAGAAAACATAGAAATAAGTAACCTCATAAACAAAAAACAAACAATTACAAGCCAAATGGCAAGGCCTTCCACTCCCTTAAATAAAGAACAATTTCCCAGTCTTGCAAATATAAATAAAAATCCATTAGAATCATCTCGTAAAAACCTATCTCTTATGCATAATATAGGAAATAAAGAAAACCCCAATAATAAAGACAAAATACCTAAAGTAGTACTCAGAGACTCAACAAACTGGGTCGCAAAATACCAATTGATTTGTGAAAACAAAATAAACCTCTCAGAGGTGAAAAAAGATAAATTGAGGTTAGCTTTATTTCCCCAAACAATCACAGACCATAAAAACCTGACTAAGCTCTTTAAACAAAAAAATATTGAATACCATTCCTTCTTCCTGGAAGAAGAAAGAAAACTTAATTTAATAATCAGAGGTTTTAATAAGAACTTCAAACTTGAAGATACCAACAAGATTTGGAAGAAAGGGGCTTCTTCCCGGAAGAAATGTTCTGGTTTAAAGCAGGTCCATTTAGAAGACCAACAGACTTGATCAGGTTTTTACTCCCTAAATCACAAAGTCACATATACGAAATAAATGAAATTCTAAACATAAAAATTAAAATAGAAAACTTAGACAATAATAAATATAAAATAAACAAAGATGAAATCAACATTGGACAATGCTACCGGTGCCAAGAATTTGGTCATTCTATGACAAATTGTAACGCGCAACCGAGATGCCACAAATGCCTTGACAATGCCCAGCTGAGTGTTGCAACTGTAAAGGTAATCACCCAGCAAACTGGTCAAAATGCCCCAAAAACCCGAACTTCATAATTAAAAATAAAAACACAAACAACAAAACATTTGCTCAAGCTACAAACACAAATAAAAACAACACGAATCTCCAATCTTTAAACCAAAACAAAAATATAAATCTTCTTCAAGTCTATGGACGAAAATGAAATAAACAAAAAACTTGACACTATCTCAAAGATAATTACTGAAAAAACAAACCAAAACCCCATACTAAAAGCTTTCCTAACAACAAGCTTATAAACAACAAAAAACCAAAAAAAAAAAAAAACATGAATGAATCCGTAACAATCCTATCCTGGAATGCAAACTCGCTGTACCCAAAAAGACAAAAGTTTGCAGAATTTATTAACGAAAAAAATATAGACATAATATTAGTACAAGAAACCTTTCTAAGAACTCACACAATCCTCAAAGTAGCAAACTATATAATATATAGAAATGACTGACCTAACAATATAGGAGGGGGAACTGCAATCCTCATAAAAAAATCAATTAAACACCAACTTCACTCTCAAGCAAATACTAAACCAATAATTGAAAACACTGCAATAAAAGTAAACGTAGGAGATAAAGAAATCTTGATTTACTCAATTTATAAACCCCCAAAAGAAAATCTAAACAACAAAACACTCAGATCCCTATTTAAATCAGATATCCCCACCCTAGCAGCAGGGGACTGGAACTCTAAAAGCCAAACCTGGGGATGCAAAGCAAATAATAAAGCTGGAGGAATCCTGGAAGACTATGCACTAAACAACAACTTACAAATAATAGCCCCAAAAGAACCTATCCACTATCACTACAAACTTTCAGATATCCTATATATAGCAGTAACTAAAAACTTTAAAGAAAACATAGCCATAGAAAACTGCGAATCCCTATCATCCTCAGACCACTCCCCTGTCCTTATCACAATCTCATCCCTGTTCTCAGAAAAAAATGAATTTTCCAAACCAAATGAATGAAATGAAAAACCAAAACAGTCACAAACTGGAATCTATTTAAAAACATACTAAAAAACCAAATCCCCATCCCAAAACCCAAATCAACCACAGAAATTGAAGAAAAAGTCAAACTATTAACAGAAAATATAAACAATGCTTTCGACAAATGCACAATAAAAATCCTAATCCAAAAATCCCACTACATGAAATTCCAACCCAATATAAAAGAACTCATAAAAAAAAAGAAATAAATACATGAAAAAAGCAAAACAAACCCTAGGCCCAGATTTTAAAGAATTGGCAAAAAATCTATCCAAAACAATACAAAACGAAATTTACGAATTCAGAAATGAATACTGGAACGAATTCCTCCAAAATCTCAACGAAGACGATGAATACAAAAAAAAATTCTGGAAAACATCCAAAGTGCTAAGAGGAAACATTAAAACAACGATCCCACCCATACTAAAAGAAGATAATACCCTCAGCTTTTCAAACACAGAAAAAATAGACACTTTCAATAAATCGCTAAATAAAATGCTCGAAAACAATCAATTTATTAAAGAGGTCCAAAATGCATACAATATAATAGACACAATCCCACTAAACACACTAAAAAAAACGGAAAAAATAACACTAAACGAAATCAAAGACATAATAAACCCACAAACAGAAAAGCTCCCGGATATGATAAAATAACAAATAAAATGCTTAAAGAACTCCCAGACAATACACTTTTAGATATAAAAATCATATTAAATAAATGCCTCGAAACGTGCTATTTCCCAGACATATGGAAAAAAGCAATAGTGACAGTTCTCCCCAAACCAAATAAAAACAAAAAATTCCCGGAAAACTGGAGACCTATAAGCTTACTACCAACCCTAGGAAAGCTATATGAAAAAACAATCCTCAGTAGACTTCTGACAGAGATTTCAGAAAGAGATATAATACCCGAAGAACAGTGCGGATTCATGAAAGGCCTATCAACTGAACACCAATTAGCCAGAGTACATCAATACACCATAGATGCCATGAATCGCGCCAGAACCACAGCCATGATTACACTAGATATAGAAAAAGCCTTTGACAGAGTATGGCACATGGAACTAATATATAAAATGATAAACCTTAGAATGTCTGCTGGATGGATAAAACTGATAAAAAGCTTTCTGGCAAATAGGTATTTTACTACCAAAATAGACAACAAAATAGGAGAATTCACCCAAATAAAAGCAGGAGTACCCCAAGGCGCCCCATTATCACCAATCATTTTCAATATCTATCAAGCAGACATCCCTAAAAACAATCCTCACTCCGAAATAGCTCTCTACGCAGATGACACATACATCTTCTCTTCTGGAAATAATTATAAAATAATCACAAAAAACCTACAATCCCACCTTGACAAAATAGTAAACTGGGCACAAAAATGGAAAATAAAAATAAACCCTAACAAGACAGAGGCCATCCTAATATCACGAAAAAGAAATAAAGACATCACAAATATAAAAATAAACAACATCCCAATCCCATGGAAAACAGAAATAAAATATCTAGGTCTATATTTTGACAGGCTTGGACGCTTTAACAACCACATTAAAAAAAATTAATGAATGCCAAGGCATTGTCCAAATGTTAAAACTTTTCCTTAATTATAAAAGCAAACTAAACTTAAAAAATAAAGTTCTATTATATAAACAAATAATAAGACCTAAACTACTGTATGGGTCTGCAGTATACAAAAATGCTACAGAAACCTCATTAAAAAGACTACAAATATTCTAAAATAAAATATTAAGACTTATGACTGGAGCTAAAAAATATATCAGAGTGGAAGACCTACATGCAGATCTAAAAATTGAAACAATCAAAGATTTCATAAATAAAAAACACATTAAATTCAAAGAAAAATTAGAAAACATCGAAAACAATAACATTAAAACTATGTTAACAAAAATAAGGAAAACTGGTCCTTATAAAAACATACTTGATTAGAGCACATCGCGCACTCTTGGGGGATAGAGTCTAGTCCAAACTCTATCAACACCCCACACCCACCATTCTCTCCCCATCCTAAAAATTAAAAAAAAAATCCTCCCCATTCAACCCTACTCTCGGCATCAAGATGCCAACAATATTGAAATAAAAAACATTGGCCTAAATCTCCCCGCATTTAAAAAAAAATGCCGCATTAAAGCAGCTAGGGCAAACCAGCTATGCTGCAAAATTGAAGTTAGAACAAAATACATGGTGCCACATCTACACCCTTTTCTTAATTACAAACGAAATAAAACAAAATACAAATAAATGTGTATTTTAATTTAAAAATCAACTTTAAGATATTTACATAAAATTTGAAACACTTCGAAATTTTTTATGTTTGCAGTACTGCCACTAATAGTGCTCTAAATTTGGAAACACTAAACAAAAACGGCGTAAAATTCCTTGGATCACAAAAACAATAAATAATGAATTGTTATAGTAAAGAATTATTAATTTATTTAAGAATATTTAGACCCTAATCCAGTACATAGCAGAGCGGATCCTGTTGTAGTCCGGTAAGTTTTCCACTGGACCCACAGCTGCTACAGCTGGACACCTGCAGATACATAATTAATTAGCAACATTTATACAAATTATGTAAAAAACATTACCTGTCGTACAAATATTTGTACATAACATCCCTGACATTTCTGGCAGTAATGCTGTTTATTCTGTGTGTAAGTTCATGAGGAGGCAACCTCCTTCCATAGCACAATAGTTGACGACCTAAAAAAGAAGTTTGGGCATTGAAAATTAGAAATTTCAAACCTTTGTTAATAATCAAATTTTCTTAGCCAATCTTGACAAGTGAAACAATCAATTAAATTAAATACAGCCAAAAAGTTTTAATTATAAGAACAAATTAGTTTATGTGAGGAAACATACCAATGTCTTCACACACAGCAGTAGATGTGTCTAATTGCAAAAGTGTGTTGGCAGTCAAGAGAGACTTGGCCCTTTCAACTTCCCCCTCGGTAACGCTGATACAAAGTCTCATAAATTCTTCCTGAATATTAAAGACCATATCATCGATTTTCAGGGGGTCAGAGACAAAGTAGATACCCCACAGTCCAGTGTCCTAAAAATATATGGATATGCAAAAAATATTATGTAGGTAATACTAAAAAAAAAAAAAAAAAAAATTACAGAATCATATTATCCAAAGATAAAAACAATTGATTAAAATTAAAGTGGCGACGTTAAAGTGCCAAATATGCAAAATGCATGTTTGCCAACCAAAATAATCTATGGGCCAATGCCGTGCTACGTGAACTAAATCCAATTTCATCTCCTTATGCTTTAAAGGGCTGTTCAAAGGTGGCGATCCCTGTATTTCCACTTGCTGAGTCCGCATCTAGCTGATCCAAGACCCATATCGCCATTTTCTATACTTAAATTGCCGTAGCGATTTAAGTATTTAATATACCAGTGCGTTGTTTAAGTTGTCTGTGTTCGCCCATATTATTTAGATATAGAATTATGAATTCAAGTGGTTCTACGGGTGAAATCATGAAACCTAAATCTTCAAGAATTATACAACGTGAGGCTAGACTTAGTGGAAAGTCTTTTAACTACTGAAAAGAGCAAACAGGCTAAACTATCCAAACAGATACCTAGCAGTCAGGTAAATAATAACTTAATTTTGATGAATATTATTCTCTATCCAGATGTTAGATTACATTTACAATATTGTCTTTGTTTTCAGGTGAAATGTCATTACAAACAGCCAATGTTTACATATAATACATTGGCTGTAAGGAAATTACTGGCATGAAGGTTAAACTTTTTGAATCATATCACAAGCTGGGACTTAATAAACAAGGGAGTTAACCTGATGGCCCTTGGTTCCTATAATATCAGTCATCTAAAAGCAGGAAGCAACGCACTATTGGTTTTACAGTACCGTGGACAAGGAAAATGAAAGAAAGTATGTAAAAAAACGTTTATGGAGATATTTGCGATTAAAAGAAGGTAATACGACTTTTAAAGATAAACGTGGTGGTTTAAAAACATTTAAGTATACGTTTTTGAGAGAAACCTGATAAAAACCATATAAATGAAAAATCTAAGGTGAGGTATTTAAGCAGTGATTTAAACCTGAACAGGCTATTCCAAGCTTATAAAGAAAAGTATCCTGAGAGCAACGTTACATATACCGTTTATTGCAGTGCAGTGTTTTCTTAAAAGATTTCCCAAAGTTGACCTTTAAGAGGCCCAGCGTAGACACATGTAAAACTTGCCATTCAATTTACCTTAGAACTAAAAGCAGAAAAACCACTAAAGAAAAGAAAGCAAAAATCGACTTAGAATTGCATTACAAAAAGGTTGAAAAGGGGTTTTAGGCCATTCAGAATCATACTATACATAGCACAACCAGAAAGTGAAACGTACACCTCTACCATAGACTTGCAGAAAGTGTTCTCACTCCCTAAACTAATCCATAGCAGTATGTACTACAGTCATAAACTATCATGTTACAACCTGGGAATTCATATCACTGATACTTTTTTTTGTTCATTTGGAGTGAACTGTGCTGGACAGCTAAAAAACAGGAAGTTCTTGTTTTCATACATTTACCTGGTCTCTTTGGGAATCCTTGACATTATTCATCACAAGTTTCTAATCTCTGGTCACAATTTCAAAAATGCAGTGGAAGAAAAAAACAGTGGAAGATTTAAAACAGTGATAGTAGCAGCAAGACCTTCTAGACCCTACAAGGTTTTGGATATGGGTGACCTGAAGTTTTTTGATCTCGACACAGCATCAGCAAAATATATTGTACCTTCAAAGCTTCGTATTACCCATGCTACATGGCTGCGAATGACAAGATCCTGGTGTAGTGTTATATCAACAAAATTTTAACGAACTAATGGGCTGGGAAAAATGCCATGTGCTTAAGAAGGGAATCACTGTCGAAAATATCAAGTCTACTGAACTCACTTGCTTAACGAGTGTACATCCTAAGGGATGTATTAATGAAAATAAGAAAAAAGATATACCCGCCATGATGGATTTTATTGATAAAAATAACAGGAACTTTTTCGAAGGTATTCTATATGCCTATTGAAATTACTCTATGGACTTCTTGACTTACTCTATGGATCTTTTCCAAAATTATTTGAGTTTAGAGTCTTTTACTGTTCAATTTGTTTATTGAAATTCACGAATTTAACCAATTGCATGTTTCCTGACATTTGTAATGTTGAACAAATAAATGTTTGCTTTACTATCTAAAGTTGTAGAGTTTTTAACACTTTTCCATAAAAAATATTTTTGGCACTTAGATCATTTAGCTTTTCCACTCTACAATTGTAAGGTTCATCTCCAATTAATTTCCTTTCAAAACTTTCAGGCTTAGCGGAGTAGGAATGAAACATTATTAGTTTAATGCGACGTTTTGTCGGTTTAATTAGGCACTGAAAAAAAGATGTGAAGTTACATAACAAAATAGGGAGTCCTTTTTTTAAATAAACAAAAATTACAGCTTTTGTTCAAATATAGATATAAAAAAGCCACAACACAGTTAAAAGAATTAATAACTTAACAATAAAAAATATCGAATTGTTAAAATAAAATTAAGCTTTTTTGTCACAGATATTATATCTGTTAACAAAGCAACCAAAATTTAAAAAGTCATTTGTTGAAGAAAATAAAAAATCAAATATTAACAGTTGTAATAAAATGGATCAAACATTCCCATTTATATGTTTGTCACACAGTCTGAAATTGAAAGAAATATCCAAATAAAAACATGCACTATAGACTTTACAAGATGCTACGCATAAAACTCGCCAAGGTTATGTAGGCCTTCTCTATCAAATACATTTTGAGACTATGTCTAAAGCCATTAAGTGATGCAATCTTTTGGTTATTGCATGGCAGTTAATTGAATACCTCAATACCTGTATAAAATACAGGTAAGTGCAGATATAAATGATAGCCATCTTTTGCAATATAAAGAGCGACTGGATAAGATAATTGCTGGGATTCCTCTAAAAACAAACACCGTAGCGGAGATTCGACGAGGGCAAAATACACAGTCCTACCTATATGTGAACCAAGAACCAAACTCCCTCCTCCTTACAGCGTTACAATCCTCCTCAATTGTAACGCTAACGGCAAGGCAGCCACCTGATATTTTACTGGAAATAGCAAATACAAGATTGTTAAACTTAAGGCTGTCATCAATGATAACCCCAAGAAATTTACTGCTAGTGCTCAGAAATGTTGTTTCTACCAATGGGCACTTCCCCAACCCTACTTCCAAACGTCAGGGGTTTAATATTGAAGTTTACTGACAGACGATGTCATGAAGTCAAACCAGTTCCGTATTCTCTCTAGGTCGATCAATAGGGTCAGACGCAAGGATTTACAATTTGGGTCATGCCAAAGAACGGTGCTGTCATCGTCAAATAATTTAATTTTCCCCTGAATTCCCAGATTTGTAAGATCATTAACATACAGGAAAAAAAGAATAGGACCCAAGATTATCTCATCACTTTCTGACGACTCAGGGCCAACGAAAATAAAGATCGAAAGTTAGAGGGATCATTAAGATCACCATCTTCAAGAATAAGAACCAATTTGGCAGTTGATGTGCCCATTGTCCATGAGACACTGATCGAATCAGCAATAGAACAGAGAGCAAGTAAAATCTTGACCGGAATCTCATTCTCACATTGTAACATGTCAATGTTACGTTAGAATAATTTAATATATCTCAATATTCCATTTTACTCATAAAATGCCGAAACTTAAAAATCGTCAGTAGCATTCACTTCCTTAGAGTATGCATAGATGGCATTGGGTACAGGCTATTTAACAAACTATTTAACAATATCTACGCTTAGTGTTTAAAGTCTTTCCTTCTATTGTTAAGATAATTATGTATTTTGTTATTTAGGTAAGATTTGATTTATCATTTATATTAATTTTATATTATGTATTGGCCGAATTATATGACCCTACGATCATGTAATTTTGTAGATATTTTATTCTCCTCTATTTACAGGAACTTTGGAATCCTATGCCATTGGCGTTACTTTATGTTAATTTTTGTTAACAATATAATTTGTAATTTTGTAGGAACTAAATTCAGCTTTTGTCTCTTTAACTTCGCAGAATACGGGTTGCCTATGCTTCAGAATGGCTGTCTGAACATTTCACTATACGTTTATATTTCATGTCAGTGATGCTCATTGCCTGTAACCCTATCGGTCGGCATGACATTGACGGATTGCGGCCAGGTAGTCAGATCAGATGGAATTACTATATTTTTAAAAAACTGTTTTCACAACAATGTAGATTCGCTCTTTAATTTCAAGAATCACAGTGACAATTATGACAGGTATTTGACTCTCTGGAAGCGTCACGCTTAGGTAGGAGGCTTCCGGACAAACCTTCATACTATTTATATTAATTTTTTTTTAATTTACTTATACTGTCACTTTTTCAGTTCCGGTGTATCTACATGTGGGTTCCTTTGTTAAAAAAACTACGTCTAGCTTTCTTTCTGATCTGAACAGTCGACCGTTAAGTTCTCTGAAGCCATATTTTGTGCCGGCCTATATTTTTCAGCTTCTCTCTTAAAATAAAAAAAAGGTCATCCACAGGCCACGTGAGTACCACGGATATCACTAAAAATTAAATCCTTTAGTTGTTTTTTAAATTTGATTTAATCTTTCTTAAAATTTCGATATGTGTAATGTCAGACATTTATTGGTTCTGAAGAATGAGGTAATTTGCATTTTGTTTCGGCTTATCTGCTGCGGTATTTAATCTTCTTTATTCGTGCTCTATTCAATCAGCCATTTGTTTGTATGCTGCTTATTAATATGTACTGAACTACTGAAGCTGACTTTGAGTTACCTAGAGGTGCAAAGGACGCAATCGAGTGATACCAAGTAGATTCCAAACCACCTGAAAAAGGTACCAAAAAATTGTAATATCTTTTATGTTGAGCAAGCTTATTTATCCCACTGTCTCTACACACGCGGGTATGTTGGGAAGTTAGAGTTAGTTAAGAGAGCCACACACAGTTCACCTTGTGAATCGTGAGGCGCACTTTTACATGGTGTTAAATGCAAACTAATAAAAAAGAAAGAGACTTCTCCCTATTTTGTTATGCAAGTTCATATCTTTATTTCGCCGCTTCGTATAAAAATCACTAATGAAACGAATGAAAACTAATAGTGTTTCATTCCCATTCCTAAGTTCCGACGAACTCTAACGCTTTACAAATATAAAAACGATCCCTTGATAGTTTTTTTACCTTATAGCAAGTATTGAAGCTTTGGTATGAGTGACACAAATCTTCTTCGGCACTTACTCTTGCCAAGTTGGTAGCATTCTGTTTTGCAGAAGCCTGGGACCTAAAATATTAAATAAAAAAGCTAGTAAAATAATTTTTGCTAAATTATATTTTACCTGTCCCAAGCCCCTAAAAGCGTAGAGGCAACCATTAAAGTCAAAGTGTCTGGATCAGCCCATCCGGCACCTTCAACAGCAAGAGCTACATGAGCCAAAGGTAAAGTGTCATCACGGACACGAATTTCTGAGCCGGTGAAACGGCATGGAGTGAGTTTTGGGACTTCCCCTGTGTAGGTATTGTCTGCAAATAAATAATACATTTGCAATAAATCTGCTTATTAAAGTCTTCACAACTAATTTTTTTACTAGTTTAACTATAATAGTGTAGTCTTTTTATTCTTACTTGAAAGAGCTAAATATTAAGCGACCGCAGAAAATATATTTAACTCTGCCGCCGTCAGAGGCGTGCCGTGCTGTTGTTATAAAGCGGCTGGATAATATAATAAGAACATTTTAAAATTTTCAATTCAGTTTTTTTGTTACAAGTGTTACTAGTAAAAATTAACTTTAAATGCTCTAATCTGATTAAATTTTTATCAGTTATAGGTCTGTTTTTGGTTTAACAGATTTAGAATTGATACTATTAAAATGTATTGTTGTTAACCTTACAAGGGTTATGGTTTTAACGCTATACAATATTTTAGATTAAGAATCCAAATAATCAGGTATTTTTAAAATAGAGATCATTTTCCAGATATGAGGTTTAATTTAAAATACAATGTGGTTTAAAAATTCACCTATTATATTATATAAAAACACTTACATAGTATTAACTACAACACACGTATTTTGTCCAATTTTCCCATAGATCACTTTCGAATTATGTAATAGCTTGATGTATGTTGCCAGTAGCTACCGCACTCAATGTTGTTGAAGTGTTGAACTATTGAAGCTGTTTGCCTCAAACTAATTCAATCGGATTAAAGAGACAATAATATGGAGGCAATATTAAAACCGTATGTCAATTTTTTCAGTTATAACCTTTAATTATTTTTTAAAACTTCTTTTTTAATGGGATTTTGCAGGAACAGGAATATTCTTAATTTTTATAAAAGTTATGAGATCTTGTCTTTTGAGTATTTGGTATTTGATTTTAACTTCTTGAATGGCAAGATGCATTATACATAACACTTTATTGAGTTTGCAGGAAAGCTGATTAGAGAACCATTTTTCAAATTATGCCGCAGTTACAGTGAAATGCAGGAAATAGATAATGAAATTGAATGAGTGAATATAAAGTAAGAAAAATTGGATTTAATAATGGATAAGGCTTCTAAATTGGACTGGGGGACTGGAATGGCAATTACTCAATTCATCACACACGATTAATCAAGTATTTGGGTTGAATCCAGAAAGTCACTTCTCACACCGGAGTCCGTTCTCGTTCCTTTTCCCCACTCAAAATGGGCTTCCCAAATCTATCACTTATGGGCATGCTCGATGCGAAAAAAGACGATCTGTGCGTATATTTAAAAGAAATTATACTTATATATTATTTTGAATATAGATATGTGCTGAAATGAATATTTATGATAAGGTTGAAATGCATTTATTTTCAATGTTCTACCTATTCAATAGTCTCCAATCATTTACCAAGAAAAAATAAAATAAAATAAAGATTTCTAAACATACAGTATTGACAAAAAGTAAAGCAACTTAAAAAAATATATTTTTCTCTTCTCACTACCTTATATTTAACTTTAATAACTATTAAAAAATATTTTATTTTTATTTATTTAATCAATTAATCAATCAATTACATATTAATTTATAATTATTATGAGATGTAATATGCTTATAATATGCATACAATGGCCATAATGTGTCTGTATGTATGCACATTCAGCTCATCAATAATTACATCATAATGAACTTCAACCTAACACTAATAATAGTAACATATACCTACTTAAATAATATTATCAAATTCAGAAATATTAAATTGACTAAATACTAGTTAGTTATAATTTAATGGAAGTTAATGGCACGCTTGATGGAATTTATGTTATCTTTAATCCATGACTACAATTTTTTCTTTACAGTATATTATTTTTTGTTTTTAAATTGTTCCGGCAACATATTTAATAATTTGGGAATTAGTATACAGTGCATTTTTTTCATCTCGGGTCATAGGGTTTTACGTGTAATATTTTCAACCCCAAGTTAGTACCTGTTCTATTTAATCGATAGGATTGAAACTTGGAACAAGTAAGGTTTAAGTTAACAGACTTTAGAAAATCCCATTATTTTGCAAAAAAATTTGCGAGAGACCTATTTATAATACGTTTTTCTGATGAAAAAGTTTGCTTTTTCTGCACCTCGTAACCTTCATTACCTTTACACTTCAAAGCAGGTAGACAAATATCTGACAGTGACACAAAATAATTTTTAAATTGCTCCATTGAAATTGTTCAAAAACTCTTGTCTTAAAAATGTCGATTTACACTACGGAGGAACGTATTGAGATGGTTTCAAACTACATTAGAGGAATGTCGGCGCAAGAAGTGGTAGATAATTTTGCCGTGTCTTATCCTAACCGTCCCGTCCGGTCTAGATCAACTGTACAACGGTTTCATGAAAAATTTATTACGATTGGATGCATCGCCAGTTCTCACTTAAAACGAAAAAGAACCGAAACTGTAGTAGACGAAGAATTTAAAATGGAGGTATGCTTGGCCGTTGAAGAAAATCCAACAAATAGTCTTACTCAGTTTGCTGAAGTTACCGGAAAAAGTAGGAGTAGTTGCTATAAGGCAATCAGAAAAGAAAAATACAAATGTTTTAAAGTTAGAAATGTTCAAGAACTCTTGACCTAATGATTATTTTCTTAGAATGCAGTTTGGGAACAGTGGATGGAACGAATTAACAACGACCCCACAATTAAAAACAAAATACTATTTTCAGACGAAAGTACTTTCTGTACAAATGGATAATTGTACAAATGGAAATGAATAATTGGACCATTTTTCATAGAGGGTAGCCTGAATACTGCAAAATATTTAGAATTACTTCAGGTGCAGGTCATTCCCGCATTAGGAAACGCTGTTCAAAATGGCAGGATAATTTTTCAACATGATGGAGCCCCCGCCCATAGTGCAGCGACTGTTACCGAGTTTTTGAATGCCACGTTCCCAGGACGCTGGATTGGACGTTTTGGGTCATCTAAATGGCCGGCGCGAAGCCCCGATCTTTCGCCTTTAGATAACTTTTATTGGGGCTATCTATCATCAAAAGTGTTTGATATTGTTAGAGGCAGACCCAACAATATCGAAGAACTTCGTAATAGAATTATCGAGGCTTCGCGTACCATTACTCCCCGGCAGCTCCTAAATGTTAAAAGACATTTCTACAACTGTCTGGGCTTTTGTTTGGCTCAAATTGGAGGTCACTTTGAACAATTTATTTGAAAGGTTTTATTTGTTTATTGTTGATTTTTGAAAATATATTTTTGAGGAAATAGATAGAGAAAGAATAGATTTTGAGGAAAATATTTTGTGTCACTATATATTTAAGGGGGTGATTCCTGGGCCCATTTTAAGAAAAAAAGTTCCTATGAACATATGTACCTCAACGTCTTAACGTTTGACATACACGGTGTTTCAATTAAAATCAGTTTTTTAATAATAACTTACAATATTGTAGGTTTTCGCTTAAAATAATAAAAACAATTTTACTTCCCTAAAAATCTGATGCGGTGTGAAAATGTTTGTTCGTCGATTGCAAGCAAATTAAGGGATCAGATTTATTACAAGAAGTATGAAAAGTTCAAAAAATTGAATAATTTAAGAAATAGTCATGTTTTTAACACGTTTAAAAAGTAAATGGGAGTAAAAAAGTGCCGTAACGCGTCTTTATTTAACGCAAATAAAGTCGCAGAGTCGCCTATGCATGTTTCTTATTGCTCGTTGCTATGGCCAACGGTGAACTATGATTTTAAATTTCAAATTGTTAAAAACCATCACAGTGCGTCATTCATTTGATTTTTAACTATTTATTGAAGTTATTTCGTTTCCACGCTATTTTTCTGAATAGCCAGTTATGGCAAATTAGATAATTTGCCATTATACCCTTGAGGCAGCAATGCATTTCGTACATTTCGTAACTGTCAGAACCCCGTGACATTGAGAACGCGGTGCTGCAAATAATCGAAGAATACCTTGAAACAAGTACGAGGAAGATCGCTAGAACTCTGCATATCTGACATCAAATTGTTTGGCGCATTTTGGTTGAGTTTTTTTTATACCCATACCATATTTTAAAAGTACAGGCAATTCTTTCCGGAGATTTTCCGCAGCGAATGACTTCAGTGGTATCCCCAGAATATTATACTAAATCCGCAGTTTGAGTCACAGATTTTGCTCACAGACGAAGCAAATTTTTCTCGGAACGCTATTCAAAATTATGACAACAATCATTTTTGGGAAGAAGAAAACCCCCATGCCATAACGGAAACCCATTATCAACACCAATTTCCGGTTAATGTTTGGGCAGGAATTATTGGTGATTACCTAATAGGCCTTTTTATGGGGGCACCTTAAAACTGTAGTTTATAAAACTCCCGTAAATACTCTAGAAGATTTAAGAGACCGAATAGTTGCCTCGTGTGAAACTATACGAAATACGCCGGGTATATTTGAACGTGTGCGTAATTTAATGCGTAGATGAGCGGAAGGATGCCTACTTAGTGAATGTGGCCATTTTCAACAATTTTTGTAATCAGTGTAATTAAGATAAAATACATTTGAGCCGTTTATTTAAGCTTAGTTTCATAAAATTAGGTAGGTATTTCTAAACTAATTGCCAATTGATATTAATCATACTCAATAGCTGAAAAAAGAAAAAAAACATTTAATGGTATTCAACACCAACAACTTTTTAAGACAACAGCTATTGCCATCATCGATGTTTATGTGTAAAAACGTAATTTATTCATGCATAACTAGATAAAGAAAATTTTGACATTTAAAATCACAGCTCGGTGCCCATAGCAGCGAGCAATAAGAAACATGCATGGGCGACTTTATTTGCGTTAAATAAAGACGCGTTACTTTTTTACGCGGCATTTTTTACTCCTATTTACTTTTTAAACGCGTTAAAAACATGAGTATTCCCTAAATAATTTAAACGATTTAAACTTTTCATACTTCTTGTAATAAATCTGATCCCTTACTTTGCTTGCAATCGACGAACATTTTCACATCACATCAAATTTTTAGGAAAGTAAAATTGTTTTTATTTTTTTAAGCGGAAACCGGACGAAAAAAAAACAAGAGATCAAATTTGCTAAAAAGTGATTGAGGATTTTAAAAATAATTTCTATTTTAAGAAAAAACAGTGGCGTAGTATATTTTTCACTAAAAATATTCAATAGAAGACCTGTAGGGACGCCAATGGCAGGGAAAATATTTTTTCTACGACTATTACGAAATAATTGTAAACTCAGGATATTGAAAATAGAGCCGAAGAAAGAGAGAACAGAGATATTAATATTCTACTGATTGTAGAGGAAAACAAGATGGTTAGTACGAGGGTTCTTGGCAACAGGTAAATAAACATCATACAACGGTATTTCGCACTTTAAAAAAACACAAATACTATTCGTATAAATTCGAAAAACATCAAGAGCTGCAGGAAGAGGATGAAGAGCGAAAAATGGCATTTGGTTTTAAAATGATGAAAAGAGCAAATAATGATAAGAATTTTTTAAGAAATATTTGTTTTACCGATCAATGTACATTTACCCTCAACAATAAACCAAACGTTCAGAAACAGCCGGTATTGGAGCCAAGTAAATGAACATCGCTTTGTTCACACTAGGACACAATATCCCCAAAAAACAAATGTATTCGTGGGAATTAACGCACACCCTATCATTGGACCCTTTTTTATGGACTATAACCTAACAGCTGAAACCTTAATGAAATTGGACTTATTTCAAAATTAAATTGGACCTGCCTTGGAAGAAGTTGTTCAGGAAGATCAAATGATCTGGTACCAAATGGATGGTTGCCCAGCCCATAATGCCCGTATGGTTAGAGAGTGCTTGGAAAATGCTTTTAACGGCAATATTATTGGTCCACGGTACCGGATACTTTGGCCAGCCAGGTCACCTGATCTTCAACCGAATGACTTCCTTTTGTGGGGTCATTTAAAAAGTGTCATTTATAAAAGTGTAAAATTTGAGAATCTAAACCAGTTACAAAACGCTATTTCGTTAGAATGTAATAAAAATTTCCCAATATCAACTTAGCAACGTTAGAAATGAATTTTATGATCTGTTAGGATATTGTCTAGCTGTTAATGGGGGGTTGTTTGAACATTTGATTAATTGATGTTTTTATGTAATTCTCTATAATTTTTAAAAGTTATTGTATTTTATTTTATTTTTCTACACTTAGTAAAATATTAAGAGTTCTGTTCTCTCTTTTTTCGGATCAATTTTCGATCTTCTGAGTTAAACATTTACAATTATTTATTGCAATGTCTTTGGACTCGAATTTTCTAACAATAGGTTTAATGGTTGAAATGGACCAGATAGGCTTGACGGGAAAATAAATTAAAAATATTTCAGATACTGCTATTGATTTAATTAAATTCTAAGTATGATAAAATTATTTTTTTAATAATCGATAATAATAATTGTTATTGGGTTAACTTCATAGTTATATTAAACAAAAGTTTTGATAAAAAAGTAATGTTAACGTGTCTTACTTTGAACGTATAGTTGTGAGATTTATAAAACGAAAAAAAAAATTTCTTGTATTCGGCCTTACGTCAAATTTGACAAAGCCTTATAACAAATTGTTTGCTGGTGGCTGGTGTATAATAAAATAAAATTTTCTAATAAAATCAAAAAACTAATACTTTGTTAACTTTCCGTTATTTTTATTAAATTCCAAACAACGGTTCCGCATTGAAGATACCAGCCTCTGGATAATGTGGGGATCCATAGTTTTCCATGCCAATTATAAAGCTTCATAAACTTCTTCTACATTTGAATAGGGTTTTGCTCTTATCAATATTTCCCATAAATTTTCTATAGGATTTACTACTTTTACTATGATTACTATTTTTTTTTTGCCTAAACCAAGCCTTCAGTATTTGGAGGAATCTTTGGGATCGTTATCTTGCTGAAAATAACAGATCGACGACGCGACTTTTAATTTCTTTCGGTATTGCTTTTCCTGTAGGCATTGCGAATAAACTATTTACTGCCGGGTTTTAAAATAATTATTCTGGTTGTTATAGTAAGAAAAAAAACTTTTTTTTTATTAAATTTTATTTTATTTTTTGTTACTTATATTTTTATTTAGGTACAAGGTGGATTTAGACAATTCAGTGAGAGATTTAAAGTGGACTGTATTTTTGTGATTAAAATTAAATGTGGAAATGTCGAAAAAACAGCCTTTAAACATTTTTACCTTACCTTAAGGTGTCTGTATTCGGCTTCAGCAGGCCTGCTCTGAACTTCTTGAGTCTTCTAATTCGGGTTTAATCACTAAAAGTGGTTGCGGGTTTGATAAGTAGATCACGATATGTGATGCGGTAAGATTAAGACAACAGTTGCGGAAATAAACGTAAAGATCACGACACTGGAATCAATGCGCGATGCGTAAAAGTGCTAACAAGGAAGTCAAGTTCTCTCTGGTCTCCGTTCAGCCCAAACCAAAGGAATTTAGAAATGTAAAGGCTATCGTACACGGGCAGATTTGTTGTTAAGACTTTGTTAATTTGGTTCGGTAGATTGAATTTGGAGAGAAAAACAAATAAATATTATAAAAAGAAAAAAAAACAAATTATTTGGACGTTCACAAACTAAATGTGGACCATATTCGATTTTATTCTAATCTGCCAGCATATTTGTAATACATATAACATAAAAGTTGCTTTACTTTTTGCCAGGTCAAAAAATGTTTTTTTATCTGTTGAAATATGTCCGCATTTTATCTGCATTGTTTGCATTCCTGGGAAGGTACAGTGGTCATTTATATTTAATTATAGTCAAATTTAAATATAAGATAATAGTAAGAGAGCAAATGATTTTTTTGAAAGTTGCTTTACTTTTGGCCAATACTGTTATCTTAATGGTAATCAGCCGAAGATTGAGAAATATTTTTAGAAGCCAAAAGTAACGCATTTTTAACAAATCCTTCTGTACTGCTGGCATGAAGTATAATGACTTGTTTGCCTCTTGATCATGGCACCTTCAATTCATGGAATTATTAACTCAACAGTATTTATCTACGTCATCAAACAAAGTTTCTTCTAAATATATTATATAAGCCACGTCCATATAAGCCACGATATAAGTTAATCCTAGCCACTGTTTTAAGATAATCTAAATATTAAAATATTAGGTTTCTCTTTGCAAATCCGCCGCGGCATAGTATGCTGCCGGTGTACCGCGATCTGAAGATAATTCTAAGCAAAAAAGTAGGTTTAAAAATAGCCTGGTCTATATTTTCGTCGGCACGCTTTCATCGTTTTTATTGTTTTTCAAGTGAGAATAAAACGACTATAACACTCATATCAAACAATAAATTGCACACAATTAAATTACTTACTTAGTCCTCCCAAGTTGCACTCAGCTAATTTAACCAGATCCTCATGTGCTACACCGCCAGCTCCGGCAACAACAATCCTGCTTGCCTTGTAGTGATTGTCCAAATAGTTTCTCAAGTCAAGGTTGTTAATTGAACGAATATTGGCAGTAGGTCCTAAATAAATTTGGTAAGAAAAACTATTAACTTTATAACTTGAATTTACCAAGAATTGTGTTGGCCAAAGGCGTTCCTTGGTAAGCAATAGCATGTAAATGGTCAAATACGACCTCTTGTAAATTGGATTCAACTTCTTGCATTTCTCTTAAGATAACTCCCCTTTCTCTTTCAATTTCTGCCTCACCCAGTTTGGCATTTTGGACAATGTCAGCCAAGATTTCAATGGCCTGGAAGAAATAATGGGTATAGGGTGTTGCACAGTAAATTAAGAGTTATTATTTACCTTTGGTACATCCTTGGATAAGCATTTGGAATAGTAAACAGTTTGCTCTCTGCTAGTGTAAGCATTAAGCTGTGCCCCAAGGTCTTCAATTTCAAGTTCAAGTTGGCTTTGAGTCCTTTTGTTTGTTCCCTAATTTTATAAAAATATTTCAGTTTTTGAAGATAATGATTTATTCTGTTCAGCTTCTAAAATAACTACCATTTTAATATAAAATAAGCATAGATATATTAAGAAAGACATGTGTCCCGATCATCAACAGAGTTAAAATTGGCTCTAATCCTTAAGGAGGCATTGCTCACCTGTTCTGTTCGTTTCATTTATATTTTTGATTGCTTTAAAAGTAGTAAATATTTAGGTTTCGCAGATGATTACAAATTTTTTAGAATAGACAGCATAGAGGCCCTAATATTTTACCAGGAAGATCTTGATAGATTAAATGAGTAATAGGAAAACACACTTAAATTAAATATATCTAAATATGTCAATCAGTTTGACGAACATATTAATACAGTTACAGTAAAATCATCTAAAGATACTAGGCTGAGAGTAAAGGATGAGTTAAGAGCTGCATGAGTTTTTCTGTATACAGGGTGTTCAGTTGATCATGTTACAAACTTCTAGAGTAAATAGAAAATGTAAAAAAAGAAAAGTTCATATGAACATGGGTCTGGAAATGCTTCCTCAGGGAGCTAGAGCTGTTTGAAGATAACCTTTAAAAAGTAGTTTTCATTTATAGCTTTGAAACTACTTTAGCTACTGCAGACAATTTTACAACATAAATTATTGTTAGTACATTTATTCTTTTGGACCTACTAAACAAAAATAATTTTAACCAGGGGCGTTGTATATTTGGTAAATTTAAAGTTTTGACACATAAAGTGAATAGGACTCTGGTACAGAATGTTGGACCTGGCTGTGTCCAAGTTAAAAGCTGGACACTGTCTAGATCCTGGACGTGGTATATCAAAGCAAATCCTTTGCAAAGGGATGGGCAGTCAATTTTATGGTTAAGTAAATTAAACAAGAATTTCACCGAATGCATTTCTCTCCTCCTCGCAAGTGACCGTTCAGTATATCTAGAGGGCAGGAAGTTATGGTCAAAACCACTTGGAGGATAGACTCCATCATCCTTAAATGCCAAATATTTAAGGAATCGCCGTTGGACTGATTCTAATAGGTCAATGTGCTGGTTGTAAATGGGAGACGAAATGAAGGAGCTGTAGTCCAGCCTGGATCTAATAAATGCATACTCTAATAATAAATCCCAGCATGCGAGTAGCTCTAGAAACAGTATCTTCGATGTGAGGAATAAAAGAACATTTTTGGTCAAAGGTGACTCCAAGAACCTTAAAACAGGTAGACCTTGCAAAGACTCTCCATTAACTGAGTAATTAAAGACAACTGGACTTTTGATTCGAAAGTAGCTTTTAAGGTTAAGCCTGTTCAAAGTGCACCAATGGTGTACAGTATTAATGTTCTCTTGCAGTTGACCACAATCTGCTATAGAGTTAATCCTATGCAAAAACTTTAGGTCATCAGCATATGCTAACTGAGAGCAATTGAGGGTGGAGATGAAGTCATTAGCGAAAACGTTAAAGAGAAGGGGGCCCAAGTTAAAGCCCTGAGGAACTCCAGAGGTGGGTGAAAACCAAGCAGAACTAAAGCCGTCGACCACTACAAACTGAGAGCGGTCAACTAAGGTGTTAAGGAGCTTTATCAAGCGATCGGAGAATCCAAACGGTCCAAGTGGTCAATCTGGTCAAAAGCCTTTTGAAAGGCTGTGTAGATAACATCGATTTGACCTCTATCATTAAGTGCTTCACACACAAACTGAGAAAAGAATGCTAGGTTTGTAGACAAGAAGCTCAGGAGCCACAATGCACTTTTGCTCTTTTGCGTGCGCATACGTAGTACGTACACGAACCTAACCTCAGTTTGTCTTTTGTGTATTGCGGTTGTCTAATGTTAATTGTTTACGTTTCGTTTATGTATATTAATTATTCGTTTTTGCAAGTGATACAAAGATTAAAGTATTAAAGTGGAATAACGTGTTTAGAATGGAGACTAAAACATTTTGCAATGTTTGCAATAAACATTATTCCAAAAGTTCTAATTTGCGAGCTCATGTAAAAAAAATTCATCCTAGTAAGTAGAAATGTTTCGTTAATTTTATTTCTATTTAATGTTACTTGGAAGTCAGTTTCAGGCGAGGCGGTTCAACGTTCAAATTTACTAAAGTTTATTTTAACCTATACATTCTGAGTTATTACTGATGTAAAGAAGAAACACAAATTAACATTACATATCATAAATCGGGACTCATTTTTTAACTTCTTCACTAGCAATGATTACTTTGTAGTTATTTGATTATTTTACATCACTAGTCTGGTATACAGGGTGTTGATATTGTGACAAAATTCAGGAAAGTGTTCTTTGGACAAAAATAAGAAAAAAAGTTCCTATACACATCGGTCCTAAACAAAAAAAATAAAATAAATTAATTTACATTAAATTATAGCGATCCGTCAAAGTAGAAAAATGTTTTTTAATTTTTTGTGCGAAAACCGTGCATCTAACGGACAAAGTCCAAGGGATCAAAAATGTTGCAAATAAAACGGGGAATTTAAAAATATTTTTTTAATACAAGAAAAACCAGTGGCGTACCATTTTTCTTTATAAAAGTATTCAGCAAAAAACCCGCACACACGCCACTGGAGTACATAAAAATGTTAAAAGTATGTTGGTAAATGGCTCTGGATACACAGACCCTGCATACCAATCTTTGGACAAATATCTACATATCTACAGGAGTATTTAAGTTATCGAAAAAAAATTATTTTTTTGTTAAAACTTTACCACCCTGTAGCTCAAAATCTAAAAGTCTAAAAATCTAATACTTTAATCTTTGTATTACTTACTTGCAAAAACGAATAATTAATATACATAAGCGAAACGTAAACAATTAACATTAAATAACCGCAATACACAAAAGACAAACTGAGGTTAGGTTCGTGTACGTACTACGTATGCGTAAAATATACAAAAGAGCAAAAGTGCATTGTGGCTCCTGAGCTTCTTGTGGTTTGTAGTACATGATCGACCAGAAACGAATGCATGTTGATCATTGGCCAGCATGGACTTATCAACAAATTAGCCCTTAATACAGTTGAATCGAAATACATAGCATTTTGTCTTACTGATGTCAACAGACCTAATTTCAACTTTTTACAGCTGATAAGAACAGGATTTAAAATAAATGAAGTTAACTACATTAATTACTTAGGTGTCATAGTTGATAAAAACTTGAAATTGACTAATGTTGATAATTTGGTTGTTAAAGTGAGAAGGCTAGTTTTCAGTTTTTATGAATTATGTAAGTTTATGAACAAAAAACTACTTATATCCATCTATAAAGCTTTAGTTGAGCCTATTTTAAAGTACACTATTATTGTGTGAGTGTAGTGTGGTCTGTACATAAACTGGCTCAAACCTCTGAATATAGAACAAAATTATATTATAAAAAGTCATATTTCAGAAGGAAAAATGATTTCCTACCGCACAGCTTTATGATGAATGTATACTTAACATATAAATGCTATACTTTTATAACATATGTCTTTTTCTGTACAATAACAAAAACTTACAAACAAAAATTGATCATATATACCAAACTAGGCAAGTATCCAACCAAAAGAATTTGATTGTTCCTTTTTATAGAAAGTATGGTAAACTAAAGATTTCTTACAATCTTAGCTCCTAAAATATACAATTCTTTGCCAATTGACATGAAAAATATCATTACAAATGATGCATTTGCCAAAAGATTTAAGCATCTCAACCACAGCAACAGCAACTATAAAACATACCTTGAACTAATGTAATTCTCAGTCTCTATGCTTTTGAATAATTTCTCATAATCTGCCATATCTGTTTATTTTTAGTAAATATATGCAGTTTGTAAATTAATGATTTTACTCTATTGTATCATAAGAAACTAATTTAACCTTCTTTGACTTTTGCACACACAGATTGTTTGTAATCTAGGTGCAATAACTTAAGTAACTTTAATTGTTAAATGTTATTTGATTTATTTGTTTGATTATTTGATTGAAAAATCAATTGTCTGGCCTTAGCTTAATTTATAATTATAGGATCATGATAAATACAAATGAAACAAAACTTTATATCTTTAATTTGACTCTTAATCTGTAAATGTATAATAAAATCTGTGTTTAAAAATGTGCCTATTGATTTCTAATAAATTATATAGGTTAAACTAGATTTAAATTATTCCTTAGTTAATATAAGTATTTGTTATTATAAGTTTAATGTACTGCATGTCTCTTTTAATGTTTTAACTTGACAATATTAATATTAGAATTGATTTAATACTTTAATGTTGAATGTGATAAATTTATAATAGTTATTAATTATTATTTTTCAATCTATTTGATATTATTTCTATGTTTATTTGTTAATGCTTACAGTGACAAAAACACTTATATAGGTCAATTTTCACTAAATTAAATTTAAGCATCCTTTAGGAAATAAAAATTAAGATAATTATTAATATGTCATATAATAAAACAATAAAATACAAGGACATTGCAGTAATAGGCATACACAGGCTGATGCTATAGCAGTTTAAATAATAAATGAAAATTAAATTTTTAAAAGAATAACACTAATTAAAATTAGATACAAAAAATATAACAACAATAAATAAAATAGTTTTCAATTGTAATGAGCCATTATAGAATGCTTTATTGGGTAAAAGAGACTTGCTGTTTCTTTTAAATAGCTCAAAAGGTAGAGCTCTTATAGCTTCAGGCAAGCGATTATAGAACTGTACTGCCTGACACCTAGGACCATCTCTGCATCTCTCCAAGTGCCATAACTCTGAACTGAATGAGTCTGGTATTGGAAAGTATGGTTATTAATTATGTATGTGAGATGGCTGTGACATAAGGAATACTAAGCCTGCTTAAGTGATGGTGGGCAAACACAGTTTGCCAGACCTCATAACAAAAATATACTGCTTCCCAATTTTGTGATGCAAGAATCAGCATGAGCATTCCATCTAACCTCTGGCTCTAAGAAGATGCCAAGAAATTTAGCATTTTCACCAATGCCCTCCAGATCCCTAACATGATAAGAAAAGGACATTTTCTGAGTTTTGGAAGAAATTAGAAAAAGCACCCAATGCCCAATTGCCTCTCCTCCAAATCAACCCCACTCACATGGACTCTGACAATTAACAAAGTAATATTACTTAATATTACTTTGATAATTGTAATCTATTAATGGGATTTTCCTATCAAAAAAATAAATTCTCCAATTCTCTTTTCCTAGATATAATAAATTAATTTTGAGACCTCCTGACCTAGCATCCCAATTCCAAGAGATTCAAAACTTTATAAAAATTGTGCTATAAGCTCATGAGGTTATGATATGCATATTAGTTTATGTTATGTAAATTTTTTTCATCAATTTATTTATTTTCATATTTAGTATATTTCTCACTACAACACACACACATACCTTAAAAGCCATATGTTCCATGAAATGGGCAACTCCATTATTTTTGGCATTTTCATATCTGCTGCCAGCATCAATCCAAATACCAACTGTGGCCGTTTGAGAGCCCCAGTCCTCTGTTGCAACCCTTATCCCTAATAAATATGAAGATTTAGTATTAACATTTCTGATTTAACTTAAGACTCAACATTGAAATAAATAATTTCTTAATGCTAAAGTTGCCCGACTTTGAGGGTCTCTTGAAAGTTAATGTAATGAAAGGTGTCACTCTGTAATTAGCTAAATAACTTACCATTGCTGAGGGTGGTAACTTTAGTTGGTGGTACATTTAAAGACACTTGTCTAGATTCCGCAGCGGCGACGCCAGAAGCTTGCCTTAATGCCTAAAAAACATTTTCCTCTTAAATTTTCATTTTTGAACTTTTGCCTGATTTGGGGGTTAGATAAAATATTACGTAATTTAGTTGTGACCGAGAATAAAGTGTGTGATTGAATTTGGCTTAATTAGATTTAACGGCACGTGAATTAACTAGCTCCCGATTAATTTGGGATAATTACCTTAGTTAAATTGCTATTTTTTGTTAATTTTGCTGCGGACTTAGACAATTTTAGGATAGACGCCATTTTTCTTTTCCGGACTGGCTAGCAATGACAAATGACAGGAATTACAATTTACATGGAAATGTCAACAGTTGTCAAGTAAAGAGATGGGATTACATATCGATTTTTCCAATAAATCGAACGTTCCCTTATTTAACTCCCTTTAAAAAAAGAGGTATCGGAACTTATAGATTTCAAAAAAGATTTATTTTTTCCTAGTCAACACTTGTTCCTTTTGCCACGTTGCCAGATTGATTATAAATCCATTTGTTGAATGTTGACAGACTTCATTCTGAAGCAGCGTTGCCGACCTGACGATTTTCCGTCAGATCTGGCGGAATGAAATATTGAGAAAACGGGAAAAAATATTTTTTCGGCTGACGAATTATTTAACGGAATTACAAATTATTTCATAGAATAGTTAAATAGTCAAAAGTGATGTGCGAGCGGATTTTTTAGATAACATCTCTTGGATCTAACAGTTTTTTGTTGTAGTTTGTCGTGTTGTAATTGTAAAAAATCCCTAAAGTACAATATAAGCAAAAATTTAAAAGTAAGTGGCTTTAAGATAAGCTGTTTAAAGACTGGCTTAATCGCAAAGAGGACAGTTCTGGAAAAATTTAGACAAGACCAAATCTTGTGAAGCAGATACACTACTTTTTATTGCTGAACACTGTAGTGTATTAACTGTAGATCACTTAAGTGGATTTCTGAACAAAGTAAATGATAGTTCTGACGCAATAAAAAATATGCATTTACATCGAACAAAATGTCCGAGTATTATAAAAAATATTTTAAGTGCGCACTTTATGCATGACTTAAGACAAGATATTGGGTCTGGAAGATTTAGTCTTCTACTTGATGAATCCACAGATATTAGCATTGAAAAATACCTTGGTATAGTCATAATATATTATAGCACAATGTTGAAAAAAATGACCACTACATTTTTAAAGTTTGCTCCATTCATTAAATGTACAGCTGTTGGTATTGTTAGTGCGGTAAAAGATAGTTTAAACGAATATGGTTTGGATTATAAAAAAATAATTGGCCTAGGAATCCATAACGTGTGCAAAACAAGTGTTATGACAGGTGTTAATAATGGGGTATATGTCATTCTCACATAAGGATATTTCCAAATTAGTTCTGGTTCGTGTGTCTGCCATTCAATTCAGCTCGCTGTCTCACATGCTTCAGAAGGTACCCTTCCTTAATTTCTGAATGCTATAATTGGTTCTCTCAATCATCAACTCGGCAGGGTGAATATAAGGAATTATATCGGACAATTAATGAAAGTCACGACCCACTTAAAATTGTAAGAGCTTTTCAAACTCGATGGCTGTCAATATATTCAGCGGTAGACAGAGTTCTTAAGCAATGGCTTCAGCTTACAACATACTTTGAGGTTAACCGACAAAACTGTAAAGATGACCTTTTATACAAAATGTTTCAAGATTTGCAAAGGGTAAATAAATTATTTGAAGCAAAAAATGCTGATCCCTGTAAATTATTTACGGATTTAACGACGCTCATTGGTTTTCCAGTATCCAAAATAGAACTGCCATGTCCCAACATTGATCGTCTTAGTATACATGTGGAGGATTATATGGATACAAAGGTATACCTGGGATTTGGATTTGAATCTAAAAGTTCGAAAATGAGAGAAGCCAAACTTAGAGAACAGGCTGAACATGGTCTTCGGGCTCGATGTATTGATTTCGTAATTAAATTGATTCATTAACTTCGCTAAGGTAAATTACTTTTGTCTTTGTTGTACTCAATATTCCATACAATGATTTTTTTAGGTTACCGGACAATATCGAAGTTTTGCAAAGAACGTCTTTACTGTTGTGCAAAAAATGTTTTAAGGATCCACAAAGAATCTTTGGCCCCATTATTGTTTCATCAAAAATATACGGGAGATGAAATCACATTAATTTAAACCCAATGGAGAGCAATTAACTTCACCAAATGAAGCGATATTAATGATACGGTAAAATTTTGGTTAGAAGTTAGGGAATATGAAGACGCGACAGGTACTAATCCCTTCAAAGAGCGATAGGATATTTAAGTCGAAAGAATATTTAGTGTAATGAATGAAGTAAAATAAAAAATTCGGAACAAAATGAAACAAGATATGGTTAATGCAGTCTTAAATACCGGGTGGTGCGTCGCCGAGCGGAACATAGGAAAACCCATGTAAATTTTAAGGGAGTCAATTATTGGCATCCCTGTACATTTTATAGAAAAAATGTAAGATAAATTTTTGAAGAGACCAATCTGGCAAAGTTTCAAAAAATTTTAATAAGCGAATCTTGAATTATTCAATTAAATGTAATTGCAAAATTAGCAAATTTTCGGTTCAGGTAAAACCAAACGGGCACCAGTAAAATGAATATTGTCACTGACGTGAGGAAAAGTGTCAATAAATCAGAGACAGTCGATATTTGAAAACAAGGATGAATTATTCAATCGACGAAAAAATAGTATTAATTGAGTGGCATTATGCGGGAAATAGTTTTAGAGCAGTATTATTTCCCCACCAAGCCTATTCGGTCCATTTCAACTATTAAACGTATTGTCAATAACTTCGAGTCCAAAGGTACCGTAATAAATAATTGTAAATGTTCAACTCAGAATATCGAAAATAGCGCCGAAGAAAGAGAGAACAGAGATCTTAATATTCTACTGAATGTGGAGGAAAACAAGATGGTTAGTACGAGGGTTCTTGGGCAGAGGTAAATAAACATCATACAACGGTATTGCGCACTTTAAAAAAACACAAATATTATTCGTATAAATTCGAAAAACATCAAGAGCTGCAGGAAGGAGATGAAGAGCTAAGAATGGCATTTTGTTTTGAAATGATGGAAAGAACAAATAATGATAGAATTTTTTTAAGCTATATTAGTTTTACCGATGTACATTTACCCTCAACAATGAACCAAATGTTCAGAATTGCCGGTATTGGAGCCAAGAAAATGAACATCGCTTTGTTCATACTCGGACACAATATCCCCAAAAAACAAATGTATTCGTGGGAATTATCGGATACCATATCATTGGACCCTTTTTTATGGACTATAACCGAAAAACTAAAACCTATTTGGACTTATTTAAAAATCAAATTGGACCCGCATTGGAAGAAGTTGTTCAGGAAGATCAAATGATCTGGTACCAAATGGATGGTTGGCCGGCCCATAATGCCCGTATGGTTAGAGAGTGCTTGGAAAATGCTTTTAACGGCAATATTATTGGTCCACGGTACCGGATACTTTGGCCAGCCAGGTCACCTGATCTTTTACCGAATGACTTCTTTTTGTGGAGTCATTTAAAAAGTGCCATTTATAAAAGTGTAAAATTTGATAATCAAAACCAGTTACAAAACGCTATTTCGTTAGAATGTAATAAAATTTCCCAATATCAACTTAGTAACGTTAGAAATGAATTTTATGATCGGTTAGGATATTGTTTAGCTGTTAATGGGGGGATGTTTGAACATTTGATTAATTGATGTTTTTATGTAATTCTCTATTATTTTTAAAAAAGTTATTGTATTTTATTTTTCGACACTTAGTAAAATATTAAGAGTTCTGTTCTCTCTTTTTTCGGATCTATTTTCGATCTTCTGAGTTAAACATTTACAATTATTTATTGCAATGTCTTTGGACTCGAATTTACTAACAATAGGTTTAATGGTTAAAATGAACCAGATAGGCTTAGTGGGAAAATAAATTGAAAATATTTCAGATACTGCTATTGGTTTAATTAAATTCTAAGTATGATAAAATTATTTTTTTAATAATCGATAATAATAATTGTTATTGGTTTAACTTCATTGTTATATTAAATAAAAGCTTAGAGAAAAAAGTAATGTTAACGTGTCTTACTTTGAATGTATGGTTGTGAGATTGATAAAACGAAAAACAAAACATTTCTTGTATTCGGCTGTACGTCAGATTTGACAAAGCCTTATAACAAATTGTTTGCTGGTGGCTGGTGTCTGGTTTTACCTGAACCGAAAATTTGGAAATTTTGCAATTACATTTAGTTGAATATGTTCCGCTCGGCGACGCACCACCCGGTATACGGTCAGGAAGAAAGCGACACGAGAAAACATGCTATTGATACAATCTCCCAGACAAAGTATTAAATATGGTATGAACAATGCAAGCGTATAACAATAAGCAAAACCATAGACTTCAGCCTCAACCTCTGCTGGGTCATCTACGATGTCCCTTAACGAGAGCAACGGAAAGCGACGACGAGTTAAATGTAGATGTTTATGAAGCTTCAATTTTGTTAAAATCAATTAAAATAAAGCGACTAATTTCTTTCTGTATACTTTTTTTCTAAACGGATGTCGGGAAAAAAATTTAGCGGATTTTTGACGGAACTTTGCAATATTTCTAGCGGAATTAAAAAATTAAACTTGGCAACACTGCTCAGAAGCTAACCACACCTCTATATTTGTGTTCTGTGACACCTCTCCTCAAACCCATTTTTGTTTACATTCAAAAATCGGTTATTTGTGAAATTTTTATTATTAAACAAAAATCCATTAGATTTTAGCCAGAAAACTAGAAATGGCAGGAAACAGATCAATTACAGGCACCCCTAGTGTTTATTCCCACGTAACTACAAGGAGCAGTGCAAATTTGAGGAGTGCCAAGAGTTTAAAATCTTTAAAAATTCCTTGGTATCGAAAACCCTTGGTACAAGATGCTATATTCCTGGATGTACAGAGAGCTTCTATGATTGTTGCTATTTTTTCATTGGTAAGATAATTAGTACTATAGAACAGCTTTGGCATCATGAATAAGTCATCAGAATCATCATCGTTTAAAATTATTTGTAATAAACTTTTACTAGAGTAGTTTTGGTTCCATATTTCATAATTCTGGTTTTGAATTAGTTAACATCTGTAGAGTTCCAAGAATCCAATCCTATTTCTAAATATTCCCTCGTTCCTTTTGATCATATGGAATCAACTTATGGAAATTCCCCTTAAACCTTAAAAAATATAATATATTTTATGTAACTAGTAGTATTATTGTGTAATAGCAATATTGGATATAGTAAAGATCTAGTTTAGCAATTTTCCTGAAAATTGCATGTAAAATCATGGAACAAATGTGTATAAATCCAACTTAACCCACCCCAACTATAAAAGCATCAGAAAATCATTTTTCAAGAATTTATTTTACTTTATAAAATTACTCATTACCATAAAATGACATTATAGGAAAGTTTCCTCACATCTTGGAAAACTAGACCCTAATTTCCCATAATTTTAAGTGAGGTTGAACAAGAGTTGTGTTTATAATTTCAGTTTCAATGTTCAATTCAATTCAGTTTAATGATGTCAATATACAAAATACTGATATAAGTCTAATTGGGTAAAATATAAAATACACAGCTCTACTTAACTTTATATTTGATATGATAATAATTAAGATGAATAGACCTAAAATATTATAGTAAAAGAAGAAATATTTATACTTAACAGTGGGAAATACATATTTTTATTTAACCTTATCTATAAAATAGCATCATTTAAAAAAAACTAAATCATAAGACACACAAAAGAAGTTCTTTGATTTTTATTTTAAACGTAGGTATAGGCAGATGTTAAATTATTAGGGATAATTTGTTAAAGAAACATATAGTAAGCCATTATGGGATATCTGCATCACTTCAGTCTATGAAAATTTGGGGAATGTTCTCTCTAAAGTATGTGTTGATATTGTAAATATCTTGTGAATATAAATATAACTCAAAAAATTGTGCATGTTGCATTTTACATAAATAAGGTGTGCATAAATATACAGACCAGGTAATGTTAATGTTTTTAAATCTACAAAGACCTGTCTGCAGTCCACTCTGTATGGCAAACCTGCTACAATACAGCCATTCTCTGCAGCCTGAAAATGTTCTTTTGCTCCTCCACTATGGCCCAAAGCAAGAATGGCATAGGAAATATAAGAATGACATAAAGAAAAATTAAAAACAGCTATGTTTTTAAATGAGTGAAAACATAGGATTAAAGTCCATAAAGAAAAAGTTTAAAGTTTGACATGATAGTAGTAGATCATTGATGTATATCGAAAATAATAAAGGGTCCATAACAGCCACTCCTATGTGCAAACACCCTCTTCCGAGTCAATATTGGCAAATCTCACCCTCTGACAGCAGTTTGAGTTAGTTTTTGCAGTTTTTTATTTATTTATTTATTAACGGAATCCATTTACATTGAAATTATATAATAAATTACATCTAAGCTTGTGAAAAATATCACTACATATCCATTTTCTCTTTTTACTATTTATAAAAGATCTTACCAAATTACTGTCTTGTCAGTGTTTTACTGTTTGCAGATGATATAAAATTGTTCACAAAAATAGATACTGAAGAGGATTGTGAATTCCTTCAGCTAAATCTTAATAAAGTTGAGAATAGGTGCAATGTCAATATTTAAATGTTAATAAATGCTCTATTCTCTCATTTTCTAGAACAAACAAAAGAACAAAATCTTGTGTACACCCATCCTAAAAACTAAAAAATTCCAAATTGACTTTGAATTTCAAATTTCAAACAAACATAACATCTAAAACATTTTACTATAAAATGTACACACATTACCAAAATTAATTATAACAAAACAGATTGAAAAAATTTAAAAAAAAAGCATCTTTTAGATAAATTTGATTAAAAAATAAGTAAAGCTGTCAATAAAACAGAATTTAGAGGAATTAAATTAAAATATTTAATAGGAAACAAAACTAAAACACTAAAATGATGTCAGAGCACAGGTCAAAAGGTATCATTAAAAAAATCTTCAAGGCTATAATATGCCCTGGATAATAAAAGTGATTTTAATTTCTTTTTGAATTTCTTAACTTCTAAAATTTGTCTGATACATAGAGGAAAATGGTTGTAAATTTTTTTGCTAAGGTATATAAGTGAGTTCTTGGTGAGGGAGGATGTAGGGATTGGTAAGGGAAAATCATTAACCTGGCGAGTCATATGACCAGTGTTAGAGGGAGGTTTAGGACATTTATGAATAAGAGTAGCTGTCTCTAAGATAAAAAGAGAAAAAAGAGTTAGGATTTTTTGAGATATAAAGAGAGGTTTACAAGAATCTCTTAACCCAGCGGAACATAGGTATCTAACTGCCTTTTTTTTAATCACAAAAATTATGTTTAATAATCCCTTGTTGCTTAAACCCCAAAAAGGCAAGCCATAACGAAGATGGGACTCAATAAGAGAAAAGTACACTGAATGTGCAACTACCCCTCCCAGCTCATGCCCCGCCATTCTTACTGCAAAGCATCCAGAGGTTAATTTTGATGCAAGATTTAGGATATGATCTTTGAAGCGAAGGCGACCATCAATGGTAATACCAAGGAACTTATAACTTTCTTTGTATTGCAAGGGGGAGTTTTCACTAAACATAAGGCTCTGAACGTCACACTTAAGTCCCATAATAAAGGTTTTGCCCACATTAAATACAAGCCTGTTTGCAGCACACCACTCCGAAAAAATCTTAAGATCCTTAAAAACCTGGGCTCTAACATTATCAGAATCTCTATGATTCCATAAAGTGGTGGTATCATCAGCAAACTGAATCACTTTGCCCTGCAGTTTTAATGAACCCAAATCATTTACATAGAGCAAAAATAATAGTGGCCCTAACACTGAACCCTGAGGTACTCCAGTTTTAAGGGATCTGAAATCTGATAAACATCCAGATACTGTAACTCTTTGAGTATGATTAGACAGATAGGATTCCAGCCATTGTAATGCCACACCTCTAAAGCCATACTTATTAAGCTTAGACAGCAGTATTCCATGAACGCCGAAAACAGCGTCATGAGTCCCTTTTCCCGTTTGAAATCCAAACTGATTTGCAGATAAAATGCAATTATGTTGCAAAAAAGACAACATTCTAATTTTTGCAAGTTTTTCAACTATCTTGGAGAGGGTAGATAATATAGAAATTGGACGGAAATTATAAGGCTCACTCAAATCTCCACCCTTATAAAGAGGGATAACCATTGCTTCTTTCAAACATGCTGGAAAGATGCCATTATGAAAGGAATTGTTTATGGCAGAAGCTAAGGCACTCAATGCTGAGTCAGGCAAAAAGAGTAGTAATTTTGATGATATTCCATCAGCTCCAGCTAATTTATGGTTTTTTAAGCTTTTAATTGCATCTACGTCAGTAAGGCTAGCAGGATAAAAGAAAAAAGAATTTTGAACTGACACTTGTTGAATATAATGCAAAGGATCAATATTAGTATTCACATCCTTGAGCAATAAATGAGGAATATTACAGTAATAATCATTTAAACTATTTGGTCTTACTTCTGGTTCTGAAACTTTCTTGTGAGAATGCCTGAAGTCATTTATAATTGACCAACATTCTCTCTGCCTATTTGAGGACACATTCAAGAGGTCACTATAATATTTAACCTTTGCTTTTTTTATCGTCTTTCTGTATAGACTACGATATTTCTGATGATAAAGAATAATATTTGCATTAGTTGTATACTTGCACAACTTAGCCAAAAAACGGACGTTTTTAGCTGAAGTTCTGAGGCCTGCTGTGACCCATGGTTTTCTATTTTTCATTTTAAGCCTCTTTTTTTTTAGGAAAACACTGATTGATTTTGTCACATAGCACATGAAATAACAAAGTAAACGGGTCAGGAGCCATTTCAACTGCATTCCAATTAACCAAAGCTGTAGTAGAAGAAAAAGCATTGAAATTTGCTATGCTGAAAAGTGAAAATTCTTCCTATATAATGAGATGAAGGAAATACAGTGTTGCATGGAATCCTAGCGAGAATGGTCAGAAATACCAGATGAGAGTACTCTACATGACACATCATTTAAATTTGTACACAAATAATCAATAGTAGTTGCAGATGAGGATGTTATATGTGTGGGTGAAAGAACATGCATCTTTAAGTCATAAGATTCCAATATACTTAAAAGGGATGGTTGATATGATAGCAAGCTTACATCAGTGAAGTTAATATTAAAGTCATCAGCCAATATAACTATGGAGTGTCGCCGACAAAAAATTGATATAGGAATATAATCAGATATTAAGAAACATTCATTAGGCTTTAACCAGTGCTCAGTTAGTAATACAATATCAGGAAAATCACATGAATCAAGTAAAAGATCAAGCTAGTCCATTTTATTTCTTAGAGACTGTATATTTAAAATAAAACTACTGAAACTTTTCGCATTCTTATTTTCAATGTTATTCATAGAGTATGAGTGAGCTTCATCTTCTGTGTATTTATCTATAAAAAAGAATCCCTATCACAGTCAGTATCTAGAAATCCAGGTTGATTACTTGGTTTTATTGTGGACCACACATTTTTTGATGAAATGCTACTTTTGAAATGTTTTAAAATATGGGTATACAGTAATGATGCCAAATCTGATCCAAAGTTGCTGGCATGATTAGACTCTAAAATTCTATTTAGATTAATATTATTTGCATGAAATATTCTATAGAGCGCCTTATTGCTATTATAAATTACATTATGGTTTGGATACATGTAAGGGCTTGTCATCACTAAACTATTGCTATGTAAATGTATAAAAATTTTTAAAATATCGAATGATGAGCAAATACCAGTTAACATTAAAATCAACGTATCATTTTCTGTAAATTCCTTAACCATAGATGATGCAGTATAAATCAGTTCATTGTTTGTACTTCCTGGCTTCAGGAAACATTGGACTTTGTAGTTAGCTTCAAACTTCAGACGCAATTTCTTCAGGAACACTCTACTAACCAAATCATCAAATAATGTTGTGTTAACCAAAGTGGATGAGGCAAAAGATCTGGGAATTACTTATGATGCAAAAAGGTGTCTTTCTGGCAAGAGGTTTGGATAGTCAATTATACTTAAATAAATTTAATATTAAACCCTTAGCAAAAAGAAGAGAAATTTTTTCCATAAGATTCTTATATAACCTATGAATATAGCAAGATTGACTGTTGTGACCACATTTTTTGCTGGATTAAATTTTCGGGTACCAAGAATAAACTCCAGGCATTTTAGATTATTTTATGTAAATCCTGCTAGGACTTATATTAATATTAATTTACATAAACGGTGCAATATTTTTGTTGACAGTTTAAGATCCATTATAGGAAGTATAAAGTAGATAGGTGATGACTCTTTTTAGTATGTATATAGATAGTCTGTTTAAGTGCATAGAATGATAAGCATTTTTATTTTCCATTTTTAGACATATTTTGTTATTTTCTTTTTTCTTTCCTGCTCTGCATATGCTGAAGTACCAACTTCAACATATTTTTATTATTTTCTTTTTTTTCTTCAAATCAAATTCTTTCCTGTAATTGGGTAACAAAGCAGTTGGAAATAAATGCCCCCTTTTTTTTCTTTATAAAAACTCCATATTAATCACTTAAACTTACAGTAAGCAATAAATGCATCCTTTTTATCAGTTAAAAAAAATGCCGAAGTAGCCAATAAAAATCCATAATTTAGAACAATTAAAACAAGTATCCAAACTAATTAAAATCAATACAAATTCAAAATTGCATAAACCATAAAAGTTGCAACACTACAAATCATTTAGACAAGTTGTAAGGTGGGTAGTACAAAATGTTCTTTAAAACTCTTTTAAAGTTTGTAAGCTTAGAGTTAAAAAAACTGTTTATTTTTACTATTCTTATCAAGGATATACTCTTAAAGACATTTAAATTACATTTACTTAATTTAGAAATGAAAATCTCATTGGTCCTCAGGCTGTTGTTACTTAATAAATAAATAATACTATTTATTATATTTTTATTTCTTTAATCACGCCTTCAGTGAGTCCATTTGGAAGAACCTATATAGGTTCTGTAAATAATGAATGTATAAATGTCAACTTCTCTTTTAAATCCACTTGAAAATTCGCTATTTCGCCATCGGAATATTGTTTCGGATAAAGTTGCACACATTTAGGTTGTTGAAAATTGTTTAGTTGTTAGAAAGTTGCTAAACTAGACCTTTACCATAAATATTCCCTAATACCTTTAAGGTATTAGGGAATATATGGATTACATTTTAAGGTGAAATCTTCCATTAAATGCCTAAAAGAACATACAGTATTGGATATATTTATAGCAATATTAATGAAATTAAAAAAAAAATTGCATTGAAGTATTTTAACCAATACCCTACAAAAGCATTAGCATTTTTTAAATATCTCCTAGTTTAGCTTTTTTTAATAAGAAAACAATTAAAACTTTAAGCACAATTAAGCCTTTTTTTACAGGTGTTATCAATCTTCACAATTATAACAGCAATTTTTGATCTATACTGTTATGCTATGGCTGCCCCTGGTAGCACACACTATGGATACTACATTATATCATATGAGTTTGTTTATGTTGGGTCAAGACATGGTAAGTAAATGAAATCACCAAAGAACAAATTACACAAATATATTTAAATTTTTAGTAAGAAATGCCTTGGTAATGTTTGCTGTGTTCTCTGCCCTCTTATCAGTTGGGGTGTTCATAACCAGTATAATGCTTATCATGTCTCTAAGGAAGGTGAGTTAAAATAGAAAGTTTTGTTGGCCCAAAATTACTAAATTAATGTTTCAGGAATATGAGAAGAAAATGCTGCCTTGGCTCTATGTGTTTGCTGTTTTCACGATATTTAGGTTTTTAGCATTCTTATTCTTTTCCATAGTAAACGATATGATATTTGCTTATAATGTGCTTATGTGTTTGATGTGGGCATTGTTTCTCATATGCTCTCTTTATGGTTGGGTGTTGGTGTATTCTTTATACATTGAACTCTCTGACTTGACTAAGTTGGAAGACTTGGCACATTTAAGGGTAAGTTAAGATCAGTTTAATTATAATTATGACTGAAGTTTTTTTTTTCAATTTATTATTAATTAAGGAATTACAAAGGTGTATGTACAACATGTTTTAGTCTATGCATGTTTTAGCCTAGTTTTATAAATAAAATGTATCGCATTTAGGCTGCAGATTTCTATCATTAAATCATCATATTTTTATCATGTCTTGCTTATTATAGCCATTTGGAGGTTTTCATTTGGGTAAGAGGATCATTTTTAGTGTGGTGTGTGAATAATTCATTTGCTTTTGAAATTACATTTATAAAATATATTTATTTCAATGAGTTTTTAGAGCATAAAGCTTTTATATTTTCACCTGTGTGACTTAGTGGCATTTTGAAATAAAATAACAAAGCATATATATACCAATGGTAATGGGTGCTTACAATGCTTAAAAATTGTATTTCTCAAGCTATGCGACATTAGTTCCAAATCAACATTATTATTAAAGCAGTTTTGATTATCTTTTTGATTCATATGACAAACTTAACCAGATGGGCACCATGCAATCTCTGAATGCGTCAACAGTCCCGTCTCTAGCGGGCTCCCGGCCTACAACGCCCCACAGCACAGTCTCGACAATGCCAGTAGGTTCAGTGTAACTACTACTAAGTCAACCGTAACACCCTCTACAGCTCCTTTAGTCACCGGAGATGACCCTGCTATTCCAAGTAGTATCAGTAAATATACCATGTCTAGTTTGAGCGAAGCTCAACATTCACTGGAGTCTCAGGCTACCACCTCTGAGGTGGAGAGCAGTTTGGGAGGTGGAGAAAGGACCAAATATTGAGACTAGAAATAGTACAATTTTGGTGTCTTTGCTCCCTTACCTTAAACTTAGACCTAATAACAGATAGATCTAAAAATTGATGTTTTTTGGGTAATACTTATTAGAATGTACATAATTGTTGTTTTATTAAGTGTTTGTACTGTCTTGTGTGCCTTTACTGTGTGTAACATTGATTCTTATGCATCAAGTGCACTTTTAGGTATTAAGGAAACTTAGGTTAGAGAACAATTACCATTACTAGTAGTAAAATAAGAGTTGAGAATCTATTTTTATTTCTCGAATATTTTAAAGAGTTTTTTTTTTAACTAGAAGTTTTATTTTATGTTTAAGTAGTTTCTAAAATTGTAATATTGTTGGATTCAGTATGATTCTCATCAAATGTTTATGCTTAGATTAAAAGAAACTTAATTCGCAACTGAGCCGTCCAAACTCGTTTATTAGTATTTAATGTTTTTATGAAATATACCACTTTATGTATTATATGTATATTTTTTTCGTCATATATGATAATACTATTTTTCTAAAGCACAGAAATATAATGTTTCTTATGCAATTATTTACATGTGTTGTTTAAAAAATGTAGCAAACAAACTTTAACAACCTGTAGAATGAAAACAAGGCATATTTTGATCAGCACGTTTTGCTGAACAACTTTTCTTACAGTTGCAGGTGTCTCCCACTGATGTATGAAAATTTAAAACAAAAATACAAATATTGAATGTATCTTCCTAACTAACTTGACTGCACTGTTTATCTTGAGAAATGCTTAAAGAATGTTTTTATTTCTAAAGCTTGCTACAGCCTTCTTACAGTTCTTTGTGGATAGATTGTGATCCTCTTTTTTTAATCAAAAATACATTTCTTGCTTTAATTATACTAATACGGTAATAATAAATGACAAAGTTGAAGCTCACTTCCTAGCTTAACCATATAACCCAAATTAAAGTAATTACAAAAGATTTTCAAAATACTGGCGGCAAAAATAAGGGGATATAGTAATTTTTTTAATTATAAACAGCTAAAAATTTTTAAAACTATTATGGTTATCTCATATCATTTTCTAAATTAAAAAAAAACAAACTTAATTAAAAATAGCAAAACGTATATTCCAGAAATTAATTATATGATTCAAAGTTAAAAAAACATGCTGAAACATGAAAACAATAATCATGTTTCTGACTTCCCTAAACCTCCAGAACTTCATTAATGCGTCTTGGCATACTAAGAACCAAATTTTCAAACTGATCTTCAGACAAGTTTTCCCACAATTGGGGCAGTATTCTTACTGAGTCCTGTCAGTAGGCTGGGGTTGATGGTTATCAAAAGCATATCCCAGGCATGCTCAATTGGGTTTAGATCTGGGGAAAGTGGTGGTATCCTAAGATGCAAAATGCCCAAATCTTAAAGCGTATTTCGAACTTCTAGAGTGCGATACGAGGATGCATTATCATCCAAAAAAACAAAATTTTCCCTGGCTGAAAACTTTCCTTGCCTTATCGCCCTTATCGATTCGACGATATCACTTATGATATAAAGCATTCCTGTCATATTGTTTTTGCATATATAGAGGGGGTATACCGGGTGTCCCATTTCGGGTACTTTTGCAGAATATCTCCTTTATTCTTAGAGATAGAGTTGCGGTTTTCGCGACACTGTTACTTTTTGGTAAAACTAAAGATGCCAAAATGTTCATAGCCCTCTTAGTTTTTAAGATAAAGGGCATTTTTGAAAACTTTGCATTTTGGGAAACTCCTCGAAAACAACATTTGTTAGTAAAAATTTGCTCAATATTGTTAATTAATTATTATAATTAATTAACAAACATTGTTAATTACTCAATTTGCTCTTTCTTGTGCCCACTCCAAACGCTGTGCTTTGTGTCTTCGTGTAAGGGATGCCACGACGAAATGCTCTTTGACCAAATAAACCATTCTCGTGCAGACGATTTCTCACTGTTTTAGATAAATTGGGATATGTGATGTTCAAAAGCTATTGGGTTTCTTCTTATGCTGGGGGTTATGTAATGATCTTGTTGATATATAGTGCACCTTCTACGACCTTGTCCTTGCCTCCTCAAGACTGTTTCTGTTTCTCTAGAACGATTCCACAACCTGCTTATAACACTTCGTGATATTCTGAACTCAAGAGCAACATCAACTTGTCGTAACCTCGCTTAAATCATTCCAACTGCTCTGTTGGCATGGTAAAAAGCAACTCTTTACGACTGCACTGACTCAAATAAGGGATTTCTGAAAATGAAGTCAAAACCAACAATCTATTTATCTATAATCAATTTATCACTACCTGGTTAAACACTAGAGAGAGTAAATTCTTTACAAAATTTAGGAGTTAAAATTATTGAAAATATTTGTAATTGGGCATTTATACTTCTTGGTTTCATAATTTGGGTTTTAAAAGTTTTTAATCATATTTTTACATTAATAGGCAGGTTAAGAATACCTGTTGAAGATATAAATTATTAAGAATTGTCATTATTATTACATATCCCCAAACTAGAAGTCTGGAGAAAAAATCTTGGCATATGTCTTGTATAAAATATTATGTGGTTTAATTAATGTTCCTGCAAGAATCACAAGAAAAGTTGCCTCATTTCATGTTTCATATCATACAAATTATGGATTTTTTAGTTCTTTACCTACTAGACAGTGCATCTCCCCCTTGCAAAACAAAGAAAGCTGTAAGTTCCTTGGTATTACCATTGATGGTCGACTTCGCTTCGAAGATCATATCCTAAATCTTGCATCAAAATTATCCTCTGGATGCTTTGCAGTAAGAATGGCGGGGCATGAGCTGGGAGGGGTAGTTGCACGTTCAGTGTACTTTTCTCTTATTGAGTCCCACCTTCGTTATGGCTTGCCTTTTTGGGGTTTAAGCAACAAGGGATTATTAAACATAATTTTTGTGATTCAAAAAAAGGCAGTTAGATACCTATGTTCCGCTGGGTTAAGAGATTCTTGTAAACCTCTCTTTATATCTCAAAAAATCCTAACTCTTTTTTCTCTTTTTATCTTAGAAACAGCTACTCTTATTCATAAATGTCCTAAACCTCCCTCTAACACTGGTCATATGACTCGCCAGGTTAACGATTTTCCCTTACCAATCCCTACATCCTCCCTCACGAAGAACTTACTTATATACCTCAGCAAAAAAATTTACAACCATGTTCCTCTATGTATCAGACAAATTTTAGAAGTTAAGAGATTCAAAAAGGAATTAAAATCACTTTTATTATCCAGGGCATATTATAGCCTTGACGATTTTTTTAATGATACCTTTTAACCTGTGCTCTGACATCATTTTAGTGTTTTAGTTTTGTTTCCTGTTAAATAATGTAATTTACTTCTTCTAAATTCTGTTTTATTGACAGCTTTACTTATTTTTTAATGAAATTTATCAAAAAGATGCTTTTTTTTCTCAATCTGTTTTGTTATGATTAATTTTGGTAATGTGTGTAAATTTTATGGTAAAGTGTTTTAGAAGTTATGTTTGTTTGAAATTTAAAGTGAATTTGGAATTTTTTAGTTTTTAGGATGCTTGTACACAAGATTTTGTTGTCTTACGTAATATAGCACATTTTCTTTCTTTCTTTCTTCTTGCCGTAAAGTAGTGGATAAACCCTCTATGAACCCTCGTCTAACTAACCAATGATTTGGAAAAATATCTAGATAATTGCGAACGGGTAAAGCATAGTGTGGCGGGGCTCCATCTTGCTGAAAAAAAAGATCACGTTGGTACATGTCGGGGTTCTTCAAAGTTATCAGAGCGGGGATAAGATCAGTTTGAAGAAAGTCCAATTACCTCTCACCAGTGAGAGTGTCATCAAAAAGTAAGGTCCTAAAACTCTTCCTTCCACTATACCGCACCACACATTGACTTTTTGAGGGTGTTGTGTATGACATTCTGTGAAGCAATGAGGGTTTTCGGTCGCCCAGTATCAATAATTCTGTCTGTTCACATGGCCGTTTAGAATAAACGTTGCTTCGTCAGAAAATATTATCTGTTCTACGAAATTATTGTTATCATTACATAATTGCTGCATTTGCTCACAAAATTAATTGCGGCGATCAAAATCATCTTCCGATAGCTCTTGACGTAAGAATATTTTATAGGGGTAGAACTTTGCTTTTCCAATAGTTTTTGCATAGTAGATTGTGATAAATTAACATTAGCAGCCGTGCCTGTAATCGTGGGTTATCTTTGGGATTATCTTGGACCATTAACAGAACATTAAGCTCATCTTCAGTTATTGAACCGCGAACATGCCCGAATTCACGAAACTTTGCTTCAACTCTGCTTACCACAGTTTGGCTAATAGGTGACTGATCAGGATGAGTTCCATTAAACAACTGAACCACCTTCTTTTGAGTATGAGAAACATCTCCAAAACCAATCATGCACAAGATTTCGATTCTTTCACTTTTGGTTCATTTTCTCATATTTCATACCACAACAGTAGGTAGTAAAGTGTAGTTACTAATAAAATGCAGGATGATATTGCTTTCGCCTCTAAAAAAGAATAAACATCACTTGCAAATGTAAAAATACTTCAAATAGTTGCACCAAAATACATTCACTTTTTGACACTGACAACAACAACTAAAAAACCAAAATACCAACATTTAATTTATATAGGTATTTCTTTAATTTTGCATTTTATCATCATTTTTTGTTCAAAATTGTCTAAAGTTTAAAAGAATAGTTCAATGAATACAGTTTAAATTAAATCTTAATAATTATAATAAATTATTGAGTACAAGGAACTTTGGTTTTTATAAAATAAAGCACTTATTGACTCAATATGTGCAATTTATTAACAATTGGAATATTATTAAATTAATATACAGAGAAAAAATACAAACAAAACTTACATACTATTAACCAGCCTCTTCATACTCCAAAATATCAAAAAACTGCCCAACTTTGACTGCAACTCCTTTGTCTGATTTGATTTCATTTGGCAATGCTTCCACTTCTAATGGTAATGTTGGATATTCAGGATCATAAATGAATTCCTGTGAACTAACCAGCTTTTCAACTTCTTCTCCTAATAATAGCTTTTTCCTGTCCAGGAGCTGCGTCACAGCTACGTCTGCTTTCTCTACCAACTCTGTTTGTTCCCTAATTCTTCCCTGGATGTTGTCCAACGTTTGATCCAGTGTCTTTAAGATTGAATAACTATTTGGGTGAGCTTTTCTAGTTAGTAAATATTCCCCTGTGTGCACTATTGTTGCTGGCATATATAAACGTTTACAAACTGGTATCAGTGCTGAATGCTCAGGTTGACTGCTAAGACTTTTTATGTTTTCATAGGTATCTTCTAAGGATTTTAATTTTTCTCGTATTTCTTGATGGAGAGACTCGTTTTTTGCAATGTCATTGTCTAATAGTGTTAAAAATTCAGTTCTTTTACTTACGATATCATAAATTTGTTGATTCATATTAAAGTTATTACTTATTACAACTTTTGAAAGAAGTTTGAATTAGTTTGTTTTTTTTTTCTAGTTGAGGTTAAGTTTGTGTTTACATGGGTCATGGATTTTCATTTTTTAGGATCAGGAAGTTAAAATTGTCCTATGTTAGGTTTGTGCTGTAGGTTCTAGATGTCGCATTATAACGACGCGCTCTAAAGTTACATTTAATATTTACTTTAAAACTGCTTTTATCACTATTTTATAAATATATGCCAATTAATAAAACATAAACTTTTTTCCTAAAGTTTTCCTTATATAATTTTTCTTTTCTTTAAAAAATTGTTAACACAGATGCTTAGTAACCCAGTGCTGTCATCTCTGTATTATTGGTAATACAAACTGATAAACGTCAACGTCATTTCCAGCAAAGCGAGGTTAGGTTGCATGTTTTGAAATTTCTAGAAGGGAATATTTAGATCTTCTTTCACCCCATTTTAAAGCTTAGATTCAGATCTTGGGCTTATTACCTTTAAAACTGTCTCTAAATCCTGTTAACAATGTCCAAACCTACGGGCTACGACTCACATAGCGAAGGACCCGGTTTTGTTGGCATCAGGTTTTGTCAAGAATGGTAAAGAGCACATTATTTTCTTTAAATATCCAATAAAACCTTTAAACTTATCTTTTAGCAACAATATGTTGTACCCCAAAGAAGATAAAGACAATAAAATTCTACTCTATGCCTGTAGAAATTGTGACTATAAGCAACATGCCGACTCCAAATGTATTTATGTAAACAAAATTATGCACGAAATTGAGTAAGTATTCATTTCCCAAATATATTTATTCATGTTTTTAAAACTTACTTATATTTATATAGTGAATTGACACACATTGTACCTGATGTCATATCTGATCCAACTCTGCCAAGAACTGAAGATCATCACTGTCCAGTGTGTCAACACAGGTTAATAAGTTAATAGAAATATTGTGAATGGTTTTTAGAGTAACTTTGATTGTAGGGAGGCAGTGTTTTTCCAAGCACAAACCAGAAGAGCTGAAGAAGAAATGAGATTGTATTATGTGTGCACAAATCCGCACTGTGCCCATAGATGGACAGAGTGAATCTAGTTTCTTTTCATTAATTTATTGATTATTGTGAATTGATGTCTTTATATTTTACCATGGATATAGGAGTGCAACATTTTTGTATTGGTATTTAAATAAATTTTTTGAGGAAGTAAATTAAACCATTGTTTTCCATACAAGTTAAAATAAAACTTAAATAAATATTCCTAATAATCTTTATTCATAAATAAATTGAGCATATCATAACATAAATCTGAGCAACAATTAAGCTTATTTACTAATTATATCATTATTGATTTTATTCTGTTTTGTTGTAATATTTTGGACAATAAGGTTCAGGCAATCCAGGCTGGAAGTTGATGTGATTCCTGAAGATAATTCAAAACCTGTAAAAAATAATCCAATGAATGAACAAGCAACAAGTATTTGTTTAATATATTACAAATATTTACAAAAAAAGAAAGACGCCATACTCTAAAAACCAAATGACCCACTTGGGGATACTGAATACCACACACCTAACTTCCAACTGTTACTTTACATTCTGACTTTATCGCTATTTAATATTACCATATCATATATAGAGGGGCAATAAAGTCTATTTTCAGACGAGAGAAGACGCTCCGTTGGAATCAATAAAAAGTATTTTATTTCCAATAAAACAACTTATGTTGTGACAGTTAAGAAACGAAATATGTATTGGCTTTATCCAGGAATAAAACCTATGGCATATTATATAACACATATTTTGTGCTCATTTTACATAAAAGTTGTCTAAAATTAATGCAACATAAAATCTTAAAAGCGGCCATCACACCTCGTTTGATCTGACTTATGCAGGCATTACAACAAGGAAGGACAAACAAATTAATACTAATTTTCCGGAGTGTTATTTTCGGTTCTGTGTAGTCGTTTTGCTGTCTCCGTACGCATTTTATTATCACATTTCGAGAGTAAGTTTACGATTTAAGGGTTGGAAACTGACGAAAATCTCGTTTCTTAACTTACTTTATGAGCCCTTGTTTCTAACTGAAAGACTTGTCATTTTTATTTTATGATTTATATGGTAAATGTTTATGGCCGGAGAACCACATTTTCGAGAAATTATCAGCAGTTACTCGAAATTGGATTTGGGCTTGCTATTAATCTCGACACAGGCCAATTTAAGCTCGAGTCTGTTGCAACGGCGGCTTTAACTACCAGCGAACTAATTAAAAGTAACTGTGATAAAACACTCGCCTCTGAGCTTTATATTTTGTGGAAACTTGTTCCAATTTGATTTTAGGTGGGCTTAGTGCGGTTGTGTACATACTTTTGTAGTTCAAAAATATTTGGCGAAGTTTTTAATTATATTCTAGGTGTTAAAGAAGAAATAATCGAGCAAATAGTTTTCGTGTATAACTCTTTTTATTTAATGACAAATATGTTTATATTATTTGTTGAGTGTGGTATTTTCTACCCATGCACAACAAAATTGCTTAACGTATTACTTTCGAGTTATACAAGGTGTTAATAAAGCGTACAGACAAACTTAGCATAAAATCCTTGGTAAAATGAAAGAAAAAATTTTCATATGAACATAGGTTCGTAATGGCCGTTTTCAAGCTAGAGCATATCATCACAAAAAGAAATTATATATTTTATTGATGTTCTATATTTTCTTTTGTCGTTTCTTTTCATAAATACAAGATATTACTATTTTTATCTAATTTCATGCGGAGCCTCAGCAACTTGTTAAATATGGAAAATCATAGGTTATACCAACTGTTCAATAAATACGTATTTCCTGGACATACTTAGAACGTTACTTACATTTCTATAGTGCTCGTGCTTGAAAATAAAGCTGTTTTGACCCATGTTCATTGAATTGTACATTTCGTCTTTAAATTGACCAGAGATTAAATGGTTAAAGTTTGCCTACATATTTTATTAACGCCGTGTATAGGTATATAGAGAGAAATTGTGTTATCAAAGCAAATTAGGGCATAATTTTAAGTTATTGCCATCCTGGTTAATTAATCAGTGTTTTCGGAATAAGCGGAAAGCTTCTGTATTTATGAATTGCGTCCATGTAGCTTTTCAAGCAAGACAAGATATTCCTTGCATACTCATAGAACATTTATAGTATATATAATGATGAATATAAAACCAATATGTCTCCTCTAGATTTAAATATTGTTAAGAAAAATTGATTGAGCTCAAAGATGTATCATCGCTACCTATGAGTATTTCAATAGTATCTACTTTAAGTCATGTCAGGTCCTTCAGACGTTGGGAATTACTTGAGCAAGCCTTTTTCAATTCTGCGCCAATAGGAATGGTTCCTCTGCGCTGCGTGTACCGGTCCATTCGTGGATGTTCCTCAGCTTCTTCCATCACGATCAGTTGTAGGATTCTGTATCGCGCTCCTCTAAAGACATGTCCAAGATATGAGATTAAACTCTCTTAAGTAGCATACATTGCGTCGGCCCCATTTCATTTTTTGGAATGTTGTTGAGTAACTGATATTCTTGTTGTACACCTTATGAAAAAATTTATATTGTGACTCCAATTTTTAAATCTAAGGACAAGGCAAGCAACAAAAAATAAGTGATTACCCCCCCCCCATTAGTGTTATACATTATATTTGAAAGATTTTTGAAAAGCGTGTTAAAGAGAGACTGATAATTTTTTTACAATAAACAATATTATGTCGAAAAAGCAATATGGACTTTTAAGGTATTCTGAGACTCCCGATGCGCTGGTTAAACCTGCTAAGCAATATTAACTAATTAATAGTTACTAATAACTTATCCGGAAACTTATTCTATATACGTATTCGAGAGCAAAGGTATTTGACACGATCTCCCATGCCCAGCTCTTGGATTCGATATACTACTGTTTCGGAATGTCATTAGAGTTATTAAGGGCTCTTTGTGTTAGATGTCTTTAAAAACTATCTAGATAAAAGAAAACAGTATACAAAAGTTGGAGACGTAATTATAGTGACTCTCTAAATTTGAGAATAGGATTACCACAGGGAACAGTATTGGGACCAATTGAACAAATGCGAGAGCAATTGAGACAAAGAAATTGTGAGAAGGAAAACAATAATAGGACTATCAAAAATAAAGGATTGGCTAAACAGTTTTAAATTGAAAATTAATATACGAAAAACAAATGATATATATAGTTTTTCTCCAAAGCTTACCTCCCACATTTTCATTACATACCTACATATACAAAAATTTAACGATACAATTAAAGAGTCTCCTTACACTAAATATCTTGGCATTATTATTGATAAGCACTTAAAGTTAAAATGATAACTTAACTGCCACTACAATTTTTTAAGTTATTTGGGGGTGGCTTACACCCCTTCATCCCCTGAAGAAACGTGTGTCTCTGAGATATATCGTGTATTTTATTATCTTTTATTTATACACCAAGTTTGAAGGTGTAACAAAATTATTACTAATTACTACAATTTTTTAAACTATTTGGGGGTGGCTTACATCCCTTCATCCCCTGAAAAAACGTGTGTCTCTGAGATATATCGTGTATTCTATTATCTTTTATTTATACACCAAGTTTGAAGGTGTAACAAAATTATTACTAATTACTACAATTTTTTAAGTTATTTGGGGGTGGCTTACACCCCTTCATCCCCTGAAGAAACGTGTGTCTCTGAGATATATCGTGTATTTTATTATCTTTTATTTATACACCAAGTTTGAAGGTGTAACAAAATTATTACTAATTACTACAATTTTTTAAGTTATTTGGGGGTGGCTTACACCCCTTCATCCCCTGAAGAAACGTGTGTCTCTGAGATATATCGTGTATTTTATTATCTTTTATTTATACACCAAGTTTGAAGGTGTAACAAAATTATTACTAATTACTACAATTTTTTAAACTATTTGGGGGTGGCTTACATCCCTTCATCCCCTGAAAAAACGTGTGTCTCTGAGATATATCGTGTATTCTATTATCTTTTATTTATACACCAAGTTTGAAGGTGTAACAAAATTATTACTAATTACTACAATTTTTTAAGTTATTTGGGGGTGGCTTACACCCCTTCATCCCCTGAAGAAACGTGTGTCTCTGAGATATATCGTGTATTTTATTATCTTTTATTTATACACCAAGTTTGAAGGTGTAACAAAATTATTACTAATTACTACAATTTTTTAAGTTATTTGGGGGTGGCTTACACCCCTTTATCCCCTGAAAAAACGTGTGTCTCTGAGATATATGGTGTATTTTATTATCTTTTATTTATACACCAAGTTTGAAGGTGTAACAAAATTATTACTAATTACTACGATTTTTTAAACTATTTGGGGGTGGCTTACACCCCTTCATCCCCTGAAAAAACGTGTGTCTCTGAGATATATCGTGTATTTTATTATCTTTTATTTATTCACCAAGTTTGAAGGTGTAACAAAATTATTACTAATTACTACAATTTTTTAAACTATTTGGGGGTGGCTTACACCCCTTCATCCCCTGAAAAAACGTGTGTCTCTGAGATATATCATGTATTTTATTATCTTTTATTTATACACCAAGTTTGAAGGTGTAACAAAATTATTACTAATTACTACAATTTTTTAAGTTATTTGGGGGTGGCTTACACCCCTTCATCCCCTGAAAAAACGTGTGTCTCTGAGATATATCGTGTATTTTATTATCTTTTATTTATACACCAAGTTTGAAGGTGTAAACAAAATTTTTAACAATTACTGTGATTTTTTTAAGTTATTTATTTTTTAACAAACATTTATCTTTTATACCAAATCTACACTTTTTTTGTCTATATGTAATTATAGTCTTTCTCTTAACTTTATTTTAAATGTTTAAAATCAGATTTAATCCTTAAATATGCAAAAAAATAGATTGCGTGCAGAACTTATCTGGGCGACTGTAAAAATTTGATTTTCGTTTCTGATTCTGTTGCTACAGTTTGACCATCGGATCTGTGTCTACGAAAAGAATGCGGGCGAAATTTTGAAGCGTTGTCACGTCTTATTGCAAAAATGAAATAGTATTGAATGAAAAGTAAATATAATGGTAAAATTAAGCTATTTAATCATAAAAAAGATAATAAATAATGTAATGCAGTTTAAACCATATTTTTTAGTTCTATTTGCTAATGTTTTGCATATTATAAAATCCAATATTGACTAACATTTATCCGAAATTCCTAATAAAACTTACAAAGCCGGCAACGTCGTGCTTTCGCGGAAGCATCTCGCTGTTTGGGGACAGGTGATTGGTTGATGACATCGCGGCCATTAATTTATTATTTTTATGCAGCTCTCTGTCTTTCTCTATCTTATTGGATCGCATCCTACCAGGTTTTGTGTAATTTTCGGAATAATATCGATTTCTTGCGGATTCAGTGGCGGCGGCGTATGTTAATACTTTTGAGCTATTAAACTGTTTTTATTGCTGTATTTTTAGGTACCTACTTAATTTCTGACCTATGACTTTTGACTAGTGTAGCATAGTTTAGTTTATTTGCTATTATTGTTGTTGCTGTTTTGTTGTTGTTTTGTGTTATTTGTTTCTTTGTTGTTAAAGTTCATAATTTTTAACAGTTTTTGTGTTATTTACGTTAAAATGAATAACTTTATTCATAGCCAGGTAAGGGAAGTGATTGCGAATGTTTATAGGTAAGTAAAATGATAATAAGAGAATTATAAAGCCTAAGCACAGTTATGAAAAAAAAAACATTAAAATAAAATCATAATTTATGCGACACTAATTTCAAAAATTATGTACCTAATGTTGTAATAAATAAAAATCATATTCAATGAAATAAAACCAAGCTCGATTGCTTTACAAACAAAAAAGATTTAAAGTTAATGTTGGTTATTTTGAATATAAAATGTCTATAAATATAAGTAATATGAATTGGAACGACGACTAAAAAAAATCGAATATCAGGATTATATACTTCTTGTACAAATTCTTAGGGTTTGCAATGAAGAAGCTACTAATAACTTCGTTAATCTACCAGTAAAGCGCAAACTTGAAAGAGTATCTCAATATACTGGCGTAAGCATTTCAATGGTGAAAAAAATTCACAAAGAAGATGAAGAAAGAATGCGGACGGACCCCAACAAAATGCTTTCTAGTCCCGGCAAAAAAAGACCGCGAATGACGAAGGTGGAACAAGACGACAACTTTCATTTTCAAATAGTTAAACAAAAAGTTAAACAAAAAGTTAAATAAATCGAATTTATATGGGTTTAAAGTTGTGCCTACTAGCAAAAAGCTGTTGCAAAAATTGCCAGAAGAAAAAAAATTTCCAAAAATAACATCTTTAAGGTATAAATACCTAAGAGAAATAAAAAAACACCGAGCCGAGGTCGCAATATTGCCTATTTAGATGAAACTTGGATAGACAATGACCTAACGTTTAAAAAATGCTGGCAGAGTGAGACTGTTACTAGAGTGGTTAGCAATATATCTTCAACAGGTACAAATTGATTATACTTATTTAAATAATAATTTAAATTATACATATTATGTAGTAAATTCAATGTTTAAACAGCATAATTGGGATTATCTGCCGTGCTCTTTCCCTCGCGATATCCAGGCATCGAGTACGGCACTCTTATTTTTAGTGAATAAACTAAGTAGGTGTATTACAAATTTTGTGTTTTCTTTACTTTACTTTTATCTCAAACTTCCCTAATCTTGTCTGTAATTTTTTTATTACATATTTACAAATAAAATATTTTAGAAGACCTTAATTTCCAAATTAATATCTTACCTACAAATACCTATTTTAAAATTAAAACCAAACCATATTTTTTAATATTTAATACATTCAAATCTGTGTAATCGGTTTATAAAATTTCGCACGTCACTGGCCATTTCATGAATGAAATGAGGCGGGTCTAGTCTACAACCACGTTCCCCGCACCGATACCGCTTAGCTACAGATTGGTTGGGCAGACTTTAACTTCCATGACGTGATTTCGTTCTGTATAATTGTGCTACAGCACAACTTGATGTAATAGATGATATTGATTATTGAGAGATTGATTTGGGCAAGGCATCAAATTTGATTTTGCTGGATTGTTCGAAGGCCTAGCTTTCATAAAGTAAACCATAAACTGCTATGCTTTAAAATACACTTGGTTTTTCTACATGAGCTATTGAACATAGTGGGGAATATTTAAAAAACCGGACTCAATATGTAACAACAAATACATATTATTGCTTTCTATCAGTTTGAATTCATGATGTTTGGTGTTATTTTTTAGTTTTTGAGGTTGACTAATGTCGGCAACAAACAGGTTATGGTAAATCCAACATCTGCTCCATGATACGTGGGAACCCTGTTTACACAGTTCCTAAATCTTTTCGTAATTAATATATAATCAATCTGGTTTCTTATAATGTGTGCTGGTTTATTGCCTGGATCTGTATACTATCTGAATAATAAACGATTACTTTTCTTATTGATATAAAGTATAAATATACTTGAATGGCCATCCTAATATTCCGAAGCCCTGTGTTATGGATATAAAAAAAGATGTCTTAAGGTCGTTCTTGTGCTGTTTGCTGCGTTCTTGTGCTGTTGCTGTGACCCCCTTTCTTATATAGAACAGATGATATTTATAATATAAATCGGAATAATATGGTTTCAATATAATAAACATACGATTATAGCCTCTAATTCCCACTTAGCGCCTCATAAAGTTGGCAACGGCTCAACATGTAAAACCTATAATAAAATCAAAAATTAAATAAATATCCAAATTGAAATTGGGTTTGACATGCGACAAGATCGCGTAACGTTCGCGGCCGCAACTTACACAAAGTCGTCCCGCTTTTATTTATAACCATTAAAACAGGGATTTCGCTGTGTTTTGATATCGTTTATTTTCGGAGATGCGACATTTATTTCGCCTTTTGCACCAGACGAAAGAAATAAGAAATAAAATATATAAATGCACCCGGTTGTACCGCGCGTACCAAAATAAACGCGAAGACCCCTTATGGATCATTTGGTGCATGCGCTACTATAATGAATTGCTTTATGGTATTTTTGGTTTGCCGTGCAATTAATGATCGTTTTCTTTCCTTCAGTTTTGAGTAAGAATATATGTATGTATAACAATAATCTCCTCGTAGATTAAGAGACTCCGGTTTGCCCGAAATCAAACATTGAATATTTTCTACATTTGACAATCAACGCACTCTCATAAACATAAAGAGAGTCTCAGATTGCTTAAGTTTAATTTCATTTAATAACATCTTTGTTTTTCTAGATACTTAGTGATCATCGTAACAAGTAAAGCATCCTAACTCAAACACTCACTAGTTATGGTTTGGTAATGTCGATTTTGTATCTTCATAATTTGCTAATAGTTGCTTTTATATGTTTTCCATTAATTGCTCTCTTGTATCAATTGTATTTTCGTAAACAATTTATTTCATGTATCCCAGTTGCAAAAATCTAATGGGTTAAAGTCTGTACTTTGAACGGGCCACTGATATCAATACAAAAGTCAGTCTGTAGGTCTGTTTCTATTTCTCTGCGCTTTTTCATTCCTTTGGTATGATCCGTTTTGTTTTTGACCTTGAACTTCTTACATACTTCGTTCTTATTTTCTTTTAGGTGTTTGAGAAAGTGATCTTTTTTGTACTATTCTGAAGTTGTTTGAATGAAATGTTTCACTTCTTTATTTGCCGACTTGATCATCTTGATTTTCTTCAGTGGCATTCTCTTTTCATTTTCATTTAGGTTGTTTTCCATAAGGTTTTTTGTAGCAATTTTTCTTATTAACCTTTTCCTCATTTATAAGATTTTTGGGCTGTTTTTGTTTTAATCTATTTTGGTCCTGTTGTTCTAGACATGACAGGGTTATTCTTTTTCTGTTTCAATATCATCTTCCATCACATCTGGTTTGGGCTCTATCTTCTGCTTCTTCCACATTTAATGTAGTCTTAATTTTTTTTGAACATTACATGATTTTTCGGTATCCGTCTCCTGTCCATTTAATTCTTTCTTGTTTGTCCTTTTCCTTTGCTCCTGTTCAGGTCAGATTTGTTTCTTTTATGGTTAAATAACAGTCTTCTAATGTTTGTTTTCATGCGTCGAAATATAGGTCTTATGCATAAAGGGTGCTCCTACGCATTTTGCTAGACCGATGAGAGAGTATCTTAATGCTAATTAATCTTAAACGGATATGAAGTCGAAGACCTTGGCCCGCAGGAAGTCCGAACTTTACCCATTAGATTTTTGCATAATGGATGCAAAAAAATCAATTGTCTACGAAAATACGATAAACATAAGAGAGCAATTGAAGGTAAATATATTAACTTCTACTGAGTCGAAATGAGCAATTATTTTTTAAAATTGAACGATTTTTCAGTAAAATAATTTTAAAATGTATTGAGACAAATGAAGGTCATATCGAACAATTACTGGCAAATAAATATTCATAATTTTTATGTTTAATTTATCTTTTATATGTTATCATTGTAATTTTTTTTGAAGGCATTAAAAAGTTTGAATGTAAATATCTCGAAAAGGGTGGATAGTAGCAACATTTTTGAAGCATACCCTTTTTGAGCAAAACTATTTGCACAATGCATATTTGAAATAAAAAATTAAGTTTTGCGAACTTTAAAAAAGTTACGGAATTAAAAAAAAATCAAAATGTTGTCGGTGGCACCCTATGACCTATTTAAAAAATAATTTAATTTAATTTTAAATGCCATATAAAGAAAAATATATTCCAAATTTCGTTAAAAATAATTTAACCTAACCTACTTTTTTTAAAAGGAATCTGATGTTAAATCATTTATCATTATTTATGGGACACTTTACCATTATTTTTAGTTTGAACGCACCACTCCATACTAATATACCGTACGTTAAGTGTGGTTCTATAAGAGACGTATGTACATACATACATAAAGTTTTAAGATAATTGATCAAAATATTTTTTTAGTTCTTTAAACTTTTTATTAAAAGGTTCAACTTATTTGTTACAACAGGCACATGATTTATCCATTTAAGGTTATGATTCCATAATTTTCAAAGATATCCTTCAAAATAGTGCGAAAAACGGTGTCGAATGCCTTGGCAAAATCCAGAAATATAAATATACATTTGTTACCCTCATTTATACTTGAGTCAATAATTTATGCTGATCCTGATTTGTAAACTGGTTTGAACGCAGCTTTTTTTAAGACTTTTGGGAAATGGCCAATTTATAGAATTGTTCATTATCTTTTAATATTTCACTTCGAAAGTTGTCAAGGCCTGGTGACTTTTCATTCTTCAAAGTACCTGTTGTCTTTAATGTCTTCAAAAAAAACAGATCAAAATATTCAGAATAACAATTTTTTTAGCGCAATTTGAGTTTAAATCGTTCATAAACAAATTCACACGACCTAGATCTAGTACTTGCCTTCATTATTTATTTTTTAAAGGTTAAAATACATTACTAGATAATTTCAAATCATTTGTTTTTCAAAATGATATTACTGATACCACCGAGTAGCTAAACACTACCCAGTAGCACTATTTGTTCATTTTACTCAATTTTTTAATGAAATACAACCAGTTCAAATTAAAAGCTTCATAAATTATAATAACCTTAAGAATGATTTGCGGCTAGCAACTTGCGATAAAGCTTATGCTACAAATGCTGGAAGTACAAGTATGAACATTTATTATTAAAAGCCCGAATAAATAATAGTAAGAAACAATATTTTCAAATGCAAATAAACCAACATTCTATCTCAAAATCAAAACCTTGAAACTGCATAGATAAAATTTGTAACAAAACTAAATCAAAAACTGAAATATGCCAAATCAAAACTACAAGTGATAATGTATACACTGAGAAACAGAGTATTTCAAATTATTTCAATAACTTCTATAGCGACCTAGGTAAAAATCTATAATCTTTTAGTGAAAAAAAATTAAAAACTCGCCAATTTATAAGAACGATATTCAATAACATTTTATGATTTTAAGACACGTGTCAATATTTGTCAGTAAAGTCAATAGAACTATGATAAATCTTAAAACAATATTTAAAAAAGAATGACAAATTTCTTTACTAAATTTAATGCATTGTCAGACTTAATAGTAGAGTAAAGTAATTTGGTTTCAGGAAAAAAAGATCTACGCAGAATGCAATTAAACTGTTAACATCACAAATATCTGATGCACTAGATAATAGTGAAGTTTGTTTATGCCTGTTTGAGGATCTTTCAAAAGCATTAGATACTGTCTGTCGTGGGACACTCTACAAACTACACAGCTGTGGACTCCGAGGTAAAATTTTCGATTTGCTTAAAAGCTACCTTACAAATAGAACGCAGAATATTGACATTAATGGAGCCATTAGCAGTGAAAGAGATGCTAGGTTTAGCGTACCAACCAGGGAACTGTGTAACTATGTTAACGGCATTTTTACTCTGTAACGAGTCAAGTTTTGGAAAATTATAACAACTTAAATTGAAAAAGACTTTGTGGAGCTAAAAAACTGGTTTCAACATGATAAATTAAATATATAAAAAACTAAGCATATGTGTTTTGCAACTTACAGAAATTCTCTTCAAAGGTTTGGCAACATTAAATTGGGGATTGTGAAATACCCAAAGCAATATCTTTTAAATATCTCGGTATTAAAATTGACATTTGTTTAAATGGGACCTTCATGTCATCAATTCAGACTTCTCTCAGAATTTATACCTTCGAGATCGAGACTTTTCGACTACCGAACATCTAAAAATTGTATATATATGTCTCTTGTACAAAGTCATTTAGTTTATGGTATTTTGAAATGGGAAAGCGTTTCTGAAACACATATGCAAAAATTAAAATCAATTCAAAAATTGTTTTTAAAAATAATGTTTGGCAGACACGGAATCTATCCCACTAATAACATCTTTTCTGAAAGTAAGATATTAGATTTGCGTCAACTCTATTGCATAGAAATCCTTAAATGTAGAAAATAAGAAAGAGTTAAATATGAACCAAAATTCATCTACTAGACAAAACAACTTGGTATATCCAACCACGACTCATAAATCTCATGGTCAAATGTCAAAGGAGCGTAAAATATTATGCTCCAAGATTGTATAACATATTCCCAAGTAATAATTTTGAAATATCAACATACAATACTGTTGTAGATTTTACTGATTTTATTGAATTATATTATTTTATATATCACCCTCTTTCATTTGTTGAAAACAGGAATATTTTTTTTTTGTTACAAAGAAATTAATATTTTTATTTTTTTAAATTTTTTCTCCCATTTTTACCATTTCTTTACCAATTTAAATAAATATTTTCTAGAATAAATCAGATCCATTTAAGTTTCTATCTCAAATCAGATTTGTAATAAGTAATAAACGCCTGTTCAACTACTTGTACTTGTTGCGATATTTTTTACATGCTTTGGCATAATTTAAATTGCCAGGATATTTTTTTATTTTTCTATAAAGTTCATATTTGGTTTGCATAGACTTTGCCTACATTGGGCATCCAAAGGTTTTTTTTTTAACTTTTTATATTTTTTGTTGTACAAATTTGTTTATGATGTTGTAGGCAACCTATAAAATGTTCAGTGGTATTGTCGAGGTTTACCCTATTTTTTTTATCTAGGTTTTATTTTTTATCAATGTTAATAGAAGGTTGTTTATCTAAACTGGCGAACGAAGAAATTTCTAATTAATTTTTTTAGTAAGGATTATTGCTTTAAGGCTACTTGTACTAATTGCAGTTCTTACAAAAATGTGATCGAGAGGAAGCAACTTATATATAAAAAAAAAACATTTTTATAATGGTACCCCGTGCGTCACTTTATATTAGGCCTATTCGGGATTCATGAAAGCGGATGCAATAAAAATCAAAGTTCCGCCCCTCTAATATTTTGACTTCTCTTTCCTCATCCACTTTAAAAACGGATTTAAAGAGGTGCACACATTTTTAAAAGCAAAAGTGCCGCGCTTTCTCAAGTGGCCTGTCACCGACTATTTAGCAGCCCCATAATAAAATTAAAATAGTCTGAATAAAGCTTTTGGGGGCTTATATGACAACAAGAGTTCTCGAAGTCAAAATCAATTTACTGTCTTAGCCTAGTGATTAGTTAGACTGAACAATAACAAAATTACAAATTCCACACGATGGGGAGAGGAAAACATCTGGAAGCGACATTATTTTATCTCTCTCGTTGAATTGACGTCCTCACGACCAGAAATTTAAGCTCCGAGCCCTTCGAGAGGCCGATTAATATGGCGATCGTGAGACTTTACTAAAACCCTGGCTTAAGTCTTTCCGCTGTTTGTTTTCAAAACATGCTTCGCTTCTTAAATAATACTTTAGAGATCTTCTTGGATCGATTTTTTCAAAATATTTGGTGAGTCTGATAGAGACAATTTTCAATATTAAATGAAATGAGAGTGATTAACTTTAAAACTGGTAATATACCACATATTTTTTTTTAATCATATGAGCTATCTGGCAACTTTATTGATTACAGAACATTGATGAAAGTTAATGATGATGAAAGTTAATGAGCCAATTTTTATTCACTATTACCATTAATTGAATATTTGAGTATTCAAACCAAACCAAATATTCAATCAACGCACTACCCTATCGTAACAATGTTTTGCATACTTAATTCTATAGGCGGTGGCACATTGATTCTTTTGAGAGATGATCTTCGCACAAAGTTTCGATTTAAAGAGTAATATACTTCTTTAATATGCTTTTTTAAAGCATAAAAAGTATTCTTCAATCAATTACTCAATAAATGGAAATTCAAACCGTTCATCATTTACTATAAAAATGACAATACCAACAACTGTATCATTTACCACATTAAGAAGATATTTAACTGTTGCTTAGAAAGACTATATCTTATAATTTATTTAGGATAAGAATTAATGTTAGAAAAAACTTACTACAGCACTGATGAATACTTTCTAGATAAATTTTAGCCTATCTTATTATTTGATTATCGTATAAGTTTAGTTTTATGTTAACTTTTTTTTACTGGAGATGTGGATGTAATTAAGTGCATTAAGAAATTTGTTTGGTACCCAGAAAGCCAAAGTATTATAGACATGTGAAATAATTTCACCCGAAGATAATTTAAATTGTTTCAAAAAAAAGTCCTTCGTATAACAAAAACGTTTCGGTTCGTTCGGTTATGTCAGCACACATATTAACTTTTTAGCGATACTAAGTACGCACTTCCCGCATCCAATGTGGATTTTCATCGGTCCAGTACCTGCAATTTTGGCTGTGTAAAATGCCCTAAAGTATAAACGTAACTTCATCCGAAAACCCAATGTCATTTAATAAGTTTTGTTTTTGGTTTAGTTTTGCCATGATTGTTTCACAAAATTCGATCCTCCTGCCAAAATCATCTTCCAAAAGTTCTAAGTGAATCTTATAAAGACGGCATTTATTTTGTTTTAAAATCACTTTAACCGATGATTGTGCCAATTTCTGGAGCAGTTTTTGCAATGAACTGGTGAAATTTTCAATGAAACATGGTAAAACTTCCAAACTTGAGGAGTTTGGCCTACCAAATCTAGTCCTTTCTTTAATGCTGCCAGTTTCATCGAAGCTCTACTATTTTCTGAGCAGTTGATAAAGTGATTGGATTTCGATTTGGAAATAAATCATTTGGAATAAATTAGACCTCGTCGTATGGTCTAACACGATCTCCATAACCCCTTAACCTTATTAATGTAATTTTTTCGCTTTCATTTAATTGAGCCAGTTTGGACAATATTGAACTTAGCGAAGACGTTAAATCTATTAATCAAAGGCAAAGTATTCCACCTGCACCTGTGACTCAAAAAAAGTACCGAGAATTACATAATTTAGATTTTAAAGCCTAGTAAACTTTTTAAAAATTTTGATTTTCAATTGTTGATATATCGAAAACAGTTTAAGTTTGTTATGCATGAAATGTGTTTGGAATTTATTATAGAATCCAAAAATGCCTAATAAATGGAATGTTCTATTTAAAATAATTAAGCTGACAGCTGCCCAGGCTTCTTGCATGCGCACCCTGTATATTTATTAAAAATCTGAAAATATGCAAAAAATAAAAAATAATTGATGTGTCCGAGCGTTTTTCAAGCAGGTAATTCGTTTACCTGTAAACGGTATTTTTCCAGACTTTTTGGACACACTGTATAGTATTATGTAAGGTATTATATTATAACCTTACTTTAGAATTAGGTTTTCATGTTTCAATATTGTTTTGATTAAAATTTTGAGTTTTATATAGTATTTAGTTTAAACAAAAAATTATAGTTTTAATTTGTTGTACAAAATAGTTTGTTCGTTATTCCTATTAGTGTACACTGAACTATTACTTAGTCATTTAAATATATACATTTTAATCAGGTTAGTAGCAAATATAATTTGCACATTTAGGGAAAATAACTAATTGAATGAGGTACTAGTACCTAATATAATCTAAATAAATGACTATCTATACTCTATTTCAGAAGTGTGTAGAGCAATAAAACCTCATTAGGTATGCAAAAGTGGTACCTGGTGATCCACCAATATTTTATGCCACTACCTTAGTTGGGTATTAGTTTCAATGTAAAATTCTTTCTTTTCGTTGATTACAGGTAGTGCCACCCGGTTTTGGGTCAATTTATGAGTTTTGCCCATTGTTACCCACTGATAAACATTGAAAACGGTTCGCCAAAGGCGTGCAACTGGGACTTGTTTTTTACCTTATAATTAATGTACTTAAATGCTATTTTATTTTAGAAAGTTACTTTTGTTTAAATGGAATAATATATTTTTTTCACAAATTTATTGAACATAATATGTAGAGTAAAACAGTTGAAAATGTTACTTTTGGATCTGGCATTTTTTGAACAGTGTATAACAATCTTAAATTATAATAGATTTTAGTCTTCTTCGTCATCTGACGAACTGTCATCACCTCTTGACATTATAATTAAAGGATCGACTGTCTGATCGATGAGGTTGTCAAGATCCCACATTTTGTCCTCTTGCTTAATTACATGCTGGACTGCTTTTCGCCAATTCTCTGGTGTCGCTTCCGTAATGGCTTGATCAAACAGTCGCTTAACATCTTTCATTTTAAAAGTCGTGTCTTGTCTTGCTACAAATCCTTTTACCTGCGCCCATATCAGTTCTATAGGATTTAGTTCGCAATGATATGGCAGTAAGCGCAGTACAGTTATATTATATTTTCCGGCTATACCTTCCACGGCGTATTTCATGAAACGAGTTTTGTGTAAGTTTGCTATTGCCAGCAGTTCTTTTTTTAATCAAATTTGCTTCAAACGCAATACCTTTTGCAGTCAGCCAATCGATAATTTCTTGCTTTCTCCAACTTGAAGTTGGCGTCTTCTCTATTCGCCGTGAATGATAGCTTGCGTTATCCATAACCACCACCGAATTAGCCGGAAGAAATTTTATCATTTCACCAAAATAGTCCTCGAAAACGTCTGAGTTCATGTCTTCATGGTAATCTCCTGTACGAGTCGACTCAAAGGTTAGCAGACCTTCTTTTAAAAATCCCTCTTCGCTTCCAATATGTGTGATTATAAGTGTTTTTCCTTTTCCCGAAGGTACTTTAATACCCGTAGACAGGCCTTCTATGAAAGCTTGGCGAGTACTGGTTATATTTTTGTCTTGCCACATTTTTTGGACTATAAAACCTTCGTTAATCCACGTCTCATCAAGATAAAAAACTTTCTTTTGCTCCCTGCGGTACTGCTTGATACTTCTCAAGTATTGTCGTCTCCAACAAACAATTTCGTCGCTCTCCAGTAAAAGTGCTTTGCGGTTATGCTTTTCCCAGGCAAAATCCATATTTTTTAAAGTTTTCCATAAAAGTTTTCTACTTATCAACGGAATACTGTCATCTCGGCCACGCTCCATTAAAATTTTGTCTAGGGTGGGTATTTCCTTTTTAAAATAAAAAGAGTGAACTTTTCTTCGAATTATACATTTAGCATTTTCATCAAGGACTTTTGTAGGTCGTCCTGGCTTTTGCTTAGGAGATTCCACTTGACCTGCTACTTTTTTTTCCCGCAACAATTTGAAAATGGTGGACTTTCCAATTCCACTCATTCGAGAACATTTTTCAACAATTTCTTGCACAGTAAAACTAGGGTAATCGTGTTTTATGCAATCATGTACATTTAAAATATTAACTTTTTCACTCAGCGATAGTGGAGAATTTTTAGTACATCTTTTCGTTGGACTGAATACCTCCATTTTTTAAATATTGGGATAATAATATTGTGATTACACTACAGCGTAGAAATAAATTAGACCTCGTCGTATGGTCTAACACGATCTCCATAACCCCTTAACCTTATTAATGTAATTTTTTCGCTTTCATTTAATTGAGCCAGTTTGGACAATATTGAACTTAGCGAAGACGTTAAATCTATTAATCAAAGGCAAAGTATTCCACCTGCACCTGTGACTCAAAAAAAGTACCGAGAATTACATAATTTAGATTTTAAAGCCTAGTAAACTTTTTAAAAATTTTGATTTTCAATTGTTGATATATCGAAAACAGTTTAAGTTTGTTATGCATGAAATGTGTTTGGAATTTATTATAGAATCCAAAAATGCCTAATAAATGGAATGTTCTATTTAAAATAATTAAGCTGACAGCTGCCCAGGCTTCTTGCATGCGCACCCTGTATATTTATTAAAAATCTGAAAATATGCAAAAAATAAAAAATAATTGATGTGTCCGAGCGTTTTTCAAGCAGGTAATTCGTTTACCTGTAAACGGTATTTTTCCAGACTTTTTGGACACACTGTATAGTATTATGTAAGGTATTATATTATAACCTTACTTTAGAATTAGGTTTTCATGTTTCAATATTGTTTTGATTAAAATTTTGAGTTTTATATAGTATTTAGTTTAAACAAAAAATTATAGTTTTAATTTGTTGTACAAAATAGTTTGTTCGTTATTCCTATTAGTGTACACTGAACTATTACTTAGTCATTTAAATATATACATTTTAATCAGGTTAGTAGCAAATATAATTTGCACATTTAGGGAAAATAACCAATTGAATGAGGTACTAGTACCTAATATAATCTAAATAAATGACTATCTATACTCTATTTCAGAAGTGTGTAGAGCAATAAAACCTCATTAGGTATGCAAAAGTGGTACCTGGTGATCCACCAATATTTTATGCCACTACCTTAGTTGGGTATTAGTTTCAATGTAAAATTCTTTCTTTTCGTTGATTACAGGTAGTGCCACCCGGTTTTGGGTCAATTTATGAGTTTTGCCCATTGTTACCCACTGATAAACATTGAAAACGGTTCGCCAAAGGCGTGCAACTGGGACTTGTTTTTTACCTTATAATTAATGTACTTAAATGCTATTTTATTTTAGAAAGTTACTTTTGTTTAAATGGAATAATATATTTTTTTCACAAATTTATTGAACATAATATGTAGAGTAAAACAGTTGAAAATGTTACTTTTGGATCTGGCATTTTTTGAACAGTGTATAACAATCTTAAATTATAATAGATTTTAGTCTTCTTCGTCATCTGACGAACTGTCATCACCTCTTGACATTATAATTAAAGGATCGACTGTCTGATCGATGAGGTTGTCAAGATCCCACATTTTGTCCTCTTGCTTAATTACATGCTGGACTGCTTTTCGCCAATTCTCTGGTGTCGCTTCCGTAATGGCTTGATCAAACAGTCGCTTAACATCTTTCATTTTAAAAGTCGTGTCTTGTCTTGCTACAAATCCTTTTACCTGCGCCCATATCAGTTCTATAGGATTTAGTTCGCAATGATATGGCAGTAAGCGCAGTACAGTTATATTATATTTTCCGGCTATACCTTCCACGGCGTATTTCATGAAACGAGTTTTGTGTAAGTTTGCTATTGCCAGCAGTTCTTTTTTTAATCAAATTTGCTTCAAACGCAATACCTTTTGCAGTCAGCCAATCGATAATTTCTTGCTTTCTCCAACTTGAAGTTGGCGTCTTCTCTATTCGCCGTGAATGATAGCTTGCGTTATCCATAACCACCACCGAATTAGCCGGAAGAAATTTTATCATTTCACCAAAATAGTCCTCGAAAACGTCTGAGTTCATGTCTTCATGGTAATCTCCTGTACGAGTCGACTCAAAGGTTAGCAGACCTTCTTTTAAAAATCCCTCTTCGCTTCCAATATGTGTGATTATAAGTGTTTTTCCTTTTCCCGAAGGTACTTTAATACCCGTAGACAGGCCTTCTATGAAAGCTTGGCGAGCACTGGTTATATTTTTGTCTTGCCACATTTTTTGGACTATAAAACCTTCGTTAATCCACGTCTCATCAAGATAAAAAACTTTCTTTTGCTCCCTGCGGTACTGCTTGATACTTCTCAAGTATTGTCGTCTCCAACAAACAATTTCGTCGCTCTCCAGTAAAAGTGCTTTGCGGTTATGCTTTTCCCAGGCAAAATCCATATTTTTTAAAGTTTTCCATAAAAGTTTTCTACTTATCAACGGAATACTGTCATCTCGGCCACGCTCCATTAAAATTTTGTCTAGGGTGGGTATTTCCTTTTTAAAATAAAAAGAGTGAACTTTTCTTCGAATTATACATTTAGCATTTTCATCAAGGACTTTTGTAGGTCGTCCTGGCTTTTGCTTGGGAGATTCCACTTGACCTGCTACTTTTTTTTCCCGCAACAATTTGAAAATGGTGGACTTTCCAATTCCACTCATTCGAGAACATTTTTCAACAATTTCTTGCACAGTAAAACTAGGGTAATCGTGTTTTATGCAATCATGTACATTTAAAATATTAACTTTTTCACTCAGCGATAGTGGAGAATTTTTAGTACATCTTTTCGTTGGACTGAATACCTCCATTTTTTAAATATTGGGATAATAATATTGTGATTACACTACAGCGTAGCAATGACTACTAACGTTTAAAATATGATTCAAAAGTATTTATAGTCTGTATATATTACCTGACCCCATTTTTGCATGTTACAAAGCGTTAAAAGATAGGTACCTATACAAAAGGATTAAAAGTATTTATTTAGTATTTAATCTCTTTCAAAATAAAGGAATTTAATCCGTGAAAATTATATTCATAAATATTATAAGTACCTGCGCCTATGAACTACCACGAAATGTAGCCAAACAGAACGGAATTCCCCAGTTTATTGCTCTATACACTTCTGAAATAGAGTATAACTAATTAAATGATCATTATTATCATATTATCATATTGTCCTCACAGGTCCAACAACGAACAAACTTAAAGTTTTTCACAGTATCAAAATTTGTATTCGCTGGTGGACCTTGGGAGTTTTTTCATAATTCTTTTACATTACTAAAGTGAGGCTCTTGGGGAAAATGTTTTTTTTGCTCTTTTTTTTTAACAAATTATTGTTTCTCTTGTGAATATTTTCATGAAAAATTGGAATATTCTTAGCACTTCTTTTCCAATAATTTTATATGAGAATGATTCCTATACCTTAAAAATTCTCTCCGAGTTAGAGGCAATTTTGTCCTCCAACGTCCAATAATCGTCAAATTTTCAAAAACAGTTGTTTTTGAAACGCAAATTGTAGCGCCAAGATTTTTATTTACTAGTGGATATTTTCGGACATAACTTGGGAACCACTATGAATATTTTCATAATTCTACATTCTAATTTTAGACTACTATAGTGAAGTTCCTGAGGATTACTTTAAGGATAAAAACGCCACTTTGGGTTAAGGATTGTGGTATTTAAGGCAGTTTTGGTTAGGGCATGTTTTTTGATAATTTTTATTTCTTTTTATGAATATTTTTAAGTAAAATGGGAATAGTCTTAAGAGGGTTTTGGTAAAAAAAAGTCTTTTGTACGAAATAATTTCATATCAAAACAATTCCTGTACCTCAAAAACTCTGCCAGTTAAAGACAATTCTGTTCTCTAAGGTACAACCTACAACCATCAAATTTGAAGTTTTTAAAATCCAAAATTCCTCATCAAAATTTGCATTAATTACCTGGCATAATTGGGAATAACTTGGAAATCATTTAAAATATTTCCATTTTTATTTTACACCACTTGAAATTTCCTTAGGGACAAATCTTACTTCCAAAAAATCACTCAATCAACTGCCTGGAAAAAATCAAAGAATGCACGTTAATTAATAAATTTATTTCAGTTTTCAGGCATTTAAAGTAAATTCGAGGCATTCGATACATTTGGCTCTGCCCTTAATAAGGTCAATTCGACTTTTTCTAGATGTTTGGATAACCTCAAAGAACGTACTTGAAACGCCTGGAAAAGGGACAAATATTTAAATGCATGGAATATCCAAACAAATTACTTTAAGTACCTCGGGAAAAAATATAGAAAACGTACATATTAGAGATTTCTATTGACATCTCTTACCTAAAAACCCAAAGTTACAAACATCTTTCTGTTTCAACTTCAAATACTGACCCAGCAATGGAAAATTTAGAGACCGTACATGTACGGATGAAAAGACGCCACCCTACTTATCTCCCTCTTTGTGGTGGTGTTGGTGATCGGCGCGGCACCCGTTTTTCCATAATACTACATCAAGAAACCCAAACAAAACACAGAAGAAGAAACAAATGCTAATGTGGTCAAAAGAAACCCAGTTACTAATGGTAAAAACGATAATAATGATAATGATGTTGAACAGGATACCGAAATGAAACCCCTTTCAAGAACGAGGTGGTGAAGAAATATTTAATTGTAATTGGCTAACAAAAACGTTCATCGAATTACATTGTAGTCTGCTTGATTTATTTAAGAACATAATGCGACTTTGCCGATACGTAATTAAAATTCCTAAAAAGTGTCAATTATTTAAAATCTCTCAAAAACAAAGAAGGTATTTTTTTGATAAGATCTCTTAGGTCGTTGACAACCAAGCCGCCTTTAAAGTTCCAACAAGAATAGAACCAATAAATGTCTAATCAAAAAGCCATTTCTTACATACTATTAGGCTCACGGTTTAAAAAGCATTATAGTCCCCCCAAAACATCTTCATTTATTGCTACCTCACTTCTTTTTAATATAAGGCAGATTTTAAGACGATCCGATTTCCACGACCATTTAAAGCATAAATGTCAGTTTATAGAGGCAAGGTAAACCAAATAGCCCTCGATTATCCGCAATAAGAAAGAGAATAAAACCACTTCGGGAGCGTAATCGAAAATCTTACCGGAGCGGTAAATCCACCGTGCCTCCCTCCCGCGCGTTTCCGACAGACGGACGGACGAGGTGGAACGTCGAGAAAATAAATGGCCTGGAATAAATCACGGAGTTGTCGTTGTTGGAACTTCTCCGGATTTGTATACGACAGTTTCGGTGGCGAAACTCGAACGTGGCGAATTGGTTATTTAAGGGATGTGGACCGGTAAAAAGTTGCATATGGTTGTTGTTTATGTGTTTGCTTTCGTGAAAAGGGTGAAAAAATTCATGTATATAGCACACATATAGGCCTAAGTTCTGCGCAAGTAGCGTTGGGCGTTTAAGAATTTCACTTATTATATTTAACTTGCCGCGTGATTGCACTGAAAAAAGCTTAATTCAAACAAACAGAATATTTAAAAAATGACAGCTGACAGTTTAGACAGTTGACTTTAATAGTCGCCATGCGCTTCACTGAACATCAAGATGACACAGCCTTGTAAGGATAAGTAATCTTTCGTAACCTTAGGCAGCGTCCATGACGGAGAATTTCTCTTCATATACCAAAAATATATTAAAAACCATTAAGTCACTAAGTTTTGGTTGAGTTGAGTATTGAAACTGTTTAAACTCATTTCCATAGAAGTTTTTAAATAAAAATTATTAGCCTAAGACGGACTTATGTCAACTTTGACAGTTAAAGTGCTGACCGTGACAGTTTTGACGTCCATCTTGAATTGCCACATCAAATTGTAGTTTTCACAGAAGTGTTTGGTGACCTTTTTTATGCGGTTTACTACAAGGGTTATTAAAAAAAATAGGATATAACATGTAAAAGATTATTTAAATTAATAAATTTTCTATAGCAAAGGGCGTAGAAAATAATAAATTCATTCTGCCTGGAAAAAAGTCAACGGTAATTATTTACATATTTTGGAATCTTTTTTAGTGTATTGCTGCCTGACTAATAAACCCAAACGGTTACGTTTTTACAATTGGGCTATATTATTATCATCCTCCTAGAATCACGTGCTGATCTAACTGGATCTCATCCTAGATTTTCATGAAAAATTGAAAAAGCTCTTTAATAGTTCCATTCCCATTCTAAAAATTAAAAATAAACCAAAAAAATCCCCTTGTTATATCCTGGTTCACCAAGAGTCCTAAACTGCAAAAATGTACGATCTCTCCACTTGATTAGGAAATTACTGCATGCCATCGTTTACGGTATTTCTCGACATACCGTTTTATATATCGTCGATTGATAAGGGTCTCACAGCGGGTATATTACATCAGACACATAAATGACTCTTCCAATAGGGCCAGGGAATATTGGAGGATTACCAACGACATCCAGCAAAATAACACTTACCTTACAAATTCAGAAATCCCTCCTTATGACCTAAATTCATATTTTTGCATTATCGCCGAGAGCCTTCAGCATCACTCAAGCCCATCAGTTAATTCAATAAGCCTTCTTTCTGGCACCCCAAGCGAAAACTCGGCTGTCTTTTTTCCTACCAACAAAGATGAGGTTAAAAAAGGACCATGCACTATTAAAATCAAAAACTCCTATTGCGAGGATGGCTTCGCGTGTGGGATTTTCTTCAGTTTGTCAGACACTGTACTAAATGTACCAGATGAAGCAATTAACACTTCTTTGATAATAGGAACTTTGCTGACATGTCTAAAATGAGCAAAGCTGATTCATAAGGCTAAGAGTCTTGATGATCGATCAAATTTTGGATCCATCTAAATAAATGCATATTATTTATATCATAGCAAATGCTTTTAAGCCTCTCAAGACTTATTAAGAAGCTAGTGAAGGCTCGCTTAATCTCTTTTCTAACTTGAAATGACGCCCTGATTTGAATTTAGTTTGGCTTGTAGGAAAACTCAAAAACAATTTATGCCATTTATAATTTTCTCAGTGAGCTTTGTTTCCAGATAAATGGGGGTTGCAATCCGCAGCTGTTTTATCTGTAACCTCTAAAAAGCTTTTGACTACGTTAACCATACAAGATCTTGCTTTGGAAGCTTTCGCATTATAACATAAGAGGAATATTGTTGTCAAGATTTTGTTGTTGGTTCTGCTTCTGATCGTCGACATCAGTTTTTTGGGTTCTAACCGCTCAGATTATGGAGAGAAGTTGTGAAGTATTTCTCAGGGGTCCGTGATTGGGCCTATAGTGTTTCTCCTTTATATCAATGACCTCGCAAGCCTGGGCATACCGGGAAAATTTACCTTATTTGCCGATGATACCACGATTTTCTGGCATTTTTCTGATAGTGAGTTGTTTCTTAAAACTTTAACTACAGACTAAACAACGGTTCGACTCAAAATTTCTTTCTCTTAATACGTAGAAGTCTAAAGTTTTGTGCCTTGAAGGAACACTGAAAGATGTCACCGTTCTGGTTCACAAGTTGCACAATAAACTGCAGGAAGATTTCTTGGGATCATCATTGACGGCAACCTAAAGTTTGATGCTCACTTTATGGAGCTTGCCCGGAGGCTGTCATCTGGATCTTATGCAGCTAGACTGATATGTGCAGAACTTGGGTCTGAGGCCAGTGTACTATGCTTCCATAGAATCACGGCTTCGTTATGGCATCTCTTTTTAGGGTAATGCAAGTGGTTACTTGCTACAATTTCTTTTTATGATACAAAAACGCACCTTAAGATATATATGTTAAGTTTGAACTGCGTGAGTCTTGTAGGGCTTTGTTTAGACAACAAAAAATCCTCACGCTATCTTAGAAACATCTTGACTTATTTATAAAAATCGTACCAATTTTATTGTTCAATTTTCAAGATGTGGAAATCGAATTCAGACCAATTTGCACTTGTAGATACAAGCCAATTCCTACAACAAAACTTATTAAAAGGTCAACAATCTTTGAAGGGCTTAAGATCTATAACGCCCTCCCCCTGTCTTAAAAGAACTACCATCACTAAACCTTTTAAAATTTCCGTTATGTTGTTACTTCTCATGTTCATTTATATTCATTTTTATTATTGTCCTATTGTATTGTTATTTAATTAAAATTAACTTATTTTTGACAACGTAATTAACTTAGCTATTAGCAGTTTAGAATTTAATTGTTTATTTTATTTGATCTACATGCTTTTGTATCTTTTGTTGTATTTTGTGTAGTACTTTATTTCTCTTTGATTTGTTAATAAGATTTTATGCGTTGTAAAATAATGAAGCGATATTTTACTTTAACACCACTTATTGTCAAAGGTAAGATGTTGTGATGTAGAAAATAATTTTAATTGCCTAGAAGAAGAGCACATATTTTTTAGTTTTGACAAATAAACATTTATTGAGACTATCAAAATAATATAAAAAAATTATCAATTTTACTCCAGCCTTATTTTAACATAGTAGGCCCTAAATAAATGCCGCCTCTATCTTCACAATGATATTTTAAAAAGAATCTAAACTAAAACGAAAAGCAATTTTAGTGCCACGATGTTTGGAAATGAGATGTCACACAATGACCGTAATTAATGGTGTTTTTCGATTTTAAATTTCGTGAAGGATCCATAAAACAAAAAAAAAATCCGATTCACGATGAGTGCTCTCTGATGGAGTGGGTTTTAAATCTTTACTGTAAGACATCCTGTAAAAAGACATAAATCCTCGTTGGTCAACTTTTAACATAAGTAATTAGTCATAATATCCAACCTGTGTTGACATACAACACGAAACGATACAGGGCAATCCCATTAGAAGTTTGATCCTAATGGCACATCTGGCACATTCATAGTACTTTGGGCCAAAGAGATCGAGCCTCCTTTACTTGATTTATGACTGGCATCATATTTCGGTCGGATGCAAGTTATAATTAATATAATATTCACAGAAGATTATATGTTGTACGTTATTCCTACATCTATTCATTATGCAGGCAGAAAATTTTTTATTATCACTTTTTTCACAAAAACTTATCATCTATTTATTATCATCTATGGAGAAGTGTAAAGATTGGGGAATTGAAGATTAACCATTGTTAAAAATAATGGCGCTAATATTCTTTTCCTGGCTTATTATAGCTGTTTATAGTCCTTCCGAAAGTTAAAATTTGTAAATGGTTAAATGGAGGCAATTCGCCAGTACAATGTAGGGATTTGTTTTTAAGTAAATTTGAAAATAGACCGATTCCTTTCAAAAAAACCTTAATAAATGTGGTTTCGAATTTTAAGACGTCCTTTTGTCTACAATATTATCATAAATGCCACACTAAAACCTTCTATCGAAAGGGTTTAGGAGCAAGAACGATTGAAGATAGAGATAGTTTCAAGAAGTGGATTCAACACAATCAAGTAGAAGTGTTGAAGAAGAACTGGGTAAGGACTATAAATCTGTTAAACCAGTATTCGTAAAAAACATGGGTACAAAATCTTTCAAATATTAATATAAAACGCCAAGAATTTTTATTAGAATAATGTTTAAATTTTCTTTATGCAATACACAGCATAATAAACATTTTGAAATTTCGATTATAAGTGGGTTGTACACTGATGGATGTAAAGCCTACAACAGAAAAATTATTTAGAAATTAGATTTTAAAATTATTTAGCCTGAATTTTCACGTAATATTTTGAGAAATTTTATTGTAATTAATGCAGTTATCAAGAAAGACAAGCGGTTACTAACGTCGTACTGAAAAACAGCGACGAAGCAGGCGAGCAGCAGAGCGTACGAAAAACATGCCTCTTACTACCTATATATGCGTAATGATCGATTTCCCAACCTGTATATCATCTCATTCGAGGGCGAATATAGTCACTATATAGTGCTTTCATTTCAAAACGATCCACTCTTAATAACTTTCTTAAAAAAAAAAAAAAACACGTCAAATTAGATATATTTATTTATTTATTTTTTTTTTAAGAAAGTTATTAAAGGTGGATTGTTTTGAAATGAAAGCACTGTATACATTTCATTATATTTTATTCCTACTTCCCATTTGTACAAAAAATTGCTTACCATTATGTGGAGAATACTTCGGTTCACTTAATTGCTGTAGTCTATCGCACAAGTACTGTGTCGTAGATGAATTCTGTAAAAAAAAACATATTAAAATTATTTGGAAAATATTACATCCACGTCCTAATGAAAAGTCTTAAAATTAACTCTTGTAGCGAACAAGCCAAAACTACAATCTCTTTGTTTATTTATTAGTTGAAAAAATATTTAAATGTTATAGGATATATAAGTATACATATTTGATTTATGTTAGTACTATGAAAATTAGAAGTAAATATCTAATATATTTAAAAAACATTCTTTTTAACTGCCTGGAAGAAATTCTTGAAAGCCAAAGCCATACTCTTTGATAAAATCACACACCTCAAGTCAGGCGATTGAAGATATTTTATACTAACAAATACTATTTAAGTTAGCCTGGTAATAAAATAAATGAAACCATACATCATGCATTTATGATGTTCGGTCTCTCAGTCGATGCAGCCTAATGGGCTAAAATCCTCTACTTTGAGTATCCCCGGTATACCACAAGGATCTATTATTGGTTCACTTTTATTTACCCTATATTATATGTCTCAGCGTCTATTAAATACTAATCAGTTCATCTATGTGCTGATGATACTCAAATTTATTTCTCATTTCCTCATGACAATCTCTTGGAAGCTAGCGATAGGTTGTCTTACAACCTCAACTCACTCACAAATACCTTAAGCGACCACTGCTTAAGTTTAAACCTAAGTAAATATACGCTCCGTCTTTTTGGTAGGATGCAGTCTAGGGGCACCTTCGAACATAACTCTTCTTGATCTTTGTTCTTCTCATATTTGTGAGTATATTACCCATATTATTAATGAATGTCTAAGAACCAACTATTTTTGTAAATATTGGAAGAAAGCTGTCTTCCGAAAATAAGTAACCCTACAGACTTTTACAGACAGCAATTATGTCTAAGATTTTAGTGCCATATAAATAATCTGGATTTCAAGGTAGCTATAGCTACGACCGCAATGGCAGATGTTGTCGATGATATTTTTCGTGCACCTTGGTATTACTATTACTAAGACGTATTACTAAGACGTTTAATATACTTAATTACGAATAATATAGCATTGCTACATTACATAGGATTTTGAAATGATCGGTCCTCAATAGCAGATCAATGCCCATGCCGCCGCAAAAAATTGCCTATTTTAATATTTTAGTATTAAAACAGTAGCGTAGTATTAAGTTATATCGTGACTTAAAAAGACATAATATATTTAGATGAAATAAATATGCTTTGATACGCATGACCTAGTTAAATGCGGCTGGGTTGATAATTCCACGAATTGTGTTATAAATGCGCCATGCTCAAGAATCAAACGAATGATTATACTTCATGGCGGCAGTACAGAAGCATTTGTTAAAAATGCGTTACTTCTGTCTTCTAAAAATATTTCTCAGCCTTCGGCCGATTACCGTGAAGATATGATTAAGGCATTATTTAAAAAAGGGTTCTCTAATCAGCTTTTACCAAAGATTCCTCCAAAACCAAAAAAATTTTGTGGATACTGTATATTGCCATATAAATTTATGATCTCATAAATTTAATTAAAATTAAGAAAATTCCTGTTCCTAACCAAATTCCATTTCAAAAGGAGTTGTTAAATATAATTAAAGTTTATAACTTACAAAATGAATATATTATTGACAATATTGCTAAAAGTAATGGACACGCTGTTTTAAGATTGCCTCCATATTATTGTGTCTTTAATCCTTAGCAACAACTTTGTTTAAGTTCAACATGTGCACAGGAGCAAGGAGGGTGTTTTGTTGACCAACATATTCATCGATTCTCTGTGGTCAAGTTTACACGCATTTTCAAAAGATAAAATTTTCAGCCATATATAAACACATATAATAATGTTAATTTAACTTATTGATGTTAGATTTTGAATTAAAATTAAAAATTACAAATAGATATATGTTATTATAAGCGAAAAATAACATCCTCAAATGAAAAAAAAAATTACAACTGTCTTGTTCCTAAAACCGCTTCTAAAAAATTTGAAATGGCAACACTGCAGGCAAAAGCTGATGTCATCTTGACAAACGGCTTCGTGTTTACATTCAGCATTTGTGAAGCTCTGTTTTTTCCTTTATTTTTTGGTTAAAAAAGACTCATTTGGGTGTTTTTGTGAACTGTTACGATAGTAAAAACTTGTGCTGTTTGTGCCGTATTATAGGAAAAAGGTGATTTAAGCCGATTTTTTTCACAAGTAAATTACCGTGTTTCACCGGTATTGTCATAACATCGTATCAAAAGCCAACCGTCGTCATAACTGTAGAATAATAAACACTTATTAATAAATCTGTAATAATTATAAAATATTTAATTTTCCTAATAATGCATTTTATTGGATAAGTACCTTTACTCTAATGAAGTACGTTAAAAAACGCATAAAGAGTTCATAAACGGTAATACTGTTTATAATTTAAAGCATAATCTATTATTAATTAATATTATTTATCTCGTAAATATTTTTTGACGACGTCACTGGTAAAGATTACTTGTGTCGGTGGAATCAACAATGCGAGTATCTTATCATATTTTATGAAAAATAATGCTTTATATTTTATTAAAGAGGAATAGTATTATTTTACGCCTGTCAAAATAAGTGACAAATTTTTATGATATTATAAAGTGTGTTTTTTTGCCATTTCTACATAAGGATTTGGCTGATAATCATTTCATCAGAGGTGTTGCAAGCAAACAAAGCCCATAGTTCCACGGCAATGCTAATTCTAGCCTTTCAATGTTCTAAGCTCCAATCCGATTGAATTAGTTAAAATTATAAAAACAGCTTCGAAAGTGTAACACTTCAGCAACCTCTAGTGCGGTAGCTATTGGCAACATACGCCAAGCTATTCGAACGTGATGTATGGAAAAATTGTGTAGAATACGTAATTAAAGCAGAAAGCGAATATACGGTTTTACCATCCATACCCCAAATAATAATTTGGCCTGACGGTAATGGTTCTTGTTCTGAAAAGAGTCTTTTAGGATACTTAATATTGGTAAGTATATATATGTAAATCTTTTATAATAATATAATAGGTGAATCTTTAAACCACATTGTATTTTAATTGAAACTTCATATCCGGAGAATGATCTTTATCTTAAAAATACCTGATTATTTGGATGGCTAACCTAAAATATTGTATAACGTTAAAACCATAACCCATGTACTATCGTGCCGAAAAAAACTGGGACAGCAAAATCTCGTAAATCTCTTGGTCTATTAGAATAATTTATTTTGATGTTGTCAAAGTTAATGTAATTTTTGTGACAGTCGTGTCAACAAAATCGTTTTTTCAAAATGCCTGCATTATCTCCTCAAGAAAAAGTAAATATACACTCGTCTTATGGATGGGGTTCCTATAAGAAGAGTCGCAGAAAAATTGGGCATTAGTAAAAATACCGTTTCCTTAGCTAAGGCAAAATTTGCAGAACATGGAGCTATTGTAAGATATCCAGGTTCTGGTCGACCAACAATTTCAAACGAGATCCGCGCAAAATCCGCGTTTACAGGCCTTCTAATACCAGATATGATGAAAGATATACACATAAGACTAATCAAAGTGGACGTTTTAATATAAACGTTTGGGACTGGATTAGTTTTAGAGGACCACGCGTTTGTCAAATAGTGCAAGGAAGGCTTAATGCCTTAGGATATTGTAATATCCTGAACAATGTTATGATGCCATCGGTTGATGTAGTCTATGGACTTTTAGATTTTATCTTCCAACATGATAATGCTCCTATAGATACAGCTCGTATAGTTCAAAACTATCTAGATGAAAGACGAATTCAAGTTTTACCGTGGCCCTCGATATCAACCCAATTGAAAACGTTTGGGGTAAAATAGCAAAATATATGTATAAAGATAACTTTAGGTTAACAAGATAACTTTAGGTCTAGAAATAAGAATGAATTACGCCTAAAGATAGATGACGCATGGGACCAAATAACCGAAGAATATGCCAGAAACTTAATTTTAAGTATGCCACGAGGATTGCAAGCTGTAATTGATAACGACGGTGCGCTTACAAAGTATTAATAATTTTTTATTCCATATTATCAATAAAGAAATATTAGTTAGTTTTGGTTTATTTATAAAATGTGTTCCAAATAAAAATAAATATCGAAAAATAAAAAAATTTTGTATCAATATTATTATTTAAATATGGAATTATTTAGAGTCCAAAAATTCATAATGCGTAAATATGCATACCATATCCCAAGAATGCGATTTACTATAATAGACTAGGAGATAATTCCCTACCTAAATTTTAATGTCCCAGTTTTTTTTTCGGCACGATGGTACAAGCCTTACAACAATACATTATAATAATATTAATTCTAAATCTGTTAAACCAAAAAACAGATCTAGAATTGATAAAAATTTCATCAGATCAAAGCAATCAAAGTTAATTTTGTTAGTAAAATTATTATAAAAAAATTAATTGAAAATATTAACATTTTTTTATTATATTATCCAGCCGCTTTATTTTAATAATTTAATTTAACAACGGCACGGCACGCCCCTGACGGCGGCAGAGTTCAATACATTTTTTATAGAGCTTAATATTTCACTCCTTCAAGTAAGAATAAAAGGACTATATACTAATTAGGTTTATAAAGTCTCTAAACTTCGGTGGCTAATTCCATATACATTGCATTTTTTTCTTGGTTTGAACATTAGAGTCGTTAGGTATTGATATATGAGATAGGTAATTTGTTTAATTTTAAAATTAATTAGAAAACGATGTCTGGTCTATAATTTGTCGTGGCGATTCGAGATGGGCGCTAAAAGTAACATACCGAGGAAAGGTCAAAAGTGTTCAGCTACTTGAAGTGATAATGACCAATATATAATTTGTAAATCGTTAAATATGTTATGGTAAAGTATGGAAGGCTAGTTCCTATTTATTGTGAAAACTCAATATATACGGAAATCCATCACTCGCAAAACGTTTGCTGACAGTAAACAAGTCGAATATTAACGACGAAATGGCAAGAAAAAAAACTAAAAAAAAGCCATATTTACGAGGCAATTTGTTGTTTTGGCCGTTATTTAACGGTTTTACTAAATATTCATCGGTGTCGGTGACGTGTCCTGTCAGCGATCCATGCCGCCTCGTGTAACCGGCAATTTTCTCCAGACCGTTAATTATTTCGTGAATCAACGCGGGCCGCTTAATTTTCCAAGCCCGCTTGGATCCGAGTAGTAAACAAGGAAATATCTTTGTCATCCAGAAACCTGGATGTACGCGAAATTGTTTGAGAGAAGGTTTTATAGGTGGGCTTGCACGCTTTGTCGGTTTATGGAAATTTCTCGGGTAAGAATTGAAATTTGCATAAGTATGCACTTTGGATCATATTCTGGTGCAAAAAAATTTAAATTCACATGAATTTTTAATCTTTTGTGCTGTTATAAATGATTTTGTTAAATTTCTGTTGTATATTTTAGTTAATTTTATTATTTCAGTCAGTGAGCCACCATTTCACTTTAACATATTGTAACGGAATTCCAGAATACACTCATTTTTTCGAACTCATTTACTCCAGTAATATTCTTTTATGTCCGGAACACACTCTTTGTATTGACAACGCCAAAATTTCTACCTGACTCGCGTTGACTATCGTTTAATTGTTTCCAAGTGGTGTTAGGTAAACAACGAAACTACTTAAAATATAACGCGGTCGCTTTTAAAGACTCATGGAAAAATATGAAAATGCCTAGAAGTTTCTACATTGTGCTTGCCGATGAGATCTTTTTAAGAGAATACTGACACTCAAAGCAAGCAATTTTTTTTTTATTCCATGCAATTAAAAAAGCACTTCTTAGACCTCATTTTAATTAATTAAACAACAATCTCTGAATCTGGTCATTTAAAACTATAAGGTGATAACCAAAAATTGGTTAAGAAAAATAATATTTCAATTGACTGAATAAGTAATTATTTATTGTCTTGATTGTCTGGAAAAAAACGACTATCCAAAATTAACTCAATTGCCTGGAAGTGATTTTACTTTTCGTCGAGGCAGTTCAAATATTCATATCCATCTGTCTACTTGACGTATATTTTAATCGACGTTCTTTGAGTATGGTTGCTTGAAACCATTAGGTTTGAACCAAAATTAGAGAAATAGTATGGAAGCAAATTGTAATGGAGGGTGACGAAAAAAGTACAAAAGGAAGCTTAGAAATGACCAAAAGTATTTTTTATAAACGGATACTCTTGGAAAATCTTAGAAACCACATGTCACAAATCACACGTGATAAAATGCAATATGTTATTCATAGTCAGTTCTTAGTTCCAGCAATCTAAAAAAAACTTTGGGTCTGGAATCTTTTCCGGCTTGGCATAATTAATTTTTTTTATTTAAAATATGAATTCTGCAAACAGGTTTTAAAATTTTATTTTGCTACTTGTACTTAAGTTGAAATATGAAAATATTTTAACTTGAAGTAGCAAAATAAAATCAAGTAGCAATTAAAAATAAGTAGCATGAATTATAAATGTCATGGTTATTGTCAGGGTTGATGTTCTTGTCAGTTACTTTGATAAAAATTTAAACTCACACGCTTAGTAACGTTATGTATTCCTTTATTGCGTTCTTATTACGTTAGTGTTAAGTTTAGTCAAGGAGACTAAAGGTATATATCCAGTCTCCTTGTTTTCAGTGTTTATTATTTAGTTATCATTTTAATTTAAAGTGCCTAAACATAATCTTTTTTCTCAGAAACAAGTGTAAGGCGTATGGCTGGAAGAACTGTAATTAATAAGTCATCAGTATTAAGAAATTTTTAATCGCGAACATCTTTATCCATATCATTTTATTCCTACAAAATACTTTGGATGCAGGTTTTCCAGCAAAACGAGATTTCGCTTGCTATATCCAGGTTCAACAAAATCAAGATCAATCTTTATAAATAAAATTATGTGTACGGATAAAGCGATTTTTACCCGAAGGTGGATTTTTAATATTCGAAACAAGCATTCATGGGATATTGCAAATTCAAATCTCATGACTGAAAGACACTTTCAACTTACATTTAAAATACATATTTGGTGTGTCCTTTTTTTGAAACCACAAACAATCTCTAAATCTAAATGGACAAACCAAGCTTAAGTCGAAGATTTTGTCCCGCACGAAGTGCAGACTTTAACTCAATAGATTTTTGCATATGGGGCTCCATGAAATCAATTGTTTACGAAAATACGATAGACAGAAGAGAGCAATTAAAAACTCAAAATGCTGAAGAGTCATTTAGAAATGAGCCATATTTCTTTCTTTCTCTTAACATTTTTTCTTAAGATTCGATCTTTCAGTAATGTAATTTTAAAATGGATCGAGACAAATGGAGCTTATGTTGAACATGTATATTCAGCAATTTAAATAGTTCATGAATGTGATTTTGTAAGGTGCATTAAAAACTTTAAATGTTTAAAGAGCGAATCGTATCGAGATTTTTGAAGTACATCTTTTTTTAAGCAAAAAGGTTTGCCCAATGCATATTTTACATAAAAAATTAAATTATGCATAAAGTCCAAAAAAATAACGGAAAAAAAATAAAAATGTGCTAGTGAAGACATAATTAAAAGAAAGATTAACTTTAAGATGTTGTTAAAAACGAAGTATAAATTTTAAATTTATGGCCAAAATTAAAAAAAAAATACATAAAACTACAAAAACTTACTAAAAAATACAAAAGTATATTACCTTGTATCTTGGTTGTTTTTGACTGTCGGATTAAGAAAATGTAACTTAGCCTCATTGTTTTTTCAAGTAACCTGCTGTTAAATTATTCATCGTTATTTAGGAAACACTCTATAATAATCTTAAAATACCTGGAATCAAATAAAAAATTACTGCTAATCTTGAAAGCTTATCAAGTGAATAACTTGAAGGAATAAAAAGTAACTATAAGATCGAAATGATTCCAGCTATGTGAAAAGAAACTGCCCTAAAGAAATAATAAATACCTGATAGAATAGCTACCTCTAAGTTGCCAAATTTCAAATACTTTCTTATACTTTTCCTATAATCCATTTATGCATTTCGTGGAGGACCACCATATTGACATATATTAAGGGTAAAGGTCTTCTAGTCCATCTTCGACTAAGTGTCGGAATGCTTCCTGGGGCTCTCCAATAAATACATTGTGTCTTAGAGTGCAATAGTAAATAAGTGCAACATTGCCTTGGCTCTATTCCAAGCAGACAACCTCAGAGAGCGGACTGGATTAATATCAAGTACCAGCAGAAATTAAATTCCGCAACTCTAGATTTATATGAGTATTAATAGCCGGAAAATTTATGCCGGCATGTCGCCGATTTCTTGTTTCCTTGCTTGTTATTTCTATTTGTAGGTATATCTTATAATACGTGCGGTTCCGTGCAGATGGCTGTGACGGTGGACAAAAAAATGGCTTCGTCGCATCCATTATCCCCTGGAGAATTTGGAACTTAATAAATTTTACGATTTTCTCGAAATATCTTTGATAAAACTTTTTCTTTTTAACTAACGGTCCTCGGACGTAAAGGGAATAAGATCGTAACTGGGCAAGAAATAACTACACCTTGGGGAATACTGAAAGAACATGACGACTGTAGGAAAGTTCCATTGGATTTTCAGTAAAATGCAATTTCCTTCTTTAAATTTGGTTGTTTTGATTTTATATATATCGGACTTTGTGTTCTTCTTTAAAAAGTTGCAATGATTGAACTTAATACATGAAAAGTTTTTTTTAAAATGACCTTTGTAAGAAAACCTTTGATTAAATTAACATAACGTCACGTGATTAAATACATGACATTTGCCTGCCAAAATTAGACTCTTCCCACAATTTGACGTGGCAAATCAAGATGGTTGCTAAAAATTACATACCAGGAGAAAGTCAGTTATTTAATGGGCAGCATAAATTTTTTTAATAACTCCTTGTATGCACTAATTTCGAGCAATTATTTCTTAATTTAGTCATCTTGATATAATTCGCTGCATATATAAAACTAACAATTTATATTCACTTTATGCAGTGAAAATTTGTAATTTATAAACTCTGAAAATTTTTTAAATATAGCGTGAGAATGAACAAAAATGGGGGGTGCAGAGGCTTATTATTACTACGAAAGGACGGGGCAAATAATAAAGTTCTCGCAGCATTTTACTCGGCGAAACAATAAAACTAATCTGTGAGGTTTAGAGCTTTTTTCAGAGCTGAAGAATAATTTTAAAAGTTTTTATTGCGACTCAGGTTTGTCACTTTGATTCTAAAAGGTATATAGCTGACACTGGATGCGTCTTATGTGGTGTAGGTATAGATAACAACTCTATAATAAATTCAGTTAATTTTTTATTATACACGTAGCAAACAATGTTTTATATAAAATTATTCTTTATTGGGCTCCCTAAAATTAACACATGGAGAGCATGTGTACTGCGGTGGTACTACATATTAAGTTCAATATGTCAAGATTTGTAATTAATTCCAGTGTGGCATCATCAGGCAAATTATTGCCTGATAATGTTTTTTAACCTCCTGCTGACAGAGGTTTTAAAAAACTTACGTTTAAAGACATTAGGATTACATTTTTTTTTTGAGAAATGTACATGGCCATGTGTAGATTTATACAGGCTAGTTCAAAAAAAAATGTACGCCCATTTTCAGCTTTATTTTCTTCATTAAAAATATGAAAATTAATTGCATATTTAAAGAAAACATAGTTTTGGCATCCAATAATCTTAGGGTAAAAGTGGTAATATACTTACAAAAACCTTAATAAATTTCTTGTTTGGAATATAAGAAATCCAAAAAATGAGATTCCAACGAGGATAAACAAATTAAAAAATTAGTATTGGCATTCAATAGTACAAAGATTTAAGAGGTAAGACAAAAGTTAAAATAATTTTGTATAGTTTGTATCCATTATCCCCTACATTATTATAGTAGTTGTATAGTTTTTACTAAATTTATTAATTTAATTGATTTATTTCAATTTATTAATTACAAAAATCAAATGAAATATAAGTACAGACATTTACATAATAATAACTGGCAACTATAAAGAATAACTATAAGTGCAACAATATGAACAATTATAAATAATTAATGATTTGGAAATGAACAAAAAAAGTTATAGCAAAAATAAAAAACCACAAAATGATAAAAATGTAAAACTACTATTGATGTTGGCATTGAATGGTACATTTTCTAAAACACCAGGGAGAAATAAAAAAAATCATTTAATGTTTTATAAAATGTGAGTTAATCCGAACGGGAGGACTCTTCTAAAGACAATCAATATTAAATATAGCCTTTATTATTTTATAAATAATATGAAAATTCTGATAAATGTCAATGCCAGCCTTGAAAGCGAGGAAATGAAGAAACGTTTTTTGAATGTCTTTAACTGTTTCCACGTGGTTAGAATAAAAAGGCAAATGCGAAGGCTAGAACGAAAATTGAACAGTAAAGCATCTTGAATCAAATGACAGACAAGTTACCAGAGTACGAAGATTACGCATACTTCAGTCTCAATCTTATTATAATGAGGCGCAAATGTCAATTTATTACCTAGTAACACACCCAAGGCTCTAACGGTAGTAAGAAATTCAAGAACTAGACCATTTATTGACAACCACTAATCTCAGAGAATGACCAAATGAAATGCTTAAGCATTTATGATATTTTTAATATCAAGCTCCAAACATTCTTATTGAATGAATGAATGCTCCATTATTTATTGAATGAATAACATAGGTTCTGAGCTACACCGAAAAAGACCTGAATTTATTCAGAAATGATATTATTTAATACGCGCTAATTGAATACAATTCGACAAAAAATCCACCCAATCAGTTTAATCTGTCCAAATCAGTAAAATCAGTCACACGCAACATCTGAATGAGATGTCCATGTTTTTCTCTGTCAAACGCCTTCGAGAAGTAAGTGTAAATACGTGTGTTGGTCGTGCATTTTTTAAACACCTTGTATAGTTCGAAGAATTCATCCATTTTCCCATATATGCTGGTCTTACGTTTTTATAAAAGGCAAAAACACAAAATCTACAGCATCACAGAAACATTTAATAAAAAGAAAAAGGTTATATGTTTCGCCCGACCAGAGCATCATCAGACCATAACATACACAAAACACCTAACAGATATGTTATATATTATATGTTATAAAACCTTGTATATATTTTATACGTACTTACCACGTATTCACTCCTAGTAATACCACTTCCAGTATGCCTGTCGGTGCTGCCCTTTGATCCTTGCAAAATCTCCTCTAAATATTCAATATATTCAATAGCACTCCTCAATATTTCAACTTTCGGTAATCTTTGGCCCGGATTGTTACAGGTTCGTCTCTTCAGTAACTCGAACGCTTCGTTCACCTAAAAATTATTGCCCTTTTGAAAATAGCTACGTATTACAATAAGAATAAATGTAAATTGGCAAAGCCGGTTGTTTTGACTTTGCTTAATTACGATTATTTCTCATAAAATGTGTCACATTTACACAGAGAGAGAGGCTTAATTATGAAAAATATGCGCAGATTACTCGCTAATGAGATGCAGTCGGATGGGTTGCCAATGGAATTTCTTTTTTATTGTCTGTTATTGCGATTATAAAGTACATGCGTCTTATTTGTATAAAAAATTAAATATTTTAGAAAAAAAAATTTAAGGTAATTTGCAGGTGGTCCTCAACGGTTTTAAAGAAAAATGGATTTTTTAATTCCATGTTTTTACTGTTAATTTTGCCAGTGGTAATAATATTGAATTTCTTAAATTTTTTTGGATTTCTTACACCAACTTAAAATCGAGAAATGATTTCGGACTTCAAACCTTAATTTCTCATAAGACAATGTGTTTAACAAAGAGTGTTTTACAAGTCAGTCTTTAGTGGTTTAGTCTCAGTCACAATAGGATCGAATAATGGAAACTTTATTTAGATTCTGGAAAAATAATTTGAAAAAGTAAAAAATAAGATTTCATTCATTTCAATTTATTTGAAGTTCATGAAATCCTTGATACTGAAAATATTTTTAACTTCCAACACGGGTCCGAATATATTAAAACATATTAAATTTTTGATGTTTATGTTTATTTTTTTAATGTATTTTTTATGTTATAATTAGAGAATTTTCCAAAATAAATAATTTTACTCCAAACCTACTATAAATAATAAATTATTATTACATTTTATTATCATATAAATTAGTTATGTTTTCATTTTTGATTCAAATTTTAATTAATAACTCGTTGCCCGTATATTTTTCGACTTCTGGTTACATAGAAAAATAAAATATTGACATTTTCTCATAAAGTCAAAAAAATTGTTTTATTTGGTTCTTAAGCCGTCGTCTTATACAAATTTTGCAAACAAAAAACTTTTATGCTTTACATAAAAAAACTATATTTTCCTATCCGAGTAAGAGATAATATTCGGGAAATATTCGACGAATTTAAGAATATTCTAGTAGTCGTCAAACTGTATATTGAAATACTAAAAAATTGTCTGAAAGCTGAAATTTTTTGTAAGTTGATTATATAGATGTTACACGAACTAAATCTGAAGATTCGTCATCCAAGGAGTGGGGCTTTTTTTAGGGAATGTTTGTGGGTTGATCTAAGATTGGTTTTATACCATTGGACTTACAGCTTTAATTTACTTACAATTATATTTAAAATTTTCAGAAAAATGAGCTGCATTTTGTTTCACGGGGTCGTAGTGGTGAATTTAAGGGGTGAAAAAAGGGGATAAACCTTCGAAAAAACAGTTTTTATTCTATAACTTGTCAGGAAAAAATTCATACAATTTTCGTTGAAATAGCAAAGTTGTAGCTCTTGAAAAGATGCGTGGACCATACCATACTTATTAAGATGTAGTGGTGTAGGGACTGCTGATCTTCGTATCATTTTAAACTAATATTAAAATCAAACTGCCAAAGTAAGAATTAAAAATAATTCAAATGTTTCAATGTTGAAAAATAGTATGACAGGGGTGTCACCTTGTCACCTCTACTCGAAGGAAATATTTAAAAAATCACTGGACGACTCAAAGATGGCGTTATTATTATCATATATCATTATGGCGAGTAGGTGCAGATAAGATGTTTTAAATATATGAAATGTAACTACAATTTAAATTTCATACAGTACCTAATATGTTTACTGCAGCGTCATCATCAGCTGATTGAAGATGAATATTGAAATACATGAAATGCCTTTAAACTCAGACAGATTCTCCACTCACAATTGTTTTACAGTAAGTTCAATCAAAAGCGAGCAACCATGATAGAGCAAGAAATAAATCCGAAGACTCTGAAAAAGCGCCAAATGCTCTACCTTTAGATAGTGCAGAAATAAGTAAGCGTTGTTTATATTCACGATTATTCCAGTACATTCATGATCCTTGTTTTCACCGATGTGAGTGCAGGTACTTCTGAACCTATTAATTTTAATGTCGAAGTTTCATTGTGATTTCAAATGCAAAAATCTTATGGAATTCTTATTTCATAAAATGTTATTCGCTGCATCTCATAAATGAAATTGGCTTTTGCGTGAATGTGAATGACATGAAATTCTTTATTTTTGATCGATCATTTGCTGCAGCTAGGAAAAGAGAATGGTCTTCTCTGAGAAGTTCAGTTCAAACATAACATGTAATTCTCATTCAATAGTAAATTTGTTGCCGCGGCTGAAGACTAAGAATGACTTTCTACCGGTGTTATCTTAAAAACATTACATTGGTTCTTTTATAATCAAACTATTGCTGCAGGTATCAAGAAATTAATCATTCATTGCTGCTTTTTAGTAATATATTTAATATTAATTATATATTTAATATTTTATATTTTTATACGGCGAAGAATTATCTGTTGAGTAATAATATAATACTTGACGCGTATTTTGAAGAGCTTTTTTGAGACTCTGATATTTGGATATACTTTTACAAAAATGTTGCCTGATTAATAAGTCAAAAAAACTCTTTATTGAAATGCGTTCCCCACTTTTCCATATTATCATTTTTGAGATACAAGTGACAAAAATATAGTTTATAATTTATATATTTAAAAAAAATAACAAGCTTCATTTCACATATTTAAAAAAAATTTGCTGAACCTATTCATTTGAAGTTTTGAGAGAGAAAAAAATTTTTTTGAGTCTGAAATTCTCTACTTCTATAGGCGTTATCGATCACCAGACGCTTTTCAAAAGCTACAACTTTACCATTTGAACGAAAATTGCATAGAATTTCTTTTATTTCTTTCCTAAGTTTATCCCATTTTTCACCCATTAAATCTACCCCTACGACTTTGAGCCCGAGAAGTAAAATTCAGCTTCGATTATTCAGAAAATTTTAAACATAAGATCAAAGCTGTAGGTCTTACAGTATGACAGCAATACACGACATACACCAATCATCCCCCAAGAAAGGACCCACTCCTAGGATGACGAAAATTCAAATTTAATATTATAAACTGACAAAAAATTAACCTCCGATCAAATTTTTCCTTTATGATATTTTCCCTCTACACTTTGACTGTACTATAGTACTATTAAATTACGATTTTAATTATAATTTGATAATATCTAAAAATATATTGAACCATAATTTTAATTTATTTAAGATTAGCGAAAGATGTTTGACAAATAAGAATCCAATATTTCAAGTACTTATGTACTTAGCAGGGCATCTAGCTATAAGGTCTGATGCTTTATTGGCGAAACATGTAACCTTCGTGACATATAAAGAGATGTTTTGAGACTGAGACTTATTTTTTCTCTTGTTACGTAGGTCTCTTTGAGATAATGGACGAGTTCTTTCAATGTCATAATTGCCATTTATGTCCAATAGTAGTTAAAAACGGAGAAGGTACTGAAGAATATCACCTTCTTTATCGGGACCATTATATAGAAAATTTTTGTCAATTATTATAAAAATTGTTCTTACTTTTCGTAATCGTCTTCTTTCACGTAAGGTGGCAGCTTTCCGTCGATCGATGGCAACTGATTTCTTTTTACACGCTTTGCATGCCCACGTAAGGCATTTTCTTGGACCATTTATGGAACATCCTATGAAACGACATTTATGAAACACTAGAACGTTTAATATTGAAATTTGTCTTATAGTTTACCTGCATTTTGTGGTTCCAACACGTGATTTAGTTCTTTTTCATCGTCGCTTTCTATTGAGCTTTCTGCGCTTACGTAGCCTGTATCACCTGAAGAGGATCTGGAATTAGACGTATATATGTATAGGTATACAATTGATGAAAATACTAATTTTTGCTTTTGAATAAGAACCAAAAAAAATAAAAAATCTTTAAAGTGAATAAAGGATATTCACCACAAAACTTGAAGTTTTTCAAAAACCACGTAGTGTCAAGTAATAATATGAACATTACAATACTAATAAAGTATTTTTTTTAAATATTTATTAAGCTTTTTATACAAATGAAACTAAAGTTTTTACGATATCAGACTTTAAAATCTCTCTTTTCCAGTAAAGTCGCTTTATTGCAGAGCTCTAACCTCGAGAAAGATTGGATACTTATTGCCCATCGACTAAATAAATACTTAATTATTTTAGAATTATTCCATTAAAAACTTTTTTAGGCCCTGAAAAGGATTGGAATAAATAATGCAGATATTAGACTTTAGAGACTATAGAGACTCCCTTATCGATTGAAGTTATCATAGAATTAAAGTCACCTCAGGATAAATTACGATTTCTCAGAAACTACTCATCATACACTAATTAAAGAAACACCAGAGAGAGAGAGACTTTTCTCTAAAAACTTAATGGTGCCTTCAAAAGAATTGAAATAAGCACTTCCTTAACTAGGTCAACTCACCCGGCATTCTTATTATCATCATCACTAACACTTTCTTTCTTAGGAACATCATCACTAACACACTTCTTCCCAACACTTACTTCTCTATCGTACCGTCCACAATTCCCATCTAACCTGTCACTTTTATAATTGCAATTAGGCCGGTATTGCTGATAAAAGTTATGAAAATAGTTCATTTTCGTATATATACTTGCGATATAACGTCACCCAGTATCGATATAGTACCGGTATAGTCAAAAACGCCACTAATACTAATATCCAGCGAGTATATTGTGTATTATTAAAGGAGTATATGTCCCGAGGATGCATCCCGTTTCTATCCTGCTCTGACTTATGTGAGAGGGCGGAGCCCGGGGCGAAAAGTGGGACGGGCGAAGCTTAGCAATGCAACGTGTTTATGGAGTAAACTTGACTTAAGTGCGTTTGTAGGCTCGAATGGGATAACGACAAGGATTTTTTGGGGATGAGATGGGATTTTTGTATACATTTTTGAAATAGTCACATCGGTATTTGTATCTAACGAAATCATCAAAAGCAGCTTTATAAATTAATCCGGCTCGAAGGACCAATTAGGGACTTTTACTTTAATCATTGAAGAGAGTATTAGTTGTGATGTAATCGGTAAGCACATGACGTCATGCATCCAAATTCAACTGGAAAAATTTGGATGTGTCATGAGGTCTACCTCGACCATGTGATTACGGTAAAACTCTGACAGAATATCATTTCACGTGAGTGAAAATATTCTACGAAAAACTTATTGCGACGTTGCCAATATGTCTATAATTGTCGAAGTTTCAACTACTTCTTATATTATTAAAGGCTCTCAGGAGCTATTAAAGAGCCCCCAAAGATTAAATTTATTAATTTGGTCTATATTTAATCCAGTTTTATGACGCTCTTAACTAAAAATTTACATGATCAGGCGCACCGCGACAAACTATTAAAATTGATGGGTTTTGAGCAGGTGAAGTTAAAAGCGGTCTTAAATCTTTGTAAACACGTGCTTAAAAGAGACATCAAGAAGCTCTTAAAAGTTTAGGATGTTGGCTAATATAGCGCGGATACAGATAAAAGAAAAATGCCGCGTATATTGTTAAATGCAGGGGAATTATTGAGTTTTTTTATTAAACTTGTTCAGGGTTTTTTGGAATTTTAAAATATGAAAATAACGACCCCACACATCTATTAGCAAGAAAGGCAGATTCGCTCAAAGGTTGTGAAAAAAAAATCAATTACTGTACAATTACTGTAAACTACAACTACAACACTACAATGCCTGTAAAAAAATACAGATTTCTTAAACATTGTTTTGGAATTTTAAAACTTACTTGATTAAGCAGATTAATGCAGTCGATTTTATTATGTAAGTAATAGCTTATGTAAAAATAATATGGCAATAAATTTTCTCCAATCATCCAAGCCAACCATATTGAATCTATTTAACAGAAGATCCTGAGAAGTTTCTCTTAGTGGATATAGTTCATCCTGTGTAAATGACCAAATACTTAACAGACTTCCTTTGTTTACTTCCTTGACACCACTCATTCCGTAAGTCTAACTGACCCTCTAGTTATTTTGTTGACATTCAGAAACAGTAGAAACCCGACAAGAGATTTTTAGACCGTCAGCAAACAGTAACTTCTAGCATTTAAGGCATCCTAGAGAACAACATATTTTCTAGATTTAAATCCTTCTACTTTAACAAATTGATGTCTTTCAAGAAGGTAAGATCCAAGAAGCTTTAATAATTTTTTCTGAAAATCATAACTTTCCCAACTTTTGTAATAAAACATATAGGTCAATCCGATTAAAGGCCTTTTGAAAATCGGTATAAATTACATCGACTTGTTTTTTTGATAATCAATTTTCAAAGAGTGAAGCATATGAACTGAGAGATTCATCCCAAATTAGCATCGCTTATTCTATATAAACCCATATAGGACAATAGCCATAATAGATATTTTCCTTTCTAGTCAAAAAGTACTTTTTGTTTGTTCCTTTATAATAAACACCAGAACTGGTGATATAATACTGACAATATGAAGCCCCGCCCACAATTTGACGTTGACATCCAAGATAAATTAAGCCTCACTGAGTGAAAATTGTCAAGCCGGGACGTGGGGAAATCATTTCAATTATGCATTCAATCAATCTATTATTCACCCCCACAGACTCTATTTCCTATGGGATGTATGGAAGCACAGGCTGTTCATCTAAGCAACTGGCAGATGGAAATACAGAATTTGCAGAGCAGATTCGATGGATGTACAGCGACTGAGCGTGTGGCGAAGTGGGGCAAGTTGATATGATGTGGGTTAACGTGTCAGATTCTACAGAAGGTGTCGATACTTTCCCGGAAAAATACGATTTCTGTAAACCAGCGTGTTGATGTGCAGTCAACACCATCCTGATAAGTCATTACAAATTCTTCTGTTTCGGATTGTCTAAAGTCTTGAAGACTTTAGGAGGGCGAAAGTGAATTTAAGGGAAATTATTGTATGGCGCGTGGGCCTGAAGAACACATAGAGCATCGGCTTACGCCAATGTCATGTTTTTTTTCCATAAATTCGTCAGCTTCAGCCCATATTCCGTATTCTAGCTCTCACCCAACCACAGCCTGGTGAATTTTCGGTGGAGCCAAGTCTCGAAGTCCACAAATACCTGCCGCTCCGTAGAGAAATTCGGCAGCTCCTGCAGATTCGTGAATGTTAACGAGCTTCATTAACGCATCCTCACTGCACAAGTCATTGTCTTTTCTCAATTCCATTCCGTTGCAGAAAATGTGAAGGCTTCATCCAGGAGAGATTTCAGCGCCTTGGCTGAAGAAGCATAAAGTTCGAGATCATCCGCATATAGTAAATGGGTGACCTTGGCATAACGTCTCCCTGAGAGTCCGCCTGTCGTTTCGAGCGAGTCGCCGTACACTACTGATTCTCATTATATTTGAGTGGATCTTGAGATACCTCAGCAATTCAACAATAAGTGTGTTCTTTAACACATGCAAGTGTGTTAAAGAACACACTTATTGTAAGTGCAACTCGTCTTTCTGCTACCATCTGTTCGACAATGGTATCTGACAATGCGATTGAACCTCTTCAATCGTACCAGATTATTATTATTATTATTATTATTAATAATAATATTATAAAATTAATTTCCCGTTTTATGTGAATAAAAATACACACTGATAAATGTTAGTATAAATAATTATTAAAGAGTGCTCACTGGCATAAAATAGAGAGAGAAAAGAAAAAAAACAATAGTTTAAACTATAAGAAAAAATTCCTACAAATAAAAACTATATATATACAATTAAAAATTATATATAAATATATGTATATAAATCATTTATGACACTAGATTATTGCCTAAGGTCAGAAATCAAATTTGTCTTACAGAGCAATAAAAAAATCTATATCACATTTTAGTATGATTTTATTATTCTCACACATCATTCTATTTACAGGAAAACTACTTGAAGTTAAAAATTATTTTATGTATATTTATTTTAGAAACTATTAAAGATATATTGTTAATTAAAGAACATTTTTTATGCTTTAAATTATAAACAAATTTAAAAATAAATAGTACGTCAATACTTAATCTAATCAGATTAAATTCGATCAGCATACTTTCATATGAGATCATAGGTATTGTGAGCTCTTAGGTAATAGATATCTTAAAAATCTCTTTTGTACTTTTTCAATCATATCGATATGTATGTACCATTGTCTGTGGTGACCAACTGAAAGAAATTTTAAATGTGGTCGAACCCAATTTATAGCATTATAATTGAGTTTATTGTTTTTAAGTTTTTAGTGTTTCTAATTATAAAACCAAGAATTACAAGAACTCGTCCATTATCTCAAAGAGGCCTACGTAACTAGAGAAAAAAATTGAAAACTTCAAGTCTCAGTCTCAAAATGTCTTTTTAATTAATCAGGTGACATGTTTCGCTAATAAAGCATCATCAGACCTTATAGCTAGATGACCTGCTATGTCTTTTAGCAGATTGAAACTTTTTTGCTATTTTAACTTCTTAATTCTTCGTTGAATTCGTATAAATTTAGACGCAGACTGTGAACAACCGAAATTCTCCTATTTAGCAACCAGCCCATGGTCAACTTTGTCGAAAGCCTTTTCGCAGTCTGTAATGATCACATTCAACTGTTCCTGTTGTTCAATCTTATTTTCAATTGCCTCTGACAGAAGATTAAAATTGATCACAATCCAGACTTCTATCAAGAAACCGCGTTGCTGTGGGGCAAATTTATTTATAAAGGTGTTCAAGATATCTTGGTAAATAATTTTCTCAAAAATTTTTTCAAGAGATTTTAGAACACTAATTAGTCGATAACCGTTAACTAAAAATGCATCTCTTAATTTGAATATTGGAGTTACTATCGCAAACTTCAATATTTCAGTAAATGCATTGGTCTTCAAATAGATTATAATAATAATTTCTTTAATTTTTGGCTATTTAGAAAAATAAAAAATATCATTCTTTAATAGAATCATTACTATTATTTATATGTATTACTATAAAAAAGTTTATATGTTATGATAAACCAAACAAAACCACGTCCTTGGATCAATTGATATACGTTACGTATTTCTTTTACGTATAAGTTTAAAATTGTCTGTGATAAGCAAGCTCTTCCCCCAATTTGACGTCATGGTCTTCTGATGACTTGGTTGCTGTACATGAGGTCTTCTCTTTGGTTTTTGATTTCTACATGAAGTTTTTTCTTTTTTCCATGTAAATATTTTTCCAAACTTCTTTGAATTTGTGATGGTATTTTCCTCGCATCTTTAATCAGTCTCAAAGGTCTTAGGTGAGGAAATTATTTCCGTTAACATATGAGGAATATATTGATTACGCAAACGGTATCTCAGTGGACTATTTTGCTTAAGCCAGATTTATTGGCTGTCTTTTTTTCCATTAGAGTGAATTTTTTAAAATCGAAACCATCGGTGAGGGACAAATAACTTCAGGTTTGAGGGGTGCATATGCAATTTTAATAACTTCTTCTTCCCTTTATAACTTTTTATTTAACATACATTTTTTACTCACCATATTCTTGGCTACTTTGCAATCAAATTATTTTTTTCCCCTTCAACTTATTCTCCAGCAACCGTTGCTTGCAGAAATATAGGGTGGTCAAAAAAAGAGTATACTTTACTCTCATTAGGGAACAATTCACAAGTGGCGTCAACTCGACAATATTTCAGACCAGAACTCGTTGTTAGATGTCACCTTGCTACCTGAATCACGTTGCACCTGTTGCTTTTATTTTTAGTCATATATATTTAGGATTTATCTAAATAGTGTTCAACATTAAAAAAATCCCCTCACGCTACGTCTTACCCAATTAAACTTACTAATTAGCACGCCACATCAAGTCAAACCGAATTACACTGTAACCCAAAAGTGTTTTCCTGGTTTTACTCCGCCTCATTTTGAAATACAGGCCAATCGAAGAGCCAGAGTAAACGGAATCTTTTCGACTTTGGCGTAGATTTGTACGTGTCACGTAAATCGGTTGCGTTTATACTTCACCGAGATAAATTTTGTTTTGGCCAAAGGCGCAATGTTTTATAGTAAATAGACCACTTAGAAACATTAATTTATCTCGGGATGCATGAGCGAATCTTACTTTATGTATTTATTTTAGGTGAGGGACGTTATATCTTCGAAACGAGAAAGATGTTAGTAGTATCTAGTTTTATTTCACACACAATTATTGATAAATTGTTAAAAAGGTTGATAATGGAATAAACTCCACAGTCAACAGTCCTTTTGGCTCAACCACCTGAACCACTCTTCCCTAACTTTCCTATTTATTTCTCATACGTTTCTTCAGACATTTAAAAAAACCCTCTTTTCCTCCTTTAACTTTAAAGTCCAATCATAAAAATAACCTACGTTAAAGGTCACCCAAACGACAGTTTAGATAAAGGAGATAAGAGGAAAACGAAACTGAAAATATGTTGCCTCAGGGGGTAAACATTAACCCTATCTCGGTGCTGACCTGGTTTCGGACATTTTTTGTCATCCCCCCCCATGACACAGTTTTCGCGATGCTGCCAGGAAAGCAGAGATGGTGTACGAAGAAATCGACCATTACGCCATACGTTCGAGTGGGAGGAGGAAAAGGCTGTATAAGTTAAAGGCTGCAAAATTTGTAAAAAATTAGTATCCATGTTTGTAAGTAGATTTAATGAAAACAGCTAGATGGATTG